>NC_056738.1:346437700-346750200 GCF_019279795.1 Protopterus annectens | reverse complement strand
TGGGTTACTGGGGGATTCTTAAACAGAAGCACAGCAGTATTAATCAAATAACACTGAATAACATGGGTTACTGGGGATTCTTAAACAGAAGCTCAGCAGTATTAATCAAATAACACTGAATGACATGGGTTACTGCGGGATTCTTAAGCAGAAGCACAGCAGTAGTAATCAAATAACACTGAATAACATGGGTTACTGGGGGATTCTTAAACAGAAGCACAGCAGTATTAATCAAATAACACTGAATAACATGGGTTACTGGTGGATTCTTAAACAGAAGCACAGCAGTATTAATCAAATAACACTGAATAACATGGGTTACTGGGGGATTCTTAAACAGAAGCACAGCAGTATTAATCAAATAACACTGAATAACATGGGTTACTGGGGGATTCTTAAACAGAAGCACAGCAGTATTAATCAAATAACACTGAATAACATGGGTTACTGGGGGATTCTTAAACAGAAGCACAGCAGTATTAATCAAATAACACTGAATAACATGGGTTACTGGGGATTCTTAAACAGAAGCACAGCAGTATTAATCAAATAACACTGAATAACATGGGTTACTGGGGATTCTTAAACAGAAGCACAGCAGTATTAATCAAATAACACTGAATAACATGGGTTACTGGGGGATTCTTAAACAGAAGCACAGCAGTATTAATCAAATAACACTGAATAACATGGGTTACTGGTGGATTCTTAAACAGAAGCACAGCAGTATTAATCAAATAACACTGAATAACATGGGTTACTGGGGGATTCTTAAACAGAAGCACAGCAGTATTAATCAAATAACACTAAATAACATGGGTTACTGGGGGATTCTTAAACAGAAGCACAGCAGTATTAATCAAATAACACTGAATAACATGGGTTACTGGGGGATTCTTAAACAGAAGCACAGCAGTATTAATCAAATAACACTAAATAACATGGGTTACTGGGGGATTCTTAAACAGAAGCACAGCAGTATTAATCAAATAACACTGAATAACATGGGTTACTGGTGGATTCTTAAACAGAAGCACAGCAGTATTAATCAAATAACACTGAATAACATGGGTTACTGGTGGATTCTTGCAGACAACACAGAAATTCTTAGTCATTCATCGCCTACTTGCAGAAAAGTACAATTGGGTAAAATCCTGCCATAATAGCAGATGACCATTCATTCACTGTTGCAGTATTGCTTACTCAAGGGATCCCCTGCCAGGGGCTGCCCAACATCTGGCCAGTATACCAATGCCTTAGGGTTGTAAGGACATCATACATCACACGTATGCTCCCCGCTCAAGGCATAGGGCATAAAGGTGACATACAGACATACCTACCTCAGAACTGAAAAGCCCCAAGAAGAACAACAGTCCGAGGAGTAAAGGATGAACATGTGAATCCAGAAGGAAGAAAGAAAAAAGGAGCAAACAAAAAGGGGGGAGGAGAGAGTGAATACTGCAACAGTCAAGGAAAAGACATCTACTGTTATGGTAAGATTGTACACAACTGCACTATGTCCTTTCATATCACTTGCACAGTATTCCTTATTCAAGGGAGAGTGCAACAGCTCAAGAGGAAACATGGGAGGAGGAAGACCCAGCAGAGCCCTCAAGAAAGCCATGCAGAATAGCCCAGGCAAATCCAGCTCTAGTGCTGGAAGCCACATCCAGCTTGTAATGTTTAGTAAAAGTATGCACAGAAGACCAAGTAGCTGCCTCAAGGATGGAATTGGTATCCAATCCTTGAAAAAAGCACCAGAGGACACCACAGCCCTGGTAGAATGAGCCTTTACAGAAGTAGAAATGCATTTCCCATGCAAAAAGTAACAAAAAGAAATGGCCTTAGAGATCCAAGAAGAAATTGTTTGCTTAGAAAAAGCCAAACCTAGAGATCTATGATGAAAGGAAACAAAAAGTTGCTCAGCTATACCAATGTCTTTAGTCTTAGTCAAATAATATCTGAGCTGTCTCTGTAAATCCAGTGTGTGAAGAACCTTCTCACTAGCAAACTGTGGAGAAGATAAAAAAGTGGGAAAATTAATAGACTGATTAAGAGACAATGCATTAACCACCATAGGCATAAAAAAAGGATTACAACAAAGAGACATCTTGTTTCTATGAAAAACTTAAAAAGGAGGGACAGCCATAAGGGCCTGAATTTCAGACACCCTTCTAGCTGAAGTAAGGGCCAAAAGAAGAAGAGTCTTCCAAGTACAATGCTGTAAGGAAGCTGAAACTGCAGGCTCAAAAGGATCCTGAGCCAATTTTTCAAGAATAAAACTAAGTTCCCACGAAGAAGGAATAAACTTCCTGTGAGGCCTAATATGAAGGACACCTTTAAGAAATTGTTTGATCTCAAACCTAGAAGCTAAAGTAGGAGTCAATGACAGATGAGTAGAAATATCTGAAAGGTGGGCTTTAACCAAAGAATATGCCAACCCGGCATGGAACAATTCACACAAATAAGAAAGAACCAGAAGAACTTTCGCAGAAAGTGGATACTGGTTATGAGCAAGACACCAGACAGAAAATCTCTTCCATTTGAATTAAGAAGATTTCCTCATAGTGGGTTTCATGGCCTGAAGTACGTACTCAGAAAAAAAGGTGCCTAGAAGGGATCAAAATCCTATCATCCACAGTGTCAGATGAAGAGTGGATATGTGAGGATGGATGAGAGACCCCTTGTCTTGTGTGAGTATGTCCACTCTTTGAGGCAACTTGTGGTGATTGCTCTTGGTTAGGTGCAGAAGAAGAGGGAAACAATGCTGCCTGGGCCAAAAAGGAGTCAAAAACAACATTTTGGGATGTTCTGTTCTATCTTGGACAGGACCCTCCGTATGAGAAGAAGGGGAGAGAAGGAATAAAGAAACATCCGCTTCCAGGAAAACAAGATGACATCCACCTTCCATGCCAGAGGACACAAGACTCTTGTACACAAAGAGGAAGTTGTCTGTTTAGACGGGAGGCAGAAAAATCTACATGAGGAGTACCCCACTGGTGGACAATGTCCAGAAACATATCTCTGTAAAGCATCCACTCATGAGTCTGTGTTATGGACCTGCTCAGACAGTCTGCCACAAGGTTCTGTTCTGAAGGAATATAAACAGCCTGAAGAGATGTGATGGTACTTATAGGGAATCTGACATTTTCTCTTTCTGGATGACATGCAACCTCATAACAAAAGTAAAGATATCAAGGATAAGAAGAAAAACTCCAATGGGACACTTATCTGAAATGGCTTCATAACCAGCAGGCAAAAGAGCATTCAGACTGATGAATGGACATGGCGTTCTGACTGGCCGCAAAGAAGTTCTGAGGTAGGTATGTCTGTACTTCACCTTTATGCTCCACGCCATAAGCGGGGAGCATACATGTGGTGCACGACATTCTTAAAGTCCTAAGACTTTGGTATACTGGCCAGACATTGGGTTGCCCTTGGCAGGGGATCCCTTGAGTAAGGAATACTGCAACAGTGATATGAAAGGGCAGCTAACACAAATAAATATTAGAAAAACTGTGTACCTTTACAACCTATAAGATCATAACAGGGAAACTGTTTTAAAACCTTGGTGAACATGCAGCAGAATAAAAAATGTGTATGTGTGCCATACTACAGCACTGGTGTTTAACCTACTGAGCAATAGTACTTAATGGACTTTTTAAGGTCCTAGTAAGAGTTCTTATGCATATATCAGTATGTTAAATGAGAAACACACATGTACAGTAATATGCAGTAGGTGGGGGATTATTATGCAATGAATCAATGAAAACTTGCATAAAAGCTTTTGTTCAACTAAGGATGACTAAAGAATGTATAGTCATATGGCCTCAAGCATTGTATCACTGAAACTTGATGTACAGTACATCAAAGTTATTGATGGTAATGCAACCAAAAAACCCTAATAGTACAAATTCAGTCAGAGCATTACAACTATGTCTGACCTGCAACTGACTACGTATGTTGATGTCATTACCTTTGAATTAATGTAAGAGATATACTGTGAAAGCAGAGATAATAAATAAATAAATAAATAATAATCCCATTTTAATACCTGCAAAGTAAAGAGCGAAGGTTTTAGGGTGTGGAATATTTCACTTACTGTAAGGATCCTGGGGTTGTCTGTGGATATTGCCGAACCATTCAATCTTGATTCCTACAGTGGAGGTCAGCAGCTGCATTGTATCCTCATTGGTCCATATGAGCACCCTAACACATTGCAGCCTCTTCTCTGTTGACATCTTCTTTGAAGCTGTGATGAAGTTGTAGAATGCCTTCAGAAAAATGTTTACTGAGGTACCATTCAGTTGACAGGTAGCAAAAAATGCTCTGGAAGTAAAGCGGTGACACATTTTAAAATTGGCAGCATGTGCTGTACATGTACTCATACAATAGCAACTATTGGGAATTTGCACTAAGCTCTGTACACTTACACCAAGCTGTTGGTTAATGTGTTGAGATTCACAAACTTACATGGATGTCCACAGACACGATTCCAAAAGATTTTATGCTAATAAAACTCATTAATTATGTATGGTGCAAGCAGTATTTATAAGGTGTGTGCATTGAGGTGTTCATGCTGACAGATATACTTGCATGACTGTGCACTTTCACAAAGTACATTTCAGCAGGTGAGCTGCTTGCGTGTCTATATTCACAAACAGGACCTATTCATGGTAAGAGACTGTCATAATGTCCTGTGTATGCCACTGTATATCATATTTCACAAAGTTTAGAATGATAGTTTGTCAGTAATTACATATGTTTTAAGATAAATAGAACAGGCTGGTTTCCTATCATATACAAGTGTAATGACACATATCCACCCTTCACCAGTCTACTGTGGATAATGACAGATTACAACCATATTTGCCAGGACTGCAGCTCTATCTGTTAGTATGTACTACAGTTTGTGGATATGAAGTGTCATTTGTGGATGCTGAGTGACACTGCTGCATATTTTGTGATGGTCACATTGCTTTCTATATTGACTTAAATGACTGGCTTTCTCAGCCTGTATCCCTCTAATGCAATTCTGTATAAATATTACATTTCAGAACTAGTTCCGAAGTTATGCCTAGTATGATGGTGTGTAGTGTTGAATGCATACCTGACTTTCATGTTCACATGTTACACATATATAAGCTCATCATATTACACAGGTCCTTATCTCAATGTGGCCTAATTTTTTGTGTGTGTTCCATATGCCCATTGCAGTTAAGTTATCAGGTAGGTCTGCTGAGATCTGTGGGTGAATAAGTAGATACTGTGAATTTTTTTAGCTGCAACATAGGTGTAGTGGTAATGTTCATTGTAACTGAATGTGACTAATCCCACTGACCTTGGTTCAAAACAAATCACAGATGTATATTGGATCAGATGGGTCTTTACCATCTTTAGTTATTACAGCCACTACAGCTTTCTTCCATGATGTTGGTGTTTCTCCAAAGTACCATTAAACAAAACCTTCTAGATCTTTATCATTTTCTTCCCTCCTAGCTTCCAAACTTCCTCAGGAATACCATATAATTCCTGGAGACTTTCCTGTACATTGGTTATACTTCCCCATTTTTATCTTATCTTCTGCTATTCTGTTAATAATTAAGCCTCATCTACTTCTAACCTTGGCATATTTAATTGTTCCATAAACATTTCCATTTGTACCTTTTCTTGATTTCCACATTTCTCTGCTTTATACAGATTTTCATAAAATTTCCAAAATATTTCTAATAGCTCTACAGGATCCCTGGTTATTTTCCTTGTTATAGACTCCCTAAGCTTGGCAACAACCCTATCAACTTTTTGTTGCCTGAGCTCCTTGTTCTAAAACCTTTTATGCATTGGAAATATTATCAAAAAACAGTTGCTTAACAGCAATATTTCTAAACTCATGCATATTATCCAGGTGCTCCTTTATTTTCTCTCTAACATTCTTCAGTTGTGCCTGTTCTTGTTCTGTGAGATTTCCGCATTCTGCAGTGCTTTAACCTTTGTCATTCCTGCTAAATAATTTTTGTTACTTCTTAACCATATTTCCACCCTATTTTTAAACTCTACTTTCATTTTATCCCACTCCATAGCTATATTTTCTGAAAATGTTCTATCTTCCCTAATAACTGCCAAATAATTTTCACTACCCATTCCTTAAATTCCTAACTGTTTAACAGATAGCTAGGGAAGTGCCAGTGTCTTATTTTTATTTTGGTGCTGCGGTAGCATTGTCGCCTCATAGTAAGATGTCTTGTTCGATTCTCAGCTAAAGCGTCTTCTGTGTGGAGACATGCGTGAATGGGCGTACCTTCGTTGAAGGTTGTGCATCAGGGCTGGCAACTCGGTACGTAAAAATCTACTGCCAATCATTAGCGGACCGGAGTTCCACTGTGGTGACCCCTAACCGGGAAACGCTGAAAGATACAACAACATTATTGGTGGATGATCTGAAATAGTTATTGGATGTGTATCAAAACTTTCAATTAAATGCACACATTTCTGTGAAATATAATTTCTGTCTAGCCTAGTCCAGTTTTTGTACCTTAGGGAATAATATGCAAATTCTCTCTGAGCTCCTGCTACTGGATTTTCATCTTCTATACCAAATATTTCCACACATTTCTTCAAAAATCTACCCTCTTTTGTTATATTTTCCCTTTATTGGCCCCCAAATGCATCCTCACTTTTGTAAATCAAATTCCATTCCCCACCTATAAGTAATATTCCCTGCTGTAAGCTGGTTATTTCTTCCAGAATTTTCTTAAGCTCCATAGTAGCACTTTTCAGTTGAATATAAATACATTTCAGTGTAATCTTCCTCACTTGCCAGTAGCCTTTACTACTACATATCTACCATTATTGTATTTTGTTCCTCTTCTATCACTATTGGAGCTTCTCTGGCAATTAATATAAGTATTCCACTTTTCTTTTGTCCCAGATATTCTGCTAAATATCCATCTTGAAATCCTCTGTATTAAATTCTCACACTCACTTTTTTCCAAGGGTGTCTCCTGTAGTGTAACTATTTGCACTCTGCATTTCTTAATATAGTCCACTATTCTTTATTTTGTATATACATGTGAGACCATTCACATTCAAGGAAAATATGGAAAGTGTTGCCATGACGATAAGTTATTATTCCTCCCTGTTATGTATAACAGCTTTTATTTTAAATGTCTAGTTTCAGCTTTTATGTTACATGCATACACTTATGTTTGGCAGGATGATCTTTTATACAGTTGTTTCTTGTCATATCCAGATGAACCTGTGTCACCTATTACAAGACTTTTTTGTTTTAATGAAAACTCTTAAGCAAAAAAAAACGTAATATAAGCACACAGCAGTATGTACATCTTCAAATAAGGATAACTCTCCTCTCTCTCTCTTTCTCTCTCTCTTTCAGGTTTTCCCGGTTAGGGGTTGCCACAGTGGATCACCTTGTTCACTCATGATTGGCAGTTGAGTTTTTACGGTGTTGTCTCAGACTGAAAACTATTTTCACAGGCTTAAATTGACCTATAATGAAGGTTATTCATGCTGAAATGCATGGTGCAACCTTTGCTTCTACTTACACTTAATTGGTCTCTCTTTTTGTCTCATCTTTATTCCTCTCCCAGATGTAGAAAACAATGTGGGCTTTCAGAAAATATTATCTTTTAGCCACTGAAAAAGCATTCTGTTTTTATTGCCTCTTATCAGTTTGTCTCCACAGAAATATGAGAACCAGATACACAGTTGCCTTCAGCTACAAGCTTCTCATGTTGCACTGTGAACACATTTTTTTTTTTACATTCAATGATCTTTTATTTACTTGATTCCCCTTAACACATATTACTAGAACAAGCCAAGGGCTTTAATCCAGTCATTCCTCTATGCAAAAGTAAGAAAAAGCATACCAGTTTTACTTATATCATACTCTGTATACTTTTACAATCTATCCTTCATCTCAGCAGCCTAAGATTACAGCATATTATCTTAAACATCCTTTTGCCCAGGCTTTTGTCTCTTGTTACACTGCAATACCTACATTTCCTAAAACTAAACAATAAAAAAAGAAAGAAAGAAAGAAAAGGTTAAAAGTGGTACCTGTTTACTTTAGTATCCCTACAACACACAAAATAACTGAAAATGCGTTGCTATATAATATGCAGAATATGTCATGTTTTATTAAAATACTGTTAAGAACAAAAATTGTTTTAGTTACAGTTACCAATTTCCTTCATCTTCTCCTCTCCTTAGTGTTCTTCCAAACTTTAATAACATGAAATAGGGAATATTCTCTGTAGTCCCCTACAAATTTAACAAAGTCAAAAAAGTCCAATATTTCCAGGATTTCTTGTTCCACCATATTTCACAAATGTGATATTTTGCAATATATATATTGATATTCTGCATTCTCACATTTATTCATTCATTTCTACGTTTCTGTTTTTCTTCCCATTGATCTCCATCTACCAACTCTAGTCTCTGGTTCATTTCCAACATAGTTCTGTATCTTCTAGTCAACTCCTGTGCTTTTCTGTCTCTCAAACATTTTCCTTAGGAACATTGGAGAAGGTTTCACTGGCATAGTATGTATTTGAGCTTTATTATCAAAAGAATAAGAAGCTGAGTTCCCTTCTGTTTGATAGCTTGATAACTCAATTTTTGTTGGACAAACCTTTGTGTTTCCTCCTTAGCATATTCTTTGACCATCCAGGAAAAATAAATATTCTGAACACAGCTGGATATAGCAGCTGGAATCTCACACCTGCCTGTCAACATTCCCTGATTACTGGAATACATTTACTCCTCTTCTGCCTGATGTACAGAGAGTAACCATTTTCCACAAACACTCTACTGTGTCCAATTTTAATACTTTATCCTGCCACCATTTTCTCAGAATCAATACTTTCTGCCAGTAGGATTGCATCTTTACTATTAGAGGTCTTGGCTACTTTCTCATGGCCAGGTTTGGTGCATACACACAATATGGCCTTTCAATTAACAACTTCTGCTGTGGAATACCAGTCCAGTTGCTTATTTGTGCATTCACTCTGCTCCTTCCAGTTTCTCTGGTACAGCAGAAAATCTCAGGTTTTCCCTATATGCTCTATCCTCTAAGTCTATAATTTTTTGAATCATCCCTTCTTAAGCAGTCTCATACTCAGCCAGCCTTTTCTTCATTTTGACCTCTAATTTTGTCAGTTTTATCATTTCATCTGAATATCTTTTTAAAGCTTCTTCCATTTTCTTCCAGCCATTTTTATTTGAGTTGATACGCTCCTTCAGTGCTCCATTTATTTTAATCAGCTCTGAACACATTTGACTTATTATTCCTCTAGGCATCTGAAAGACTTGTCTTGCACCAAAGCTGGAGCTTGAACTGCTTTTTACTGAACAGCTGCAGGATTAGTTCCAGACAGTATTTTCTTCTCACCTTTTGTGGTTGACTATCTTTCATATCCTCTGAATTTCCTCTTTGCTGGCATCCAAGCAGTTCACTTACTAGTCAGTGATTGAAACTGACCCAAAAAGACAAATTCATTGTCTCACTCTTTTCTGAGTTTCAGTTTTCACCCTGGGAGACCTGAAATTAAACTGTTACTCATTGTGCAGCTATCTTGGAAGACGCAACCAAATGTTATTCTTGTATCATTAAGAAAGTTATAACCACCTGTAACTGTGCTTTTAACTCCTCATCTGATAAACTACACAGTTTTAAGTCATCTACAAAAAGTAGATGAGAAGTTTTTAAACAAGGCTCTTTTCTGAGACCCAATTGTCTCTCCATTAGGGAGAATGAAATAATTCTTGTGGCCCTGTGTTAATTCTTAGATGGAAGGGTGATACACTGTGTAGGACATAGGTGTGGCATGACATCACCAACATGGTGAATGCTGTGACTGGTCACAACCAATTGCAAGAGGGATGTCACTGGTGCTGCTCAGATGTGATCCTTTGTGCAGCTAATAGACTCTACTGCTATGAGAGGGAAAGAAATACCACTGGTGGAGGACTACCTATACCTTTCCTTGATAAGATGACATTATTCCTAACATCACACCATAACACTTACCAGGACTGCCGTATTTCAAGGGGAGGGATAGAGGATAGTGTACCAAAATGCCATGATATTTATATTGTTCATCTAAATTACGACATAGTACATGATACTTGTATGGCCTTACTTTCCAAATTGTCTTACCTGTGCATATATATTTCACAGCAATAACCCACAGACCAGTACAGCAGAACACTTCAGCTGAGGACAGACCTGGTATGATTGTTTGTATATGGGGTTTATTAACCTTTAATAATGTATTACTGGGACAAGACTGTCTGATGTTTATCTATTCACCTTCAAAGGCCCTTCTCATGCAACCAGACATCTACAATCTTTAGGTATGTGTCTGTCTACTCATATAGGGCTGAATGTGGCTGACTGTATTGCTAATGCTGAACCTAGAGGATCTCAGAGTGTTGCACACTTAACTTTTTTATATATATTCTACTGTAATCCACAGCAACATCCTAATGCCAAGCAATTGTAGCCCTGTCTAATGATGGCAGACATGGTAAGAATGTCTTTATATGGAGTATATCGATGTTTAGTTAGGTGTCACTGTGAGCAGCCTGTCTGAAGATGATATCTTCACCTTCACAGGGCATTCTCATTCAAACAGACATCTGCAATCTTCAGGTATGTGTCTGTGTCTACTCAGATAGGGTTGACTGAGATGCTAAAGCTGAACCACATAAATTGCTCATTTCCTGCCTTTCTTTAAACCTTACTCCTCCTCCTGAACATTATTCTGTATGTATTGTTCCCACAAATTCATTCATTTCTATGTAATTTGCTTTCTCCCTTTTCTAAAGATCCCACATCTAGTTCTTTTATCTACTTTACAATGTTTAGCACTTCAATTACAATTGTCTTTCTCTTTTCATCACATTTGCAGCATTTGCTATCTAACTGAGGAAAAATTCTCTGAAGTCTGCTTGGGGTATAAACATACCTATGGAAATACTTTCAAGTAAAAATCCTAAACCTTCTGGACTTTGTCGCATATTTGGGATGCATTCTCATTGTTTTGCTGTAAACTGCCTTTCCAGTCTCTCTTTCCAATCCTTTATAACCTCCTTTGATTGATTCTTATAGTTATCATGCAGTATTTTATATGCTCTACTAATTATGTTTTTTAAAAAGTAGCTTCTGTTCTAGAATCAATTAGAAAGTCTACCAAAGCTGTATTTTTTTTATTTTTTATTTTATTTTATTTTATTTTACTTAGCACTCTCCTATCGCTTCCTCTTTGTCTATACTCTGATATTAATACCTGGTAGGGAAGGCAGTCTATGACCTGTAGCCCAACGTTCTTTTTGGCCTCATCCCACTCTGTTACCTTTCCCTCTCTAGTTATTTACTCCTAATACCTTGATTATTTTTCCACTTTTCTACAATAAATTATATCCCCTTCTTGCCTATTTTCTATAGCAGCACTTGCAGTCAACCCCATTGGCAAAATCTCCTTTCTCCATTCCTGTGTTGGTTGAATTCTTAGAATACTTTCTATAGCTTTATGAATATAATATTCTGCATGTTTCTGTTGATTCCCTTAAGGATCTCCATCCAGCATCCTACTCTCTCCTTATTTCTTGATTTTCCCCCATTTTATCATCATGCCTTTCCACTTTGATTTACAAGGTACTGCTTGCACTACAAATATCAGCCTTAACTGCATAGCTGTAAAGTATCCATTCGAATCAGGTAATCCTAAACTAGTTTGTCTTATAGGGAGAACCAACATATCCCACTTAACTCTTTCCCTCTTCTCCTCCCAAATAAATTCCTTTAACCTTTTATTAATTATTGCTACAAATTCTCCTCTGGTTGATAAAAATATGTCTGACCTTTTTATAAAACTATAGAGACTAAAAACGTTTTCACTGAATGTATCTTATTATATATATATCCATAATCAAGAGCTTCCAGTTTTTCAGTTTTAAATTATCTTTTGTTTATTTTCCTCCCACATATCCTTAGTTGCCATTACAGAATTAATTTTATTAATCCATACGCCTAAATATTTAATTTTATCATGTCCCATAAATATAGGTAATGGTGAACCAATTCTTGTGTAGGCACATAATTTCTTACTATAGTTTTTGTTTTATTTCATTAATTTTATATCCCAAAAAGACTTGAAACTGTCTCAAAATATTCCAGAACACTTAAATGTTCTTTTATGGATTTATCAAGTACAAAATAATATAATCTGCAAATAAAGCTAACTTTTCTTGATAACCATAACAGTTATATCCTCAAATGTGTGAGTCTCTTATGTTATTTGCCACTGGCTCTAAAAAAAAAAAAAAAAAAACAAATAACAAAGCAGAAAGAGGACACCCCTGCCTGGGTTCTTTGTTCAAACACAGCTTGTGAGAGAGGAGCCTTCTCACCTTAATCCTTGCCTTTGACCCTTCATATATCTTCTTAATTAACAGTATTAATGCATCAGAAAATGCAGGTATCCACGGTGGTGCAGTGGTAATGTTGTTGCCTCACAGCAAGAGGTTCTCCCGTTCGATTCTCAGCTGGAGTGCGGGGAGTGCCTTCTGTGTGGCATCTGCATGTCCTCCCCGCGGTTGGGTGGGCGTTCGAAAGACATGCGTAAATGGGCATGCCTTCGTTGAAGGTTGGATGTCGAGCTGGCACCTCAGCATTCGTGAAAATCTACTGCCAATCATTAGCAGACCAGAGTTCCGCTGTGGCGACCCCTAACCGGGAAAAGCCGAAAGACAACAACAACTGTATCAGAAAATGCAAGTGTTTCCATTGCCCTTCTCACAAAATCCAAACTGATGCTATTGAATGCTTTTTCTACATCACCATCCACCAACAATAGTGACATTTTCTTACATTCTTCCCTTTGGATCATCATACTATTACTGTTGTAAATCTTTGCCTCCTCTCCACAAAATGACACTGATCCATATCTATCAATTTTGGCAACACCTTTGGCATTCTCTTAGCTTGTATAGATGTAAACACTTTATTATTGAAATAGGTCTATATAAAGTACGGTCTCAAGGGTCTTTCTTTGGGTAATACAGCCAACACAGCTTTTTTACAAGATGATGGTGCCTCTTCCCTGATCTTTATCACTTTCTTCCCTCCTAACTTCTAAACTTCCACTGAAATGCCTGCTTTCCTGGAGATTTCCCTGTTGATTGATTATGCACCATTGTTTTTATCTCATCTCTTCCTATCTCAGATATTAATTATTCAGCTTCATCTTCCTCTAACCATGGCTTAGTTAAGTCTTCCATAAATATTTACATTTCTGCCTTATCTTAGTTTCTACATTCCATTGATTTGTACAAATGTTCATACAATTTCAAAAATATCTCTAATATCTCTATAGGAGCTCTGGTTATTTTTTTTCTTCTTCTCATAGGTTCCCTAAGTTTGGTGAGTATCTACTCTCTGTTGCCTAAGTTGTGCCAAACGTCTTTGTGCTCTGGAGTTATTAAATAGTAGTTGTTTAGCAGCAACCTTATGAAACTCATACATTCTGTCCAAATACTCATTTATTTTTCCTTTAGCACTTTGCGATTGTTTCTCTTCTTGTTGTGTCAAATCCCCTTATTCTTTAATACTTTAATATTGAAAGTTAAGTCTTAACACTATAAGCTCTAATTAGTTATTTTCGAAAACAAGAAGGTGCTTTTTTAATTAGCTTGATTTTTGGTTGCCTGATGTATTACAGAAGTTAAATGCTAATAGTCATCCTAGGATTCACAAACATGCCTTATGCAACAGCACAAGGCCCACTGTGGAGATGACAAGAGGCACAATGCAGTTCAAAGATAATTTATCAATCAACAGGAAGGAGTTTTGCACTCTGAACATAACTAATGAGGTCCATTTGCAGAAATAATGGTGCTGGTGAGGAGAGAGCTGTTTTTTTTTTTTTGTGATTGTGGCTACAGTATCTTTGATGCATGTGTGTGGTTATATGTAAGTACAAGCACAGCTTAGCAATGTTTTGAGGATTGCTGTAAGCCACAATATGTGGTTCCCAGAAATGCTCCTATGCAATTTTATTAATTGAAATGGGAAGGAATCAGAGCATAGGAATTTTACAAATGGGTAAGAACAAGCACAGGAACATATACAAGGACACAGGGAAGGTAGGTGTGGGACTGGGATGGGAAGGAAATGTATACTTGTTTTTGGGATAGGCATCTATTTTTTTCTCATAAAGGGTAGCTGGGAAAGGATGTAAGTGTAAGGCACGGTATGGAAACAGGGTACAGTTATGGAAGGAAGCAGGGACATGCAAACAAACAAACATAAAACACAAAGACTGACAGGGGAAGTAGTGACACAAAGGGGGGGTTGACAAGAGATATACTGACATGCAAACAGAGGGAGAACAACTGGTGATGTGGAGGACTGAACAATAAATGGGGTCTGGAGGAAGGTGGTACACAAGGAAGAGGGAACACAATGATAGTGGATAGGGTGGCACCCAATTCCTGGCCATGCTGTCTGGCCTAGATTAAGGAAGAGGTCAGTTGTCACTGAGGCTGCCCTTCCCACTGGGCCTTGCCTCAGATGGTGCACAAGACAGTGCTACCTGTACAAGGACCATCTCAAGCTAGTCAATGTAGGTGTTAAGTTGCCAGTCCATGAATTCCTAATCACTTCCTCCAACTTCTACTGAGTGATGAACTGTGACCCTCTTGGTGATGTTGTCAGTGGGACCCACAGCACTCATTTTTGGTTAGCAATTACCAGAGGCCACCAAGGAGACCTCCAAGTAACCCCTTGCTGCAGGATCTCTCTCACCCAAAGGACAGGCAGATCTAGAAGCAGATGGTGAGCAGTGGGAGATGGACAGGTCTGATGGCAGAGGGGGAACACTGCCATGCAAATTGTGCAGCTGTAGTAGACTCTAGACAGAAGTAGTAACATAAATTCAGTAATGTAGCAAGGGTGGGGTGAAGGGGCAGACAGCACTGGCATAAGGTATCACAGGCCATGACAGGGAGATGCCAATTTATCAGAAGTGCACTACTAACATGAATGTCAATAATACATTTGCGAGCGAGTCTGAAGGGCTTTAGCACTCCTTATACCACACACAAAGTATTTTAGGGTTTGTGTGTGGTATAACGTAGCAAGCTGCTTGCTACCAATGTAGCAAGTAATTTGCTACAGTTTTGTGAAGAAAGATATTTTTTGCACAGACTGTGAAGAAATGGAGACTAGACCTTACTCCTTAAGGAGTGCCAATCATGGAATGGACAATAGAACAATAGACTTTTTCCCAGCTCCTCAACTTAAATTGAGGAGTGACAGATCAGGGAACAGCACTGGGCACTGAATGAGCAAGTTATGGCTCTGCATAAAAGGATAGAAATTAAAAAACAAGCATCCAAAAAATATAAAAAAGGATAGTGATGGAGAAAGAGAGAGACAAAAAAAACAAACATTACTATTCCAAATGTATCTGATAATCACTTTCACATGTACCTACATATGATCTAAATACCTATCTAGGAATGCTACTATGCCACAGCACAAACTGCTGAATAGGTATATATAGTTAACTGTCCCAACTGCATGATGTGCGGACAAGGATGCAACAGTACCAGTGTACTCTTGGCACAAGATAGGGGGACTACACTGACAGAATGGACATAATAAGCTTTGGAAGGTGTGTACAGATGTACCTTTGTATGTACTTTGCATGGGACAAGAAAAAAAGACCTACCATGTGGACCTGGGCAGTCTTAATTTGTATACAGCCAACAAGCATATAGTGCCAGTGAGGGGTACCAAAGGAAGGTAACACAGGCAACTATCAGCATCTGCTTGGCAACCACTATAATGTAGGTTGGTATGTACTGTGGTACAGAATAGTAGTAATGCATGAATTATGTCAGGTGGAGGTGGCACCTACAGAAGCATATAATGAGGTGATGCACAGTCAAAATGATGTGATGCAACCCCCTTGTTGTATGTCACCCTGGTATGTGTCAGTGTCCACAGCGTGTGACTGTACCACCAGCCCTGAATGTCAACCACCTGGGCATGACATCCATGTGGACTGAGACAGGCATCTCCTGGACATGTACAGTTTCCACTGAGTTTAGCAAGGTAGTGTGCATATACAGGTTATGCCAGGAAGCATATGCTACTGTTTTAGATATAAGTGTTACAAGTAACTCTATATACAATATCAGTAGATAATTCAATGATGTTCTGGTATATGGGACTTATCTATAAGATGACAGTAATCACACTCACTCCTGTATCTGCAGTGATGCTCCAGGAGCTGATTCACAGCTATTTGCCATTGAGCTGAAAAACAAGAACAACAAATACAAGTGTCATGATTTAAATGTCCTGCAAAGGCTCCTGCATCTGTATGGGAAATGACAGGGCAGTGTGCTGTTCTGCCCTGGATACTTGCTGTACATCTCAGTTTCAATCTGCCTAATTTATTCTTCCCACTTGCTATGAAGGACAGAATGGCATCTCTCAGGTCACAGTAATGGTGCTAGCATTGCTCACTAGAGTGGCTGAGGCCAGCAGCCGTAGTCACCACCCTGGCAAGGCTGTGCCACACATCAGCTTTATACTGGGGATCTTCATGGTGGTGTCTATACATAAAGTGCAAAAATATATTCTTTTCTTAGGCTACACCCAAGAGTCATGATACCCTCAATGCCCTCAGAAGTCATGGACATGTAGCAGGTTACAGTCCAGAGGAAAATAGGAGCCTTCTTATGGTAGTGCATGTTGCTACTGATGGCATGTGACATGCATCTTTGGACACCTTGTTAGCATATCATGTTGTGCTATCTCCATAGTTAAGTCTGAAAATACATTGTGTGTCAGGATAATGGTAGGGTGCAAACATTGCCATGTAAAAAGTGTACGTGCAGCACTGTGCCTACATTACATGTTTACAGTCCTGCAATAGTAATTGGCTATTAATGCACTCATTGTCTTATAGAAGTTTGCAATACAGCAATCTGTAGACCTACAACTGTCTTAAGGGAAGCTGAAATTCTTCAGCATGCAGAAGCAGTCAAGAGAGGTAAGTGATTGTGGACTGGTTTTACTTTTACTTTGTGTATCACAGATGCTATGTTTGTGTGTTGTTTGTTGAACTACATGACACAGTGTTGGTGTAGGAGTGAGCTAATGGGTGTAACTGACAACAGATACATACAGTCTGGGGTACTTTGAACAAGGGTAGGGGGTTATGTCATGGCGGAACAATTGCAGGTGATGTAGCATATTAATTTACCTGCAATACTTGCATTTAATGATTTTTGTATTCTGGGTGAGACATAAGTCTGGTGAAGGGTGGATTCTGTGTGTGTGTGTGTGTGTGTGTGTGTGTGTGTGTGTGTGTGTGTGTGTGTGTGTGTGTGTGTGTGTGTGTGTGTGTGTGTGTGTGTGTGTGTGTGTGTGTGTGTGTATCTGTGTGTATCCCATTCAGTGTTGATATGCAAATTTCAGGAGGTGTTCTGTTTGATATTAACTAACTTCCATATGCTGCTGCACTATATGTTGTGGTGCCCAGAAGCACAGGATTCTATTCAAGATAAGTCCAACTCTCACCTCCAGAAAACTTCTCCAATATACCTGGGGAGGTCATGGACATGGAGTCTTAATGGACCCAGATCAAGACCTTAAAACCTGAACTGGGGTCAAAAAGCTTTGTTGAAAAGCTGGTTAGTGGTGTTCCTGCTGCAGAATATCAGAGGTGAGGGAAAGGATCAGATTAAAGAATGAGGCCTTTCATGCAGTGTTGGAGGATTGAGGCTGAATCTTTGGCTCTGATGGGTACTGACAAACCAAGAAAACAGCTACTGCAGCAGTTGCCTGGCTATGGCAGTTGTTTGATATGGCCATGCATCAGAAAGCCACAAGAATGGTATGGCAAACTATCCAGTGATTCAAGAGGGCAGGTGGAATATTGTTAATGCTTTTCTCTTAAGAGTGCAGAAATGCTGATTTCACCTAGGATTCTGTCAGGAAAAGGAAGGAACATTTGAGGGTTTCCTGAATCGGCAAAACATACATTTCTCTGAGGAGGCAGGACCAAAAAACAGTTGGTAGAAGTGGATGCATGTCAGTCCATGAGTCCACTGACTTGAGGAAACATTTTGCTGTGACAAGGTTGTGGGACGGAATAATACCCAGCTAGAAATGCTGAAAGCCTTGGATAATGTTGGGGGGGGGGGGTCACAGTTAACATGATTTTTCAATGTTGTATGGAAGGCTGGGACAGTGACATTTGGATGTGTAAATAAGTGTAGTGACTCCCTTTTTCAAAAAAAGGGGACAGGAATGTGTGCTTTAATTACACACCACAGCTTCCCTATGAAGGTATATAGCAGTTTGCTGAAAAGGAGACTTCTTCCCACCGGCATGATTTTGATTCAGGAAAAGCAATGCAGGTTCCATCCTGGCTTTGGAATATTGGATCAGCTTTTTTTCCTAGCATAGATGCTGGAGGGGTCATGGGAGTGAAGTCACCAGTACTGTCTTCATATATTTTGTGGACTGGAGAAGGGATATGACTGTGTACCTCTAAATGTTTTTGGGGAATATGACTGTGTACTTCTAAATGTTTGTGGGAAGCATTGCATCAGTGCAGGGTCACTAGGCAACAGCTACATACCATTCAATCCCTATATCTGAGGAGTAAGAGTTATGTCCATATGCCCATGTTCTTGGCATTAACCTGCACATGTTTAAAATGGGTCTAGGACTCTACCACTCTATCAAGAGTCTGTCTTGCCTTCTCTGCTGGATAGGAAACCAAGGATTTGGGTATGTGAGAGTTGTATCTTTCTTGTCAGATGATGTCTTACCCTTAGCCAAAAGTGACTTCATCTTCAGAGTGCAATGCATGATTCACTGCTGAGTATGAAGTGGCTGGGATGGAAATCAGCACCTCCAAATTAGAAGTCATGATTCTTTCTTGGAAAAGGTGGATTTATCTTTGCAGTAAGGATGCAAAATACATCAGGTGGAGTTTAAGTACCTTGTTGTCTTGTTTACATCTCATAGTAGAGGGGATTAAGAAACTGACCAGTGAAAGGGTGCAGTGCCATCAGTACTGTAGGCATGGTACCTGACTGGAGGTCAAACAAGAACTACATTATAGGACAAAACTCTCAACTTAAAGATCAGTTTATGCCCCCCCCCCATCCTGATATATGGTCATAAGCTTTACATATTGAATGGAAAGATGAGCTTACACATACGTATGCACAAATTAGGTCCCTTTGTAGGGTGGCTTGGATTAGTCTCAGTCATACCTCTCAACCTCTAAGAGCAAGAAATCTGGACAAAGCCATAAAGAATGGGGGGACAAAGGCCCAAAATTAGGGACAATTTTTAAGTATTGCTCTTACAAACTTAGAAAGTTGGTAGAATAACAGGTTTCACATTAGCATGAATTTTAAAAAGGATATTAAATGTAAAACTCAAATTTCTGTCATTATTATTCAACTTCAGTCCCCAGTGATTTGCCAGTGATTCACCAGAAAATAACAATTTTTGGAGAAACAGATTAAAAATATGAGGCAAAAATCTGGACATTCAGTGAAAATCTGGACAGCTGAGAGGTGTGGTCTCAGTACAGAGTGAGTGGGTCTCAATCTGCAAGGATTTCAGAGTGCAGCTACTTCTCTTTTATGTGGGGATCAGTCAGTTGTGATTCTTCCATGGGAGGTGCATGAGCCATAACCCACTCTGAGAAGATTGCTAGGCAGACCTAGAGCACACTGGCAAGATGAGAACTCTAAGTTTGTCCGGGAACATCTGGAATCCCACAAGATGAGTTCAAGACTTTTTCTAGGGGTAGTGAAGTATGATCTACCCTGCTCAATTTGCAGCCACTGCCACTGTCACCAGGGCAAGTAGATTAGAAAATGAATGAATGAGTG
The DNA here is from genome assembly GCF_019279795.1 of Protopterus annectens. Taxonomy (NCBI): domain Eukaryota; kingdom Metazoa; phylum Chordata; order Ceratodontiformes; family Protopteridae; genus Protopterus; species Protopterus annectens. The sequence goes on along the minus strand of NC_056738.1, from coordinate 346,730,244 downwards.
AATTAAGGAACAACTGAACCTTTCTAGGAATTACTAAAAATTCTTCAAGTTTTCTAGTGCATGAGAAGGGATAGAGAAGTGCAGATATAAACACTGGCCAACCTTCACAAACCTCATTCTGTTCAAACCTGGTCAAATGTTATTTATGGGAAGTCATTACTAAAACAGGTGTCATCCCTGAAATATACAAAGTATTTCTAAGAAAAGGTACATTTGCAATTTTTATATCACATCATCATTAGCCAAGGGTCTGCTAAAACATGCAATCTAATTTTTCATGATGTATAATCAAACAAAATTTGAATATTATTGTGACGAGTCCCTACTCCGGGCCAGTAATCAAGGAGACTCGGTCCTCACCACTGACTCTGGTGAGGGACAATCACTAAGCGCAAAGATAGATTTACACAACATTTCCAGATGCATCTCCCTGCACCAAGCACAATTTTCCTTAAAGGCACAGAGGGAGCATGCTCCAGACTGGGGGTTGGACTCTCTCTCTCTATAGACCCACACAAAACTCCACACTGACCACTTTGGAGCTCTGTGTCCCTGTTCCCAGTAGCTGACACACACTTGGATATTTGAGTTTCACACACATACACTCATGCATGAATTGTGCCATCCCAAATAGAACCAAGATACTCTCCTCCTAAAATAGGAAGCCAATCTGGTGGTCACCTGCCATAAACAAACTTTACAACAAAGGGAAGAAACTGTTGCGGAAAAGAAGAAAATCTCAGGATGCAAAAAACTCTCTTACCAGCCTTAGTAAGAAGCTGAGATCCCTCATAAAATCCTCCAAAGCTAGTTAGGAAAATAAAATTGCCAAAGATTCCAAAGACAACCTCAAGGCATTCTATAACTATGTCAAGAATCTAAATGGCAATGCTCAGATCTGCTCTGAGCTACAACAAAATGGCATTAAATATACTGATCCCAAGGATACTGCCAATATCCTGGCAGATCGATTCAGTGCCAACTTCACCCCCCTCTCATCCACTAAATGGCCCATCTCAATACTGGAAGATTGCCAAATTCCGGTAATAACGGCCACACAGGTAAAAAACGCACTCTCCAAAGCTAAGAATACAGCATCCATGGGACCAGATGACATCCTGGGCTGTGTACTATATGAACTACAAAATGAACTGGCACCTCACCTAAGTGTCATGTTTAATCATACCCTCACCTCAGGCTTCATGCCCACTGAGTGGCGCACAGCTACAGTTATCCTACTCCACAAGGGGGGATCCACCTTGGATCCTGGGAAATACCGCCCCATCAGTCTGAAGAGCCTGATCTGCAAGACCATGGAACATATTATCATGCAACTTATAAACAAAGACATTGGCAACCTTAAAACACTGGACCCCACCCAGTTTGGGTTCATGAAGGGATGATCTTGTCTCCTTAACCTGATTGACTTCTTTGAATCAGTCTCCAGAGCCATGGATGAGGGTAAGGCAGTCCACATAGGTTCATAGGTTCATAGGTTCATACTAGGCTATCTGCCCAAGGGCATTTATAAGCCTAGCCCATAGTTATTTGGCTTTTGCCACCCCTTTAGTTTGAATAAAACTATGCCTATTATTTTGCTGTGCCTCTGTCAAGCAGTGACACTGAAGTAATCCCTGGGGTATATCTGCGATCTCCCATCCATTCGTCAAGATTCCTCTTGAACAAGGCCAGTGAGGTGCTCTGCCTCACATGTACCGGGATTTTGTTCCACAGCATAGGGAGTCTCTGGGTGATGAATCTGTCCCTCCAGCACGTTCTATTAATAACCGTGTCAAGGTTTAAGTCTCCCGCCCTTGTGGTTCTGAGGGAATCTAGATTTTTTGAGGTGAAGCATATTCATCAAATCTGGGTTTGACATGGCCTTATATGTCAGGCACAGGTCAGCTCTGAGCAAGCGGTATGAGACTGAATAGAGCTGGAGTTCTTTCAGTCGGGCAGCATAAGACATATTTTTGAGACTCTTTTTATCCTTTTGGTGAGGAACTTTTGGGGCCTTTCCAGCTGCTGCAGGTGTCGGGTCAGATACATTCCAAATGGGGCATTGTACGCAATCATAGGTCTAATGAGTGATGAGTACAGGGGGACGATGACCTCCCTTGATCTAGATGTGAATCCCTTCATGATCAGGTGGGCAATGTAGAAGGTTTTCCTAACTACTTTAGCAACATGAGTGTCAAACGAAAGGCTACTGTCAACCAGGGTCCCCAGATCCATGATGACTTCTTCTGTGCTCAGTGGATTGCCACCTATATGGTAGCTAGGGGTAACATAGCCTATCTGGACCTTGCCAAGGCCTTTGATACCATCCCCCACTCTGAAAATCATAGATAAACTTACTAAGCTGGGCATTAATCCCTACGTCACTCAATGGGGTGCCAACTGGCTTACTGACAGAACCCACACTGTAAAAGTAGCTGACTCCAAATCCAGCTCCAGACAAGTGACAAGTGAAGTACCTCAAGGTTCAGCCCTGGGACCTATCTTGTTTGGCATCTACTTTTCTGAAGTACAGGCCAACATTAAGGGACTCTGGCTAACAAAGTTCGCAGATGACTGCAAACTGGGAGCCATTATTGAATCCCCAAATGATGTCAATACTCTACAAAAGGGCCTTACAGAAACAGATGCTTGGTGCCAGAGCCATGGGCTCAAGCTCAATGCCAAGAAATGTATAGTTATCCCCTTTGGGAAAAAACATGTACCCGTGAATTGACACATAGGTGGCAGTACACTAAACACTGAAAGTGTGATAAGAGACTTAAGGACACAGGTGGACAGTGGTCTCACCTTCAATAACCACATCGCCACAACAGTCAGGAAATCCTTCTATGTGGCACACCTCATCACTAAGGGATTTTCATCCAGAAAAAAGGAGGTAATTGTCCCATTGTACTCATCCCTCATTAGACCCATTATAGAATACAACGCCCCATTTGGTATGTACCTCTCAAGACATCTGCAACAACTGGAAAGGCTGCAGAAATACCTCACTAAAAGAATCACAGGCCTAAAGCAGATGCCTTATGCTGACCACCTTAAAAAACTCCAGCTATACTCTGTCGCATATCGTCTACTCCAAGGCGATCTCTGCTTAACATACAAGGCCATGTCAAACCCAGAGCTGTTGGACATGCTACACTTAAAGAAATCCCAATCCCTCAGAGCCACATGCTCCAGGGATCTAAACCTTGTCATCACAATAAACAAAACATGCTGGAGGGATAGGTTCCTGACCCAGAGACTCCACAGACTCTGGAATAGACTGCCCATACATGTCAAGCAGAGCACCTCTTTGGCCATCTTCAAAAGGAACCTTGATGACTGGATGGGAGAAAGGCAATTCACCCCAGGGATCACATCAGTCACCCTGCTAGACAGGGGTCCAGGGAAGTAAATAGTGTGGGAAGAAATAGCCAGGGAATTGTTATGGCTAGGCTTGTATAGGCCCTAGGGCCGATAGCCTAGTACCAACCTATGAACCTATACACACCTGGGAAAAGCTGGCACAGATTTACTAGCTGTGCTCCTTTCTCCCTGACTCTGAGGTAATCATGCTGCCACCAGTCAGCTACCCTAAGGCTCTTACAAAGGCTACCACCCAATTATACTGTGTAAAATTAATACTAATGCAAATTGTAGAGTGTGACCAAAGCAGCAAGGCTTTCAGGAGCGGCCATAGTGTCACTAAAACAAGCATAAGTACTCTCAAGATGTTAAAAATATTCTCTAAAGGACCAGCCACAATGAAATGTTTTAAAATATTTAATGATAAATAATAAAACAGAAAACAGGAGAATGCTGAATAATAAACAACAGAATTTCAGCCACAGAAATATAAAAAATAATACAGTTGGATAGTTTCTCACAGATGCAGAAAACAATACTAAACTATTCTCACTAAATGTCCCTGATTAACTAAAGAATTACTGTTCCCTGGCTTACTAAAGCAAGGCAAGCTGATGTGTGATGAGTGTGTTACCACAGCAAAAGCCAAATGATGTTTCTCTTTGTCTGTGTGGATGTGTGAGATATATATCCTGTCACAATCTTTCCTGTCAGGTTCCAAAGTGTTGCTGCGAGAGTTCCACAGAAACCAGATGCTGGTTAGAGGATAACATCACCTCTGATCACCTGACTCTGGTACAATACATACACTGAGCTTTGCTAAGATCTGTGGCAGCTTATGAAAGCTACAACACGATTTCAAACTTTCCACCCTACCAGGGTTCTCTGATAAACATGCACATTTGATCAGTTACAACCTAGTATACATGCATACATTCTTTCTGTCCACCAGGACCTACTGTTGATGCATTTTTAACACAAGTAACTTTACAAATATATTTTTAACATCTGTACAAATCAGTGTGATAGTCAAACACCATAAAATTCTTTACAAAACTCCAGCTAGCTAATCTTGCATATGTACACATGTACTACCCTACTCTCCCTGGCACAGATGGCACTACCTCATAACATCATATCCCCCCCCCCATTTGAAAATGCAAGCTATTTATTCAAGTGACCCTGGAAAAACATTGCTTGACAGAAATAAGCCTGTCTGGGAACACATTAATCTATGCCCTGTCTTTAGAGCCCATCTGCATTGGCATTGCTGACCCCACTATGGTGCTGTACTGTTATGTCATATGCCTGCAATCCTAGAATCCACTTTAATAACTTGGCATTTTGCTGCCTGGCACAATGTAGCCATGTTAAGGGATTGTGGTCTGTAACCACAGTGAATTTCCTTCCATACAGATAGGGCTGACATTTCTGCAGTCTGCAGTGCCCATACTATGACTAGACATTCTTTCTCTACAGCTGCATAACATTCCTCTCTAGGTTGGAGTCTATGACTGAGATCTACAACTGGGTGCTATTCTCCCTCTGAGGAAACCTGGCTGAGTACAGCCCCCACCCTATGGTTTGAAGCATCCACCTGCACAACAAATTATTTGCTGTAATCTGGACTGGCTAACACAGGGGGTCCTCCCAAAGCCCTTTTAAGCTTTTGAAATGCCTGCTCACAGGCTGGGGTCCACACTATCCTATCTGGCCTGTTTTTCTTCATCAGGTCTGTGATTACCAGATCCTTCTCAGACTCCTCCTGCTATACACTGCAAATACTCAGCACCAGGGCCTCCCTATCATGGTAAGGCTTCATCATGTTAACATGAAACAATTTGTGTCCCTGCCTCCTGCCTAGTAGGTTTACCATGTAATTAACATCACTGACCTTCCTTATCACTTTGAAGGGGCTCTTCCAAACTGCCTGCAGCTTATTCTGTCTGACAGGAATGGGCACCTTAACCTGCTGTCCCACAGCATACTTTCAGGCTTCAGCATTCCTGTCATACCAGACCTTTTTCTGCTGTTGGGCTCCTGCCAGGTTCCCCTGGGGCACATCCATGAGCTCCCTGAGCCTTGTCCTGAAGTTTAGGACATATGCCGCAACAGACACTTTGTAGGATTCATACTCACCCTCCCACTCATCACAAATCAAATCTAAAGGCCCCATCAACATATGCCCATATAGCAACTCAACGGATGAAAAACCTGTGGATTCCTGAGGTACCGCTCTGTATGCTAACAGCAGATGGGGCAAATATTTGTCCCACTCTCTCTTAAACTGGTCTGCAAACTCCCACAGCATGGCCTTTAGTGTAGAGTTTAACCTCTCATTAGTCTGGAGGTGGTAGGGGGTAATTTTTAGGTGCTTCACCCCAAAGTGTTTCCACAGACAAGCCAGGAGGTCTGGCATGAAATTGGCACCTATGTCAGTCAGTATTTCTCTTGGGAAACCTACCCTGCTGAAAATATCTAACAAAGCATTTGCCAGCTTCTCTGCCTCTATAGATGACAGAGCCACCACCTCAGGGTATCTAGTAGCATAATCTACTACCATGAGAATATACTTCTTTCCTGTGGAAATTGGGGTACTCAGGAGGATCCACAATATCCACAGATACCCTCTGAAACAACTCTTAAATCACAGGCAAAGGCATCAAAGAAGCTTTGACTGTGTCTCTTCCCTTCCCTACCTTTTGGCACTGCTCACAAGTCCTGCAGTACCCTGTCACATCCCTTGCAATCCCAGGCCAATAAAAGTTCTGCATAATATGTTTCTTTGTACACTTTATGCCCATATGACCTGCAAATGGAATGTCATGGGCTATGGCTAGAAGTGCCAAATGTTAGCCTCTGGGCACTATCAACTGCTATATTACTTCACCCTCTATCCCTCCCTCAGGGGTCCACTCTCTATACAGTAACCCGTTGTTCCAGTATACAGTCTCCCCTTTTCCTTAACAATCAGGTGCCTCTATAGCTACCTCCCTCAAGCCTCATAATGTAGGGTTCAAAAGCTGATCCTGTCTCAAGTCTACCTTTGTGACCCTTCCCAGCTCTCTTTCCACCAGAAACCTGGTCTCTTCTGACAGCGGTGCCTCGCTGTCAGCTTGGGTACTCTCACTCACCTCTGCCCTTGCAGTCACCCTGTTTATGGGAACATCAGTACCTACCAATATCTGTGGCTTACTTTCAGGATACAGGGTAGCTCCCTCCCTGAAATAGCCATCTCACAAGATACAAACTTTGGTGATAATTTGGTACCCCAGTTGTCTCCAGACAACTTGCCATTGGCATGCTGTTATTCCCACTTGCTGTCTTCATCACCTTTTGTTCTCTACCTAGCCTCAGTGGGCATTTGTATGCTACATGGCCCCTCTGGTTACATTTAAAACATCTAACCCTTGGTCCGGGCTGTGTACCTGAACTAGTGGCTTCCACGGTTACTGGTGTACTTTGTTGGGGTAGTTTAGGCTCCCCACCATGGGTTCCTCTATAACCATGTGCAGCACTGGGTATTCACTTCTTGTGCAGTGATACCCTGTTTGTTAAATAGAGATCCCCTTTCTCCACATCTCATATGCAGAGTTACACTCCTGCTCTGCCAACCAGATTCTCATGTCCTCCTGTAAAGTGCTAAGGGCATGTTCTGTCACCAAAGGGTCTGCCAGCCCTTCAAAAGCAGTGAACTGACACCCACTCACCCACCTATGAAAATAAGTGCTTAACTCAGCAATATATCACATGCACTTTCATCTGCCTTGGGTCTATGCTCATGATTTTTTTTCTGTAAGCTTCAGGTGTTAACTTAAAGCATTCTAATAAACATTGTTTTACTTTATCATCATTTAAACAATTAGTATCAAATAATTTAGAAACAGCAGTTACAGCTTTACCATGGAGTAAGGGGGTCAGGAACTGTATCTAGAGCCCTTGGTTAACATTATACTGTTTACATCCCCTTTCAAATACATGAATAAAACTATAAATATCATCACCCTCTGTAAACTGTGGAAGAAATTTACTGACCTTTATTGCTTCTGGGGTTTGGTTAATCCCTTCCCTATTACCTCCATGACCCTGCAGAAGAGGCAGCATCTCCCTGTCATGTTGGCGCTGTTCTCATTTTCTTCGGTCTCCAAATGCTGCAGTCTCTCTTCGACCTCCATCTGTTTTTGCTTTTCTGCAGCTTCCAAATGCCACCAAATGCCACAGTCTCTCTGCTGATTCGACTTCCAAATGTTTTGCCTCCAATTCAAGTCTCTTTAACTCTGGGTGGATATTTAAGTCGTCTGAAGAAGAGGTGAACTGTGCTGTTTCTGAAGACTGCACATTCCCATCAACAGACTGGTTGTCTCTGGGTTGCTCATCCATGCTGCAGCTGTGACCAAGGCTGAAATCTTTTCCTCTTTAGTCAGGTTGGCATGCACCAGTCCTTTGGCTTCACACACCTTGTCCAACTGGTTCTTTGTCAGCTTGCTATAAAACTCTGCTGGCATCCTTGTCTGCTTTTCCTGACTAAACTAAACTAACAAAAATAAATAAAACTGTTGTGAAAATGAAACTTTGCATATTTACCTTGTGGCTGCTGAGAGTACACACACCTTCAGTGACAACTGCCCACTGTCTACTGAAGTTCAGTTAATATCCCACCCAGCTGCTACCAATATATGACGACTTCCTATTCCGGGCCAGCAATCAAGAAGACTCAGTTCTCACCACTGACTCCTGTGAGGGATGGTCAAGAAGAGCAAAGATGGTTTCGCACAGTATTTTCAGATGCAGATTTCTGCACCAAGTACAATTTCCCTTAACAGCACACATGGAGCACACTCCAGACCTGGGGCTGGACTCTCTGTCTCTCTCTCTCTCTCTCTCTCTCTCCAGACCCACACAAAACTCCGCACTGACCACTTTGGAGCTCTGTGCCCCTGTTCCCTGTGGCTGACACACACACACACACACACACACACACACACACACACACACACACACACACACACACACACACACACTTGGATATTTATGTTTCACACACACATACACACCTGGGAAAAGCTGGCACAGGTTTTTTAGCTGTGCCCCTTTCTGCCCAGACTCTGGGGTGATCATGCTGCCACCAGTCAGCTACCCTTAGGTTCTTAAAAAGTATACCCAATTATACTGTGTAAAATTAATACTGATACAAATGGTAGAGTATGACCAAAGCAGCAAGGCTTTCAGGAGTAGCCACAGTGTCACTAAAACAAGCATAAGTATTCTCACTGTGTTAAAAGTATTCTTTAAATGACCAGCCACAATGAAAGGTATTAAAATATTTAATGATAAATAAAACAGAAAACAGAAGAATACTGAATACAATAAGCAACAAAGTTTCAAAAACAGAGATATAAAAGATAATACAATTGGATAGTTTCCTCAAAGATGCAGAAAACAATACTAAATTATTCTTACTAAATGTCCCTGACTAAAGAATTACTGTTCCCTGACTACTTACTAAAGCAAGGCAAGCTGATGTATGCTGAGTGTCTTACCACAGCAAAAGCCAGATGATGTCTCTTTGTCTGTGTGGATTTGTGAGATATATATCCTGTCAGAAATCTTTCCTGTCAGGTTCCAAAGTACTGCTGTTAGAGTTATAAAGAAACCAGACGCTGGTTAGAGGATGACATCACCTCTGGTCACCTGAGTCTGGTACAATACAAACACAGAGCTTTGCTAAGATCTGTGGGAGCATCTGAAAGCTATAACACAATTTCAAACTTTCTACCCTTCCAGGGTTCTCTTATAAACATACACATTTGAACAGTTACAACAATACAACCTAGTATATATGCATATACTCTTTCTGTCCAGCAGGACCTACTGTTGATGCATTTTTAACACAAGTAACTTTACAACCATATTTGCAATTGTACAAATATATTTTAACTCAAACATCTGTACAAATCAGTGTGATAGTCAAATGACATAAAATTCTTTACAAAACCCCAGCTAGCTATGCTGGCATATGTACACATGTACTGCTCTACTCTCCCTAGCACAAATGGCACTACCTCATAACATCACAATTATTTTGCAAGATAGTCAAACAGTGATAAGGTCTTTACCTCACAGCTTCTGATATGTGTTCTTGTCATTGTCCATGTGAAGCTTCTATGTTCTCATTGGGACTTTCTCTATGTACTCCTCTTTTCAGTTCCCTATTGAAATGTTGGCACTTGAAATGCTGAGTGCCATCAACTTGAAAAAAAAATCTGAAAACCCAGGAAAAATGGTGAATTTCGAAGATCACTTTTTTCCTTTAAACTTCTCTTTTGCAGGGGGCAATCATAAAAACCACATCTAAAATCACCATAGCTTGGAGGAAAGGGAAGATTTTGAGAAATGGCCATCTTGGACTTAGTATATGTAAGTCCATTTTTCAGCCATTCAGTCTCTGTGTTTCAGGACTTGGTCTAGGGGGTCCAGACATTTAAAATGGTTATCCAAGTTTTCACCTACCTCCCCAATGCATTCTGTTGTACTGGCTACACTAAACTATTCACATGTGTATGTATGTATGTATGTATATATATATATATATATATATATATATATATATATATATATATATATATATATATATATATATATATATATATATATATATATATATATATATTTATATATATATATATATATATATATATATATATGGGATTCATACAGATCCCCAAATGCACTTTCCACTGAAGCAGAAATCACTGAGCATACTTAACCGAAAGTGCTGTTCACCGAAGCAGCACTTCTGGATAGGCATGTTCATTGTGCCGGTTGTACTACGGTGCAGATAAGGGAAAGTTCCCTTTTCCCCACTGTAGTGCGACCTCTGTGTGAGAATATTAAAGTAGGGGGTCGCCCCCCACATGGGGGGTGCAGGGGTGCTTGCCCCTCTGCATAGAAGTAGGTTTAATTTTTTTTTTTTTTTTAAAACATACTTTACTGTAAGTGCTCTTTCGGTGAAAGCGCTTTCAGTAAAGTATGTTCAATGATAATGGATTTGGACTTTTGATCTTTCGATCAAAAGTCCTAGATCCATGTATATATATATATATATATATATATATATATATATGTATATATCTATATATATATATATATATATATATATATATATATATATATATATATATATATATATATATATATATATATATCTATATATCTATATATATATATATATATATATATATAGATATATCTATAGATATATATATATATATATATATATATGGTCTATATTAGCACACCGAACATTTCAAATGTCAGGTGTTCTAATATCGAACCCTAGCAATCAAAAATACAGAACATCGAACATTCGGAACAGCAAATTTTTCCTAGGGAAAAAAATTTGCTATTCCAAAACACATACACATAACACAAGCACACCAAACAAACAGCAATCCACACACATACACCTAAACTTTACATATGTATATATATATATATATATATATATATATATATATATATATATATATATGTGTATATATATATATATATATATATATATATATATATATATGGGTCTATGTTAGAATCGCAAAAGCTAACTTTCGCGAATCCACATTCATTGACACATAAATGTCGAAGTCCTAAAATAGTGAAGAGCAAAACAAGTGAATCCGGAATGTTTAACGTCCTTTTTTTGGCCAGCAGGGTGATCATGGGGATGAGGAAATAAATCCTTTTCCCCACTGTAGTTCGGTCTCGGAGTTGGTAAATTTAAGTAGGGGGGTGTGGGGGGTGCAGGGGGGCTTGCCCCCCTGCAAAAATGTTTTAAAAAGTGTTTCACTTTAAGTTTGTTCCGTTGGGTTTACCTTACCTGTATGGAGCTGATGCTTCCGGGAATACGTTTGACGTTGTGATTTTTCGCGTTTTTCATCCTTCGCTGTTTTTGGATTTTTTTACATTTATGTGTCGATGAATGTGGATTTGCGAAAGTAAGCTTTTGCAATTTTAATATAGACCCATATATATTTATACATATGGGTGTCTGTTATGTGTTGAATGGTAATTTATTCAAGAATGAGTTACTGTGGGGGTAGTGAGGGAATGAAGTTAGCACTGAATGCACTTTACATTGAAAGCAAGAAGTTTAAATTGTTTTGATTCCATTAAGTGGGAATGGGAAGGGTGTTTTGTGTGAGCCTGAGTTAAAGTAAGGACTAGGTAAGAGGATATATTTTGTAGTGTGTGTGTGTGTGTGTGTGTGTGTGTGTGTGTGTGTGTGTGTGTGTGTGTGTGTGTGTGTGTGTGTGTGTGTGTGTTTGAATATTTTGTAGTGCATGAGTGATTTTACTGAATGAAAATTTGTTCAACAGTGTGTTGATGAATGTTTTGTAGTAGTTGTGTGAGTGAGTCTGTGGGTTAGAGTAAGGGTTAAGTTAGTGGATAGATGTTGTGTTGTGCATATGTAATGTTGAATATCTGTCTCTTAGTGTCTTGTGTTGTGGCACTATTAGGGAAATGTGATTTTGTAAGTTAATGTATAGGGTTAAGGCAGGGGTAAGGTTAGGGTTAGCATGCATGAGTAAGGTGAGGCAGGGAAATGCACAGATTTTACGAACAAATTTTTGAGAGTTGAACATTTTTATAAGAACACAGTTGCTTGACATCAATACAGCATATAAAGATAGTGACATCATCACCAACACGCTGCAAAATGGTTTAATTACATTTTCCAAGGTTACCAATCCTATTTGGCATTCTGAAATTGCACAAAGACTTATCTAACCCACATTTTCAACCTATTATCTTAACCACATGTTCCAAACAGAACCACTAGCTATGTTCATAGAAAATGTTGTAAAAAATGTCTCTAAAGCTCTGGGTCATTTAAGAGACTCTAGGGACTGTTTTGAAATGTTAAATATTTTTAGTCAGACAATTAACTGATTATGGTCAGTGCTGATTCCAAAGACCTGTATACAGTGATTCTCACATGATGTGGGCTTAGATTTTTGGATAAAACTACACTGTCCAATGAATAGTTTAAAACGGTGTGAACTTTTATGGAGATTGTATGCAAGAATAATTATTTTTATTCAATGATCAATATTATTAGCAGGAAAGTAGAATAGGATGGGAGCTGCTGGGAGTCCCCATTAACTAATATGGTTTAGTCTAACTGGGAAGATAAATGTATTGGGGCAGTCTATAATTAGTTAGACTTTTACAGATGATTTATTGATGACATCTTTCATGTACTGCAGTACTGAAGAAAAATTCTTTTTCATAGGTATTTAGAAGACACTACAGAACTATTAACATTTTATTTCAATTGGTCTAACTGAGAAGTATTTTCTTTTAGATGGTCATTTATTCATTAACAACAAGGACAAACATTTTATTTCTAATACTTACAGCTGGTCTACGTTTGACTGCACTTATCTGCATGTATCAAGCTGCCATTCAGCTTGTATTAAAAGATGTTCAGTAAACACAGTGCCTTACTGCATATAAGTGGCTTTCTTCCCTCCTTATGGCAGTCTGTCAAAGTGCAGAACTCCTTCCACTTGCCAATCACCTGGCAAGATCAGAACAGCCGTTCACACGCCCAGTTCAATTTTTTTGCGTCATAGTCGTATCTCTTAAATTTTACCTTGCTTTCTGGGTATTCCAGCTGCAGTGTTCAGATAAGAAGCCCCTTTTGAGTTTTATTTCCTCCTTTCCTCCCTTTGCCATTTATATCAGTACTTGACTAGTGTGCTCTGCATCTCTAACTGTTCTTTCTGATTAACAATTTTGTATCTGCTTTTTTTTTTAGTTTGACTAGCGCAATAAGGCTTGTTGATTAAAAGCTTCATTTATAAGTTTTGAGACAGAAAAGCTTGCTGATAATTCATTTTTCCCATTGAGGTTATAATTATTTGAGGTGATTAAGTAGGAGTATGGCATTTTAAACGGTTTTTGTTTAAGTTGTGATTTGGGTGCCCCTTTATATATTAAACATTTCTGTCAGCAGTCTCATTAGTTTATGGTTTATTTCTTGTCTAATACTGTTTTAGGCTGTATCCATTTATTTGAACTAAAGCTATCCATCTTTTTTAGAAAATCAGAGGACTTTTGTGCATATATTTTGTCTGAAACTAGTTCTTTGTTTTACAAAGTCAGGGGACTTTTGAGCATGTGTTTTGTGCATGAAACTGTGTTACTGCAACTGTTTTATTCAGTGCAGTCTTTAGAGTAATAACGACTTTACTGATAGGCTTAAGATTATGTTTGGCACCATTTTGTATGGTGACCATTTCTCATGGCAATTTTTCATCAGTTTATTATTTATTTCTTGTCTAATACTGTTTTGGCTGTATCCATTAATTTGGACTGAAACTAGTCATCTTTTTTTTTTTTTACAAAATCAGGAGACTTTTGTGCATCTGTTTTGTGCTTTGAACTGTGTTACTGAAAATACTGTCATTTTCTCAGTGCGGTGTTCAGAATAGGATCCCTGCAGAAATAGTCTTTAGATTACTATTTAGAGGGAGAAAGGTGGGATTGTCCATCTTTTTACTGGGCTGACCATGCAGCTAGTATTTAGTATTGAGATGGCTAGTTTCTTGATGAACTCAGACCCCACCATCACCATCTTCCCCATCTGTGCCTAAAAACAAAATAATGAATCAAATATATGCCTCAGCCTACAGCTTGTCACTCTGCAGTAGCCTTAATTTCTGGCAAGCTATTGGACCACTCACCTTCTGTTAATTCCCTGTCTCCTGGGGTGGTCATAGTATGACAAATATGCATGACATGAGGGTCAAGCACATCCTCCACTGCTGTACCATTGCCGTTTTCAGGAATGGAAGAATCAAACCCTTTAGGTGGAAGGGAAGTCAGGGTACAGGATCTGTGCCAGTATCGATACTTTACCCCATGGAGTCTTCCACTAGAGCAGCTTATGCTTAAAAGAGACAGAGGTCCCCCTACATGGTGGGGTAGCAGTATATGACTGTTTACCAACTGAGATGGTGGCTATGAATAGATCCATGGCTCAGGCAGTTGGTTATAGGGTGTGTACCTGGGTTATAGTAATGCTGGCTCTTCTACCTCCAGTCAGTCTGCTAAGGATCTTCTTCATGAATGGGATCCTTGTCTCTGAGGACTCTGACTTGTCTGTGTATTATCAGTTGATTTCCTCTGATGATGAGCAGATAGAGGGACCCAAACACATGTTTTCCTTTCTCTCCTTTAATCCCCGCATTGGGGGGATGTCTTCTGGAAAGCTTGTTCTCCTTTGAGGCTTTGCCTAAGAAAGCATTTAAAAACTTTACAGTATGCTCAGCCTTGCCTGTCCTCTAAGCCCTTTTGTCTGTGAACCCTGTTTCTATGTCAGTAGTGATGTTTTCTTACAAGAAAACCATATCTTCTTTTTACCCAGTCTCGCAAGATCAACCAGGCATGTGCCTAGAATCTTGTGGAAAGAAGCTGGCACAATCCAGCATGCTAGCTTTTAAAGAACTTTAACTACCAATATTTTCTATGGAAGTTTAGATGCATGTACAATTTAGATGAGTTTGCTACATCATTGCCTGCAGAGCAAAAGCACCAAGTTAAAGATATGTTTTCAGTGTTTCTCATGTGCCAAAACAGCTCTACAAAGTGCCTTGGAGGGGATTGATACTATTTCTAGAACCGTGGCGTTGTCACTAGTGATTCGGAAGTATGCTGGGTTGCACTCCCACAATTTTGCTGATGAGTTAAAAATGAGATTGCGAATACTCCTCGAGTCTGATTGTGTGTTTGGCACAGCAGCTACTCAAATCCTTAAACACTGGGATGGCAGAGGTAAATGGATGCAAGGAGTATCAAAAAGGGTTCATATGCCCCAGGTCTTCTCAAGCAACATCATTTTTGGCAGCCTAATAGGCATTAGTTCCAGCTGAGCAAAATCCAAGGCAATAATTGGAAATGACAGGATGACAACTCTGCCAAAACTAAGAAGGAGGGTTCCTTCCCTAGAAAGGGTACCTGCCTTCCAACTTGTGACTACGTTGAGATACAGTACCCATCTTTATCAAGTCCCTTGTCGGATGCCTCATCTCTTGAGTTAGCACTCAACAAAGAAGCCTGGTCATCAGTGTTTTCTGACAAATGGGTGCAAACATTGTTGGCATGAGTTGCAGATGGAAGTGAAACGATCTTCTAACTCCATTCAGGGGTGGTTCCCCCTCATCTACAGGACTATACCTTGTCATTTAATTCTATTCTCCAGCAAATGCTGGATCAGGGGTTATAGAACCGGTCCCTTCTTTGGAAGGAATGAGAGATTTTTTTCTCTCTAGTATTTTATTAGTTCCCCAAAAAGAGCAGTTGTAGAGACTGTTATAGCACCTTTCTTTTTTGAATATGTTTTTCTAGGTCTTTTTTCCTCTCCAATGTGTCAATAAAACCTGTCTGGGCAGATTCATCCAATTTCCCTTAGGGAACTGTATCAATGGGAATGCAAGTGCTGGGCACCTGGGGGCCCGAGGATGCGTGGAAACTCATTATCTAGGAAATGTTCATGCCTTGAAAGACCCTCACCACCTTAGGACTCAGGGTCCTTTCCTGGTGGCTACCGACATAAACACAGTGATGTGGTACCTCAACAAACCAGGGGGTATGAGGTCTCACCCTCAGTGCCGATTGGCAATGATAGCCTGGGAGCTGGCTTCTCTGCATTCTCTGTCTCTTCAGCTATTATACATCCTGTCAGAGCAAAACACTGTGCCAGATAGATTGAGCAAATCCTAAGCAGTCCTACATGAGTGGAAGCTCAAGGCAGTGGTATTCCAGGATCTAATGTGGGGAATGCCTCAAATATATCTGCCTCCTTTCAAAACAGACATCTGGAGCAATTCTGTTCAAGATATCCTTGCAGCCATGCTTGGAGGACAGATGCATTCTTGTTCCCTTATACAAGAATGTTCTTCTGTGCATTTCCATCCTTTCCACTCATTTGCAAGGTGCTTCTTTAAGTTCAAAGAAAAATACCAAAGATCAAGTTGATGACCCCCTATTTGCCCAGGCAATCTTGGTTCACCATTTTAATGGTGCTGGTCAAGGGCAATTATCACAGACCTCCTCACATTCCAGATCTGCTCACTCAAAGGGGCAACTAGTGCACCCCTTTGGAGACACCTCAACTGACAGCCTGGCTGATTTAATGTTAACTCTGCTTAGGCACTTGTGTCATGAGGATGTGCAGCAAAGTGTTAAAGGAGGCCAGAAAACCTGTTTTTTATGTACAAATGGATACGGTTTTCTAAGTAATGCCTAAATGGAAACAGGAGGGTCCATTGTAGTTAAAATCCCTCTGGTCTTGAAATTTTTGTGTGAGCTACTTCAGGATGGCTTAGCATGTCCATCCATTAGAAGACATTTAGTGGCCATCTCTGCTTGTCTGCCAATGGATCCCCCTCTTTCTTCCCTCTTTTTTGTTAAAACAGTTCATCAAAGGATTATTGCAGATGAGACTCCCTCATAAGCAAATTTCTCCTTTGTGGGACCACAGCTATTTCATAAAAAATTGGTCTAACCACTCTTTGAGCTGGCATCTCACATTGATCTTAAGTTCTTATTCTGGAAAATTGTTCTGCTTATTGCTCTGACATCTGTAAGGTGAGTTTTCTGGTCTGCAAGCTCTCATGGTGGGACAACCTTTCCCGATTTCCTCAGGAATAAGGTTGTGTTCAACACTTATCTTTTTTATTTTCAAGCCATAAGTGGTTTCAGTCTTCACTGACTACCAGTCTTTTTATTTCCTTGTATTGTTTCTGGAACGTAAGTATTAGGGAAAACATTACTTTATTCTTTGGATATGTATAGCAGCTTATGTACTGCCTTGACAGAACAAAGCCCTTTAGAAAGCCCAAAAGGCTTTTTATTTTCTTTTTGGGAAAAGAAAGGTTAACCTGTCTCTAAGCAATTCATTGCACATTGTTGTTTTTTGTTACACCTACCATGGAGAGGCGAATCCAGGCAAGGTAAAGGCACTTTTCACCAGGGCCTTTTCCTCATCAGTGGCATTTTAGAAAGGAGTGGACTCCAGAATTATTCTACAGGCAGCAACTTGGTCCTTCATCCTTACCTACATGAAGCACTGCAAACTGGATGCTCTTCCAGATCCAGTATAGGCTTTATAAGGACCATTCTCCAGGGGTTCCTGGACCTTATCCTTCCTTCCTTCTCCCAGGTTGGGTAAGCTTTGGGAATCTGTGCATATGCCAGTAAGGTAGTGTGTTTGTTGAACATAGTACAGTTAAATAAGCTACACTTACCTGTAACAGTAGATGTTCATAGAACACACTGCCTTACTGGCAGTGCCCTCCCACCACCCCCCTTTTGTTGGGTGTATATTGTTGATTGAAGTTTCTGTTGTGTTTTTGTTCAGCAACCTTTTTTTGTTGTGCATGTGTGTGCATGTGGCATTTGGTATTGATCAGGTGGTGTTTGTAAAGCTTGCTTCTTCATCTTGTCTTCCTGTTGGACCCTAGAAAACTGAATGGGTCCTGTCTGTGAACGTGAAGAGCTGTCTTGGCCCTGCTATGTGATTGGCCCTTCTCACTCGCAGACAATGGGAGGAGTTTTCAGCTGTAACAGACTGCCAGATGGAGGGTAGAAAGGCGCTTCTATGTAAGGCAATGTGTTATACCATAGCCGGCCTTAGGCATAGGCCAACTAGGCGGCCTCCTAGGGCGCTACTCTAGCAGGGGCGCTTTTTCAATGTTTACTTGGTGTAGGTAGACCAGGATGGGGGTCCTGGGTGGTGTAGTGGGGGGTACCGTGGAGCACTTTTGCCTAGGGTGCCAGCTGACCTAAGGCCGCTCCTGTGTTCTACAAACATCTTCTGTTATATGTAAGTAAGCTCAACTTCTGCAACTTTAAGTCAAGTAGTTGGAATTTCAAATTGGATTCAGAGAATGACAATATTAACCAGCAGATGGCAGTATAACATCATTTGTTTTTACATAATCTCTCTGATGACAAGTTACAGAAAATAAGTGATGTGAAATAAAAAAAATCAGACATTGTTATACCTGTATTTTTAGACAGCAACATACTGTAGTAGTTTGTCTGATAATGCCAATAAGGCTGAATGGACAGCAGTGTTAGCAATTTAATAAAAATATGATGTAAATACATATACAAACACACAAAAACGTATTACAAATAAGTGAAATATCTTACAGGGCAGGGCAACAGGATTTATTTAATATTGCTGGTGTGACAGACCAATTTTTATTATCAAAAGAAAAATCAAGTAATAATAAAGCATTGTTGGAAAGAATAATAAAATAATTTAAAATGCATTCACAAAAACACTTGGTATTTTAGTGTGGTTTCTGTCAACAATGCAGATTTGTTGAAAATAACCCATGTGAAACAGTATCTGGTTATGAGAATACCATCAGAGCTGATAAACATTAAAACTGGTTGTCTGTTGGTATTGTTTATTTAGAGAGCTGTCTGTCATGTTATGCCTTTTATGTAGGAAACACACAGATAAAACTAAATCAGAGAATCAGAGAATCTATGAACGTGCTTTAAAGAAAAAATGTACAGACAATGCCTTATGTAGTCATAGTATGGTATGTGAATGTTTAAAGAATTGCACTTTTTTGTACAGGACGGTGCTGAGCTAGATTCTAGAGGTGGTGATTTTAGGACATTATGGTAAAAGGGAGATGGAATGGCAGATTTTATTAAATGCAGACATACATTCAGGTTTGAACAATATGATCTCAAATGTATATTAAAATTAATATCGTAAAGGGAGAGAATTGGCATTATGACATCATCATGAGTCTAACTGGTGATGTTTGAACATGTGATAAAAATGTTTACCATTTAAGTTGTGTGTTAATTTTTGATTTTATTGTTCCGAAGAAGTAGAATAAATGGCAAAGGTGCTTAACACTAAGATTAGAGACTGAGTGTATTTAATACATCTAGGAAAGGACATTTTGGTGTTGTAGCACATTTCAGGCAGTTTCAAGCCTTTTCATAACGTAAAATAACTGAAGATAATCTATAGCAGTAAACTATGTACTTACAAATGAATTGGTTCAACAATACTCATGTTAATCAGAACATGATGAAGTATTTAGTTGTATCATGGATAAAAAGGATCCTGCTATGATAGCTAAGAGTATGTGGAGAGACTAAACAACAGATAATACAAAAATGGAGAAGCTGAAAGTTCTTGATTATGAATATGATAGTAAGATATAAGCAGCAAAGGTGTTTTCAGCCCCCTTCGTTGAATATACAGGTCAGGCATTTTTTTTATCAAACAGACTAGACGTTGTGGATGATAATTAATAAACAGTTGAAGGGATTTATATGGGAGGGTAAGAGTTAATTGGGTAAGATAATTATTTCCATAGCTCAAGATGGTTTAAGATTTCCTGATTTGATGGATACTTTAAAGCTATACAGTTAAGGCTCATATACACAACCCAGTGTCAGGTTGTAAATCAAAGTAGGCAGGAATGATGATGAAATGGGGGAGGGGGGGGGCTTTAAGAAATAAGGAGAGAGAGAGTAAGATTTTGGATGCAGGCCCTTAAGGAGAATAGCAACAACCACACAGAATATTTATGAGGTAGGCAAAAGTTTTATAAAAACTAAGCCAACATGGGAAGGAGAAATTAGATTTTACCAATAGGGATGACCACAAATAAGGGCATGTGTACTCATGTTGGTTTTAAAAAATGTTATGTTTAATAAGGATGTTACAAAGATTAGAGTTTGAGTGTCTGTTTATTTTAGATGATTTTGGTTACCGCTCATCCCCTAGCAAATGAGTACTAGACACCAGGCTTATCCTCAAAAAAAAAAAAAAAAAGGCAAGGCAATGCTATATAGCAAAGATTATTCATAGTTCCCATCCCCTGTGCCATCTGCAATAAGTACTTCAAAACATCTGAACCTGTAGCACACTTTTGCTATCTAGCCATGTAGCTAGACCAAACTCTAAACTTCATAGGTTCATCGGCAAGTACTTGGCAATCATTCTGCAAACTGTTACAAGCCTAGCCAGTAAGGCATATTCAGAAGTTCCCTGTGGCCCAAAGCAGGGCAACACAAGGTAGACCAAGGAAGAATGGGAGGCTGCCCATAGTTATCTAAGTTTACCTTTAAGGTAACAAGGCTGCTACTCTGCCTAACATGTAGTGGAAGTCTGACCAAAGATGGAGGATACATCTGTCAGTGTGACTTATCTATTGACGAATCAAGTTTAATTCCCTTGACAAGACATTTGTGGAAGCATTTGTTTCACAAAGGAATAGAAGGTCAAAGAGGGTAAAATCTTTCATTGTTCAAAAGATGAACCATACATATCTCCACAGATGACTCTATAGAGAGAAAGATGCCTGCCAGCATATCCTGTAACTAAGATTTTTGAAGCCACTAATCTTTTTTAATTATAAATCTCTCAGGTCTGTCAAATTGAGGGGTATAAATTCATGCCAAAAGGGGCATTATATTTAATAGTGGGACTGATGAGATACAACAAATTTAAATAAACTCTACCCTGTGCAACAAATTTAAATAATTACATGCAAACATAAGAGTTAGGTGTCTTCCCTAGCTACCTAAATAAATAATTAAGCGGCAGGTAACCACCCTAAATTATTACTGCCATCACCTTCCAGGAATGCATCAGTCAGCCTTATTTTACTGTGTTCCTATTGTGATGACCGTGCCTTGGCCCAGCAATCAAGGAGCCTCAATCCTCACCACTAACACCAGGGAGGTCATCTCCTAGAAGAGGAAAGAATAACTAATACACACAGTAAAGTACAATTAAGTGCACATAGAGATCACAGTCAGTCTGGGGCTGGCTGCTCCCTTGCTCACCAGGTCCCCAATAAGACTCCCCACTGGCACAGCTATAGGGTCCAGGTCTCAGACTAACTGGGCAAGCTAGGACCTCCAGTACCCTCTCTGTCCAACCAGCGCTTCGAGTCCCTGCCCAAGTAGCTGACACAACACACACACACTTTGAGATAAGTATTTATACAACTTCACAGACACTCCTGGGAAAGGCTGACACAGATTTTCCAGCTGTGCCCCTTTACCCAGACTATACAGTAGTAATTACTGCCACCACCCAGTTAATAATATCAGCTACTAAAAGGCCTTTAAAAGGGTGTCCTATTATTATTGTGCAATATTAATATCCAATGGTAATGTGACTATACAGTCTAAGGCTTATTGGAAGGGCTTAGACAGTAAACTCTATAAATATATAATGTACTCTAAAGCATACTTCATCTCTACACAAACCAGCCATGGGTAGAAGGTTTTAAAAATATTTAATAATAAATAATTAAAACACAAGACAAAACTACTACACCACAGAGATATCTAAGAGTTCACAGATCACACAGAAACTTAAAATAATACAGTAGGACAGGTCTGGTTTCAAAGAAAAATACCCAATTAATCTTTACTAGCTTTAACTATTCCTACAAGATATCACAGTGCTAAAAACTTACATGTGAGCATAAGCAGAGTGCTGATAAGTTAGATGTCCAGATCAAAATGCTTCAGTTCTCTTGTGAGAAATAGAATTTAAACATTACTAACAAACATGTCTCTAAGGCCCTCCCAAAATTACATCATTTTTGACACTTAGGTTTTCCCAGTATTCATATTGCATCATTTTAACACCTGGTCTGAGTTCTCAGGCCACAAACTGCATTATTTAGCAATCTAACACCTGCACAGAAACTTACAACAATAGAAGACATTTCACATATTTATACTAACAGAAACTAAAGCAACAAAGCACCTTCCACATCTAAATTCTAGTTATGAACTTTAGCCTTAAAACAATGGGCATGAAATCTTCATTCAGCTGCCTTCGGGCCACATTCTAACATGAAAGGATACAGCATGCTTCACTGGGCCAGTAGAGTGCAATGTTGTCACATATTTTGCAGTTCCACATTTCACAGTGTTTTCTTACATTTAAAAACACAAGTCTGTATTTTACACTTATTTATACAGTTGATAGAATTATATATTAAATTCTATTTGACTAGGCTGGCAGCCTTCGCCCATCTCTCCCCAATCGTCACATCTCTTCCCCCCGGGGGAACTCAAGCAAGTTTTTCAAGTGCCCCTTGAGAAACATTGCTTGAGAGTGTCAGGTCTATCTGGGTGTACTTCACCCCATTCCCTGTCTTGAGAGCCCATCTGCATTGGCATTGCTACTCCCACTGCGGTGCTGCACTGACATATCATATGCTTGCAACCCCAGGCTCCATCTTAGAAACTTGGCATTTTGCTGATTGGCTCTGTTTAACCATGTTAGAGGGTTGTGATCTGTCATCACAGTGAATTTTCTTCCATACAGATAATGCTGAAGTTTTTGTAGTGCCCACACTATGGCTAGACATTCCTTTTCCACCATTGTATAGCATTCCTCCCTGGGTTGGAGCCTACAAGTGAGATAAACTACTGGATGTTCTTCTCCCTCTGAAGAAATATGGCTAAGTACAGCCACCACCCCATCATTTGAAGCATCCACCTGCACAACAAAGTCTTTGCTGTAGTCTGGTCTGGCTAACACAGGGGGTCCTCCCAAAGCTTCCTTAAGCTTCTGAAATGCCTGCTCACATGCTGGGGTCCACACAACCTTATCTGGCCTGTTCTTCCTTATCAGGTCTTTGAGTGGTGCAGCTATGGTACTATAACTAGGAACGAACTTTCTATAGTACCCTGCTGTCCCCAAGAATGCCCTCACCTGCTTTTTGGTAACAGATGCAGGCCATGCCTGAATAGCTTCCACTTTGGCAGGTTCTGGCCTTATCTTGCCACTCCCCACTCTATGTCCTAGGTAGGAGACCTCTGCCATACCCACCAGACATTTGCTCGGCTTAATGGTCAACCCTGCCCTCTGTAGTCTGCCCAGCACCTCCCTGACATGCTGAAGGTGCTCTTGCCAGGAATGGCTGTAGATAGCAATATCATCCATGTAAGCAAGGGCAAACCCCCCTGCTCCTGTTAAGATATGATCTACCAGCCTCTGAAAAGTCACTGGGGCATTCTTCATCCCAAAGGGCATCTTTGTGAACTCATACAAGCCAAAAGGAGTCACAAAGGCTGACTTCTCTCTAGCACTGGGAGTCAAGGGCACCTGCCAGTAACCCTTAGTAAGATCAGTGGTTGTAAGATACTTAGCCCCACCCAGCTGCTCTAGGGCCTCATCTGTCCTAGGCATGGGGTAAGCATCTGACTCTGTGTGACTATTCAATTTCCTGTAATCCACACAAAAACAGTTACTGCCATCCTTCTTTGGCACCGACACCACTGGCGAGGCCCAGGGACTGTTGGACTCTTGAATCACCCTCTCCTGTACCTTTTCCCTCAGCGTCTGTTTGACTCTCTCAGGCACCCTATAAGGGGCCTGCCAAATAGGCCTTTGGGGTCCTGTATCCACCTGGTGCTGCACCAGGTGGGAGCTCCTTGGTTTCCCGGTGAACATGCCCCCAAACTCCTGCAACACTGCTCGGATTTCTCGAACCTGGGTAGGAGATAGCTGCTGGGACATTGCTACCCCTTCCACAGAGGTGTCAGCCCGAGCCTCACCGAGGAGATCACTCCCAAGATCTCTCTCAGACACCTCCTGCAATCCACTGCAAATGCTCAGCACAAGGGCCTCCCTATCATGGTAAGGTTTCATCATGTTAACATGGTACAATTTGTGCCCCTGCCATCTGCCTAGCACTTCCACCATGTAGTTAACAGCACTTACCTTTCTTACCACCTTGCAGGGTCCCTCCCAAGCTGTCTGCAACTTGTTGTGTCTGACAGGAATGAGAACCATCACCTCCTGCCCTACAGCATACTTTCTAGCTCAAGCATTCCTGTCATACCACACCTTTTTCTGTTGTTGGGCTTCTGTCAGGCTCTCCTGGGCCAGGCCCATGAGTTCCCTGAGCCTTGTCCTGAGGTTCAGGACATATGCCACAACAGACTCTTTGTGAGACTCACATTCACCTTCCCACTCATCTCAAATTAAATCTAGAGGTCCCCTCACCCTATGCCCATACAGCAACTCAAAGGGTGAAAAACCTGTGGATTCCTGGGGAACCTATCTGTTAGCAAACAACAGATGGGGCAAACATTTGTCCCACTCCCTCTTAAACTGATCTGCAAATGCCCGTAGCATGGACTTGATTGTAGAGTTTAGCCTCTAAACCAGACCATTAATATGGGGATGGTAGGGGGTGGTCTTCATGTGCTTCACCCCACAGGACTTCCACAGACAAGCCAGCAGGTCTGACATGAAATTGGCACTTCTGTCAGACAGTATTTCCTTTGGGAAACCTGCCCTGCTGAAAATCTCTAGCAAAGCATTTGCCACCTTCTCTGCCTCAATGGAGGACAAAGCCACTGCCTCAGGGTATCGTGTAGCATAATCTGCAATCACTAGGATATACTTTTTCCCTGTGGAACTTGGGGTACTCAGAGGACCCACAATATCCATAGCTACCCTCTGAAATGGCTCCTCAATCACAAGCAAAGGCATCAAAGGTGCTCTCACCTTGTCTCCTGCCTTGCCTACCTTTTGGCACTGCTCACAGGTCCTACAGTACCCTGTTACATCTCTGGAAATGCCAGGCCAATAAAAGTTTTGCATAATACACCTCTTTGTACATTTTATGCCCATATGACCTGCACAGGGAATATCATGGGCTATGGCTAGAAGTGCCAGATGGTAATCTCTAGGCACTACCAACTGCTGTACTCTCTCACCTTCTAGCCCTCCCTCAGGGGTCCACTCTCTGTACAGTAACCCTTTGTTCCAGTATACAGATTCCCCCTTCCCTTGAGAATCAGGTGTCTCCCTAGCTACCTGCCTCAGGCCTTGCAATGTAGGGTCTGAGAGCTGAGCCTGTCTCAAGTCTCTCCTTGTAACCCTTCCCAGCTCTCCTTCCACAGGAAGTCTGGCATCCTCTGACAGCGGTGCCTCACTGTCAGCCTGGGTACTACTACACACCTCTTCCTTTGCAGTTACCCTGTCCAATGGGACATAAGTACCCACAAGCAGCTGTGGCTCACATTCAGTCTCACTGCTACAACGTAGCTCAATCCCTGAAGTAACCACTTCAGCAGTCCTGGCTGCAAGTATGCAGTCTGTCTGGGTCTCCCTCAGGCTACCAGACCCACATGCTTGTCTCTTAGCCTCACAGCTCTTAACTGCATAAGTACATAGTACTGCCTCATCCAAATCCTTCCCTCTCAGGACATCTGTAGGATGGTAGTTCCATACCCCTGTTGTCTCAAGACAACCCACTATTGGCATTTTGTCTTTCCCACTTACTGGCTCCCTCAACTTTGGTTCCCCACCTTGCCTCCATGGACACCTGTATACCACATGGCCCCACTGGTTGCATTCAAAACATTTAACCTCAACTCCTGGACTTGTACCTAGACTAGTGGCTTCCCCTGCTACTGGCGGATTCTGTTGGGGAAGTCTGTGCTGCCCACCATGGGTTCCTTTAGTCCCATGAGCAGTACTGGGGGTCCCTTTCCTGTGCAGGGCTGCCCTACTTGCTAGGTATAGGTCTCCCTCCTTCCCCAACTCCTCTGAAGTAGCATACTGTTTATCAGCTAACCAGATCCTCCTGTCCTCAGGCAAAGTGCTAAGGGCTTGTTCCCTTACCAAAAGTTCTGCCAGCCCTTCAAACGTGGTGACCTGACATCCACTCACCCAGCTATGAAAATAAGTGCTCAGTTCAACAACATATTCACATACATTTTCATCTGCCTTGCGTCTATACTCACGAATCTTTTTCCTATTTCAGGCGTTAGCTTAAAACATTCTAATAAATGTCTTTTTACAGCAGTATAATCAAAACAGTCAGTGTCATGCATTTTTGCTAAAGAGGTTACAGCTTTACCATGGAGTAAGGAGGTCAGGAACCATGCCCAGAGCCCTTGGTCAACTTCATACTGTTTACATACCCGCTCAAACATATGAATGAAGCTATCAAAATTATCCCCCTCTTTAAACTGTGGAAGAAATTTATTGACCTTTTGTGCTTCTGGGGTCCAGTTACTCCTTTCCCCATTACCTCCATGACTCTGGCGAAGAGTCAGCATTTCCCTCTCATGCTTTCTTTGCCGTTCCTGTTTTTCAGCTTCTAGGCTCCTCATTCTCTCAGCTGCTTCCAGTTCCATACGGCTGGCCTCCAACTCAAGTCTCTTTAGCTCCAGCTGGATTTTTAAGTCCACTGCAGAAAGGTTGAGCTGTCCATTCTCTGAGAATATTGTATCTCCACTGTCAGTCTAATTATCCTCCAGGCTGCTGTTTTCTGACGCAGCTGTAACCAATGCTGCAGTCAGGTCTGCTTTAGTCAGGTTTCCATGCACCAGCCCCCAGCCTGGCACATCTCTGCCAGCTGGCTCCTTGTCAGCTTTCTTCTTCTGCTGACATGCTGCCTGCTCACGCTGACTAACACTAAGCTAACAAAATAAATAAACAATTGTGATCTGAGCTCTTGGTATACACTGTGTGGCTGTTTTAGAGTACAAAACACTTTTGGAGATCACTGCACATAAGCTATAGGAATTTGCACTATCCAAGCCAATTAGTATGTGAAGTAGATCCCACCACTGCCAAACACTTGTGATGACCGTGCCCTGGCCCAGCAATCAAGGAGCCTCAATCCTGACCACTAACACCAGGGCGGTTGTCTCCTAGAAGAGAAAAGGATAACTAATATACACAGTAAAGTACAATTTCACATAAGTGCACACAGAGATCACAGTCAGTCTGGGGCTGGCTGCTCCCTTGCTCACCAGGTCCCCAATAAGACTCCCCACTGGCACAGCTATAGGGTCCAGGTCTCAGACTAACTGGGCAAGCTAGGACCTCCAGTACCCTCTCTGTCCAACCAGAGGTTCATGTCCCTGCCCAAGTAGCTGACACAACACACCCACACACTTTGAGATAAGTATTTATACAATTTCACAGACACTCCTGGGAAAAGCTGACACAGATTCTCCAGCTGTGCCCCTTTACCCAGACTATACTGTAGTAATTACTGCCACCACCCAGTTAATAATATCAACTACTAAAAGGCCCTTAAAAGGGTGTCCAATTATTACTGTGCAATATTAATATCCAATGGTAATCTGACTATACAGTCTAAGGCTTATTGGAAGGGCTTAGACAGTAAACTCTAAATATATAATGTACTCTAAAGCATACTTCATCTCTACACAAACCAGCCACGGGTAGAATGTTTTAAAAATATTTAATAATAAATAATTAAAATACAAGACAAAACTACTACACCACAGAGATATCTAAGAGTTCACAGATCACATAGAAACTTAAAATAACACAGTAGGACAGGTCTGGTTTCAAAGAAAAATACTCAGTTAATCTTTACTAGCTTTAACTATTCCTACAAGATATCACAGTGCTAAAAACTTACATGTGAGCATAAGCAGAGTGCTGATAAGTTAGATGTTCAGATCAAAATGCTTCAGTTCTCTTGTGAGAAATAGAATTTAAACATTACTAACAAACATGTCTCTAAGGCCCTCCCAGAATTACATAATTTTTGAGACTTAGGTTTTCCCAGTATTCATATTGCATCATCTTAACACCTGGTCTGAGTTCTCAGGCCACAAACTGCATTATTTAGCAATCTAACACCTGCGCAGAAACTTACAACAATAGAAGACATTTCACATGTATATACTAACAGAAACTAAAGCAATAAAGCACCTTCCATATCTAAATTCTAGTCATAAACTTTAGCCTTAAAACAATGGGCATGAAATCTTCATCCAGCCACCCTCGGGCCAAATTCTAACATGAAAGGATACAACATGCTTCACTGGGCCAGTAGAGTGCAATGTTGTCACATATTTTGCAGTTCCACATTTCACAGTGTTTTCTTACATTTAAAAACACAAGCCTGTATTTTACATTTATTTATACAGTTGATAGAATTATATATTAAATTCTATTTGACTAGGCTGGCAGCCTTCGCCCATCTCTCCCCAATCGTCACACTTATATTCAGAAATGTATGGCAGGATCAATGACCTTTTATGGAGTTTGAAAGAAGTTGGATGCAAAGGCTTTGCTTTGAATGTTTTAATCACATGCGCGTGCACACACACACACACACACACACACACACACACACACACACACACACACACACACACACACACACACACACACAAATGCACACACACAAATGCACACATATACACCACAGTTCCTGTACCTGCCCCCCCCAACTTGTCCCCCTTCCTGTGGTTACCTCCACCCACTAGTCACCATGACAGTTTAAATGACATTATGGCATACTTGTTTCTGCCCTGGTGTCTAGTGACTCCCCCCTCCTGATCCCAGTACTGATGCTAGTGCCATTAAGGCACTTCACCAATGTGTTATCCCTGGTGTGTAATGTAATGATCCCCCCCCCAATCCCTGTATTGATGTCAGTGCCATTAAGGCACTTCACCAGTGTGTTACCCCTGGTGACTAGTGATTCTTTCCACCCTCCTGATCGATGTACTGATGTTAGTGCCACTGAGGCACTTCACAGTGTGTTATCCCTGGTGTCTAGTGATCCTCCTCGATCCCTGTACTGATGTCAGTGCCATTAAGGCACTTCATCAATGTGTTATCCCTGGTGTCTAGCGATTCCCTCCCCTGATACATGTACTGATGTCAGTGCCATTAAGGTACTTCACTGATGTGTTACCCCAGTGTCTAGTGATTCTCCCCATCCTCCCAATCCCTGTACTGATGTCAGTGCTATTATGGCACTTCACACTGTGTTATCCCTGGTGTCTAGTTATCCCCCCATCCCTATACTGATGTCAGTGCCATTGCGGCACTTCACTGATGTGTTACCCCAGTGTCTAGTGATTCTCCCCACCCTCCCTATCCCTGTACTGATATCAGTGCTATTATGGCACTTCACAGTGTGTTATCCCAGGTGTCTAGTGATTCCCTCCCCCGATCCCTGTACTGATGTTAGTGCCATTGCAGCACTTCACCAATGTGTTACCCCACTGCCTAGTGGCTCCCCCCATGAGCCCCATAATGATGGTGGAGCCATTAAAGCACTTCACACTTGTATTATCCCTGTTGTCTACTGGTTCTCTCTGACCACCAATCCCTGTACCATGGTCATGGTAGATAGTTGAACAAGGTTGTTTGATTTTTTGAATTGCTTGGCATGTAGATGCCTTCCTGGAGGCAGTTCTGGGGGAGACAGGACATGGCTAATTAGCATACACCTCCCCCCTGGACTGCCCCATTATCATTCAGCATAGGCACAGGGCCACCCCTGTGCACTCTTGTGCACTTTCATGCTAGAGCACCATGCAACACCATGATAGGGCAGTTGCTCAATAGCAAAATGTAACCATGGCATGTAGATGACAGTGTACATTTCTTGGTAATTTTAGGAATACAACCCCCCCCTCCCAAAGTGTCTTCAAGTTCCTTATGAAGTGCTTGGACATTACAGAATATTTATAATAATTTGGACTTTTATTGCAATTGCACACACACACACACACACACACACACACACACACACACACACACACACACACACACACACATATGCGTGTGTGTGTGTGTGTGTGTGTGTGTGTGTGTGTGTGTATACCACACATATATGTGTGTGTATTTATTAAAGTGGCCTTTAAGTTGTTTGTGTAAGTGTGAGGCACAGCCAGAAGTGTTGATGTTTTGCAATAGTGGCTCCTTCTCCACAGCTCAATGCACTGGTGGTGCTGCACTGTACCTGCATCATGGGTTAGCTCAGAGTGGAAGCAGTGGTCACCTGACACTTGACCCGATTGTTTTCCCTCAGAATCAGATAAAGTCTAATTCCCTTAGTGGTGTCATCCTACAGGTCATGCTGAAAGTAAAGCTTGTGTGTCTGGTAATTCAGTGCCCTCATTATAAGTGTGATGTTGCAAACACTCACTTTCTGAAGCAGTCCAGATCCTTGGACTCTGTTCTGTCTGCATGATGAACTGACTGCATGCTTATCTGCCAAAAGTCTTAACTTAGTTTTTGACTAACCAGTCACTTCAGTGTCTGTGATGTCTAGGGCTTAGAGTGGAACAGAGACAGCATCGTCCCGGAGGAAGAGCGAAGAGCCTTCAAGCCCCCCCCCCCCATGATAACTTTCCTTTTTGGGAATTATCTCTCTCTCTGATGCCTGTGGAGATAAGGGTTGTGTAATACAGGGAAACTCTTCCACAGGTAGATGTTCTCCTTTTCTGATCATGTCTCATGGTGAATGATTAGTCATGAAGTGTCCTGAACTGGATAAGCACAACAATTTCTTTTAATTTCTGGTATCAGTGGAGCAAGTGTCTGATGATTGTCTGAAAGTCTGGCACTGTAAAGCCCACTACTGAGATAGAAAGTGTAGGCTAAAAGTCTTCTGACCCTAGTGATATTGATGCTTAGACCTCCTATGTCCAACTCATGGTTAACTGAGCTGGGCAACAGGGGGCCGATGCCTAACCCCATACTTCATAGTGACACCTGCAAGACAGATGCCTATGCATTATTAGGGATTTCTGACTTCTGGACAAAGTTGGAGTCCAGGAAACCACTGCAGGTTCCTGTATAATGACCCTAAATGAAATTGGGGAACTGCTAGTGCAGATAGTTGGAATATTTTGGCTTTGTGTGTCATATAAGGGAAAATGGAGAAGAAGCACATTTGGATGCAGAGTACTTGATCCTCCCCAGCAAACCTGTTCAGATCTCATGAATTCACAAAGCAGGTAAAGTTAAGAGGAGGAGGACATTTCACTGACAACACTGGTGCTGCCAGCATTAACTTGAGCAAAGAGGACATACTGGCCTCCAAAGGCATGTACTTCTGTGGAATATGATGGGGACTTGATCTGGAATAAAACTGTTATATGAGGTGCTCATCATAACATTGAATTATTGAAATTACTCTGTTTGCAGCAATCACAACTAAGTCTCCCCTAAACATTGTAGGATCACCTTCAAAGCTGTCCCTACAACTAGTTGATATGGGAGTTCACGACCAACTATCTTCAGTTTTTGTTTAATGCAATAAAAGAAAATGTAAGATGCATTGTTAAAAATCAAGTTATCCAATACATATGTAATAAAAACTGATGTGATAACATCATAGCGGGTCTACAGGGAGGACCCACTCTGCTTTCAACATGATCTCACAGGCAATACAGTTGTCTGAGTTACTTAACATAGTAATTTCTATCTCTCCAAGGTTTAATATTTGGGTACATCACGTGTGGAAACAATTGCACCCCACTGCTCCCATATTTAAATCACCCACTGACCAGCTTCTCCAGCAAGACTATGCATCTGGATTACAGCTACATCCTAACAGTTAAGGATTCACAGGAGGGAATAGCTGCCTCAGTTTTGCAGAAACACAGCATCTTCTTGTGATTTTAACATAGTAGTGTCAGTGACAGGATGCCACGGTGGTACGACGGTAGCGTTGTTACCTCACAGCAAGAGGTTCTCCCGTTCGATTCTCGGCTTGGCTTGGGAGTGCCTTTTGTGTGGAGTCTGCATGTCCTCCCTGTGGTTGGGTAGTGTTTGAAAGACATACGTGTGTAAATGGTAGTGCCTTCGTTGAAGGTTGGGTGTCGAGCTGGCACCTCGGCGTTTCGTAAAAATCTACTGCCAATCATTAGCGGACCGGAGTTCCACTGTGGCGACCCCTTAACGGGAAAAGCCGAAAGACAAACAAACAAGTGTCAGTGACACCATCAGTTATAATCCAGTAGGGTGCTAACTAGGTCAGTCTCTTCTACCACTCCCCATCCCCCTCCTCCTGATGGTTAGGGAGAAGCTCCACCTCTCTCAGTGACTTTCAACAAGTTACATGTGCATGCCTGGACATCAGTGAGTTTATGTTCCTCACCCATGATTATAGATCAAGTCACAGACAGCTATTTAACTCATTTATCCTGTCAGCACTTGCATTAATGAGATGCAAAATATTTCTTTGATGGCAAGCTAGACAGCAGTCACCTGTAGGTAGGAAAAAAAAACGTAAATATGTAAGAAAGTCATTACTGTAGCAAGTGAGAAATGTTTAATTTACTCAAAGCTACATTACTACAGGTACAGTGTCAGGTATGAACTGTCACATGCCAGGAACTTGTGAATGATCAGTCAAAAATGTGTATACTGACAATTGGCAGCAAGTTTTAAAAAGTGCTCACACCAACAGGGAAACATTAATCTGTATTCAAGAGTTTTGCACTCAAATTTACAGATGGGCTATGAGCAGCTAGAATGCAACCAAGTAAAAGACAACCAATTTACTTGTTCAAGCCGGTGCTTTTCTAACTGATTTAAGCAGTTTATGCCAATGAATGCAGCAAAATCAGTAGCACAATTAAGCGAAACTGTGCTTGTCATGGTCTGCATCTGAGGTAATCAGGAGCACTGGAGACACCACTGTAAGTGTGTTACATAGCAGACTGCACACAGCTCTTTGGCTGTGAATGAGTTACCCTGTCTTCCCATTATCAGGGCACCTGGAACTTTGAAAAGCATTCAAAAAAATAGTAAATCACACCAACAACTCTTGTAAAACTTTAGCGCTTTCGTCTTATTTATTATCAAGACTTCTTCAGAAAGACATGTTTCATAAGTTTCATAATCAGGAGCACTGGAGACACCAAAGTGTGTTACATAGCAGACTGCACACAGCTCTTTGGCTGTGAATGAGTTACCCTGTCTTCCCATATGTTATGAAACATGTCTTTCTGAAGAAGTCTTGATAATAAATAAGACGAAAGCGCAAAAGTTCTAAAAGAGTTGTTGGTGTGATTTACTATTTTTTTGAATGCTTTTATTGTCATGAAGTTCATTTCTTAGTTAAAATTTCTTCTCTTCGTTCAATTTTTTTTGAGTGCGGTTAATTTTAGGTGTGTGTATGTATATATATATATATATATATATATATATATACATGACAATCTCTAAGGAGTTAAGGAGGTGAGTACAATGTACAGAAGAGAATCTAGAATACATACTGCTATAGAGAGTACCTTCCACAAATGTGCAATATCACTTCACTGAGTTTTCCCCGTCTTCAAAATCTAACATTTTGGTACACTAGCAAATAATGGCTTTATAAATAGCGAAGGCCTCATTGAACATCATATATTCTACCCAGCTTTACTTTAGACTGACAAAGTAACTTATTTGTTGTTGCATCTTTCGGCTTTTCCTGGTTAGGGGTCGCCACAGCGGAACTCCGGTCCACTAATGATTGGCAGTAGATTTTTATGTGCCGAGTTGCCAGCCCTAACACACAACCTTCAACGAAGGTACGCCCATTCACGCATGTCTCCACACAGAAGACGCTTTAGCTGAGAATTGAACAGAACAATGTCTTACTGTGAGGCGACAACGCTACCGCAGCACCACCACAGCAGTTCCCTCATTTGTAATATTCAGAAACCAGAAGCACCAACTACTTGCCAGCAGACATTTGCCCTAAAGATGCCCCTCTGATGATTGTTGCTTATGCCACGGCTCTTCTCATGGAGTGAACTGTTACAGAGTCGTGTACAGGCCTCCTACCATTATCAGACAAAAGGCAATAATACTTAACTAGCTGCTCAGCAAAGACATCTTATTTGCATTTCAGGGTAAGCCTGTAAGACTTACAGGCTTACCCTGAAATGCATACCTCATCCAGGAAATAGCCATTTGCTGATTTCTTTTACAAAAACTGGCCACTGGGTGGCAGAATTACAGCACACTACAAGCAGGCAGTAAAACTCCCAAGAGGTAAACTGTGTAGATACTAAAGGAAAATACTGGTATACTGTTAGTAATTAAAAGCAAGCACACAGTGGGAGTGCATGGTGGGTTAGTGGTTAAGATTTTGCTTTTAAATATGCAGGGTTCAGGTTTCACTCCTGCACTTTGATCACTGTTTCACTGGTTATTACTGGTTGGCAGTGTGAGTTTAATGAAGTTTCATTAATTTACAGACAGGCAGACAGACAGACGTTTGTCAAGTACTGAGAAGGTTTCACTTGTCAGGGTCTTTAAGCAAATTGTATTAGCAGGCAACCTAAGATAGTGAAAAAACACCTAGAGAGTACAGAGCTGCTAAGATTTAACTAACTCCCTTTAGAAATAAAACATCGGCCTTCACTCTGTTTGTCTTTCTATCTAGAAGAAACCCAAAGCTTTAACTCACCAACTCTTTCTACAACACAGTACAACAACACAACAAAGGGCCAAGTACAAAAAGGACACAGTCATACCTCTAAACCTCTTGGGGCTAGAAATCGGGATAAAACCTAAATTAATGGGTGGATAAAGGCCTAAAAATACGGACAGATTTTAAATATTGCTCCTATAAAGTTAGAAAGTAGATAGAAAAACAGGATGTGTGTTAATGCATTTTCTGAAGAATATGAAGTCCGAAACTCGGATGTTTGTCATTATTTAATAACTTCAGTCCTCAGTGATTTGCCAGAAAACTGCAAATTTTATGAGGAACAGACCAAAAATATGAGTCAAACATACGCAAATTCTTCACAAATCTGGACTGTTGAGACGTATGGGCACAGTCCAAAAAAAAAAAGGTGCTTCTTTGTAGCACTGCCCCAACATTTAAGGTGCACAGGCCACATATTTAAGAAGCAGTGTCCTAGCTAATAATTTCCCCGATTTATGTGTGATCATGAAGTTGCTTATAGAAAGTTTGGGGGGGTGCAGGGGGGTATCTTGCCCCCCATACTGAATGTGTATACAGAATTTGAAAAATAACTTTTTATATCCATACGTTTATAGGTTCATATGTTCATAGGTAGGTACTAGGCTATCGGCCTAAGGGCCTACGTAAGCCTAGCCAACAAGGTTCCCTGGCTTACCCCACCCAAAAAAGTTATTTTCCTGTTCCACTGTCGAGCAGAGACACAGAAGTGATCCTTGGGGTGTATTTCCTATTTCCCACCCACTCATCAAGATTTTTCTTGAAGAGTGCTAATGAAGAACTTTGCTTGACATAGAAGGGTAGCCTGTTCCAGAGTATGGGAAGTCTCTGGGACAGGAATCTATCCCTTCAGCATGTCCTGTTTATTGTGGTGACAAGGTTTAGGTCCCTAGAGCGTGTAGCTCAGAGGGATTGGGATTTCTTTAGGTGTAGTATGTCCAACAGCTCTGGGTTTGACATAGCTTTATATGTTAGGCAGAGATCACCTCGGAGTAGGCGATATGCTACGGAGTAAAGCTGGAGTTTTTTGAGACAGTCAGTATAGGGCATTTGTTTGAGGCCAGTAATCCTCTTTGTGAGGTGCTTCTGTGGCCTTTCCAGCTGCTGCAAATGTCTTGTGAGTTACATTCCAAAAGGGGCGTTATACTCTATAATGGGTCTAATGAGTGTCGAGTCGAGGGGAACAATTACCTCTTTTTTCCTGGATGAGAACCCTTTTATGATGAGGTGTGCCACGTAGAAGGACTTCCTGACTACTGTGGCGATGTGACTATCAAAGGAGAGACTACTGTCCACCTGGGTTCCAAGGTCTCTTATTACGCATTCGGTGTTAGATTGCTGCCTATGTGGTAGTTCATGGGTACAGAGTTTTTACCAAAGGGGATGACACTGCACTTTTTGGCAATGAGCTTGAGGCCATGGCTCTGACACCAGGCATCTGTCTCAGCGAGGCCCTTCTGTAGGATGTCCACATCATTTAGGGACTTGACTATGGCTCCTAGTTTGCAGTCATCTGCGAACTTTGTTAGCCAGAGGCCTTCTGTGTTAGCCTGTACTTCAGGGAAGTAGATACCAAACAGGAGAGGTCCCAGGACGGACCCTGTGGTACTCCACTTGTCACTGCTTTGAGGTCAGATTTGGAGTCTGCAACTTTTATAGTGTGGGTTCTGTCAGTGAGCCAGTTGGCAACCCATCTTGTGACGTAGGGATTTATACCTAGTTTAGTGAGTTTAGCTATAATTCCAGAATGGGGGATGGTGTCAAAAGCCTTTGCAAGGTCAAGATAGTCTGTGTGAACCACCTTACCCTCATCTACGGCTTTGGTGACTGCCTCAAAGAAGTTGATCAGGTTCAGGAGGCATGATCTGCCTTTCACAAACCCGAACTGGGTGGGATCCAGAGTTTGGAGGTTACCAATGTCTTTGTTTATGAGTTCCATGATGATACGTTCCATGGCCTTGCAGACCAGGCTCGTCAGGCTAATAGGTCGATAGTTCCCGGGATCAGTGGTGGCTCCCCCTTTGTGGAGTGGGATAACTGTTGCTGTGTGCCATTCCGTGGGCACAAAGCCTGATGTGAGGCTATTATTGAACATGGTGCTTAAGTGGGGAGCCAGTTCGTTTTGAAGTTCATGTAAAACGAAGCCTGGGATGTTGTCTGGTCCCATGGATGCTGTGTTTTTGGCTTTAGAGAGTGCAGCTTTTACCTGCGTAGTTGTGATTACAGGGACTCTGCATTCTTCCTGTATAGATATGGGCCCTTTAGGGGGTGAGAGGAGGGTAAAGTTAGCACTGAACCTATCTGTAAAGATGTTGGCAATATCACTTGGTTCTGTAATTCTCTTGCCTTTGTGCTGTAACTCAGAGCAGATCTGGGTGTTGCCATCGAGATTCTTGACATAGCTATAGAATGCTTTGTGGTTGTCCTTGGAATTAGTGGCGATTTTGTTTTGTAGATATCTTTGGAGGATCTTATAAGGGATCTTAGCTTCTTACTGAGGCTGACCAGGGAGCTCATCCACTTATGGGATTTTACTCTCTTTTGCAACAGTTTCTTCCTTCTGTTGTACAGGTTGTTTATGGCAGGGGACCACCAGATTGGCTTCCTTTTTTTGGAGGATAGCATCTTGGTTCTGTTTGGGATAGCATGATCCATGCACTCGTGTAAGTGCTTATAGAGTGCATTTGTGTAGGATTCAGCAGTTGTAACTGTATTGTCCATCTGCATGGGTGTCATGAAGTTCACCACTTCTGTCTTAAGAAGCATGAATTTGGCTTTGGTGAAATGTTTTACTGTGCTTTCCTTAATGGGGGGTGTGG
Source organism: Protopterus annectens (assembly GCF_019279795.1). NCBI lineage: Eukaryota > Metazoa > Chordata > Ceratodontiformes > Protopteridae > Protopterus > Protopterus annectens. Next base: position 346,692,749 of record NC_056738.1, on the reverse strand, counting down.
GTGGGATGTGGATATCAAGGGTGATTAGCTTATGGTTGGATCGGACCAACAAGGAGTTGACTTCAGGTGTGGAACACCGGTCACTCATGTTGGTAATGACTAGATTTAGGATATTGTTGCCCCTGGTGGGGGTGTGGATAAGTTGATCCAGGGCATTGGAGTTTACGAATTCCAGAAAGCATTGAGCTAAGGAGTTGGTACACGAGTAGTTTTCCCAGTTAATGGTGGGGTAGTTGAAGTCACCCATTATTAGGGTGTTTGGTTGAACCCTAATATTTTCCAGTACATCAAGAAAAGAGGAGTGGGAATCCTGGGGGATGGTGGGAGATCTGTAGCAAGCTACAATTTGGATTGCAGTTTTGCCCAGAGTTAGTTGCACTTGGATAACCTCGAATGCATTATGCTGAGCAAATAGCCTGGAGGTGTGGATATCCTTAATGAATATGGACACACCTCCGATTTTGGTGTTTTGGTCCAGGTTACATGGCTGAAAAGTGTGGTATGAGTTATAGCCTGGTAGTGCAGGGGTGCTCTCTGTAGCCTTGAACCAGGTCTCAGTCACTGAACAGATATCGATGTTCTCCATTTTAAGGAGTGCCTCGAGTGAGTGCATTTTGAGATTTAGACTTCTAGCATTGAGTAGCATTACCCTCAGTTTTTGCTTGCCTGTTCCTGTTACGGTGGTGAATTTGTTATTTGAACTTTGCCTAAAAAAGGCACTATAGGGGCAGCAAGAGCCTTAGCCAGTATCCGGAATCCCAGGGGCGACAGGTGCAAGCCATTTGTGGCAAAGCATCGTGGTCTGTCGATCATGTCATCCCAAGCAGACAGATGCTGGATCCCCTTAGAATGACACCAGAAGCTTAGCCAATTGTTGAAGTCAGTCATTTGTCCTTGTACTGCGGCATCATACTGGGCGATGGCAGAATGCTACTCAGGGCTAGGGTCATACCTGGCTGGGCTACAAGATCAGAGAGCTCTTCCATGTCTCTTTTCATGTAGTCCAGGGAGGTACGTCTCAGGTCATTCACACCAACATGGACAATAACAGAGTCATATTTGTACTTGTTGTGGAGTGACCTAAGTGCATGGGTTATGTGGCGGATCCTGGCACCCGACAGGCAGCTGACAGTGACCTTCTCCTTGTTTAGCCTGGAGAGTGGGACATTAGTGTGCCTGACTATAGAGTCGCCTATGACTAGTGTGTTGGGTATGTTGTTTTGCCTTATTGGCTGTGGTTGAGTGGCACACTGAGTCTGTGGGCTATGTGTCATTTGGATTGTGTTGGGGGATGGAGGTTGCTTGCGTTTCTGCTTTGGAGGTCTCTGTTGCTTAGACAGATTATTATTGAGATCCTCCTCAAATGTTTTTGTGTTACTATGTGTGGATTTTGGTGGTGTAGATTTAGTGAGACTATGTGATGAGTGTGGTGTGGTGCAAATGTTTACCTTCTCCTCATGACTGTCAAGTTCAGATTTGGTTGGAGAGAGCTTTACCTCCAGTTTGGCTAGATAAGTGCATCTCTCACAGGTTATAGTGTTGGGTGGTAGGAGGAGAGGGTTGTCTGTGTACATGAGGCAATTTCTACATTGCCTCAAGATGCCCAGATTTATCAGATAGACAGGAGAGAACACTGGGAGCTGACCCTTGTACATGCCTGAATAAAAAACTATTTTCCTCTAGATAAGTGAGGAAAGTGAGTACAAGAGCTGTTTTTCTCTAAGCAAGTGAGAAAAGTAAGTACAAAAACTGTTTTCCTTTAGGTAATGAGGAAGATTGAGTGCTATAGTAATTAGTAGCTTATTTAGTGGTTACAAGTTCTGAACAAGTGCTGAGCATGAATAAGCAAATTTAAGTGCTAAAACTAAGAATCTGTATCTGCACTAGATGAGTTACAGGACAGAAACAAGTGCAAATGCAGGCTTTCAAATCAGAAAGTTAAGAGAGATGGAAGAGATTGCCCAACCGGCCAATAACTACAATTTCTGGGCCAGAACCACTCCTTATGTGGTAGACAGGTTGCCTAGTGCTTACCACTCCCACTGATAAGCTAGAAGGCTTCCCTCCAACACAGAAAGGCTTGGAGGGCTCAGAAGCTTACATACAGTCCTGGATACAGCAAATCTGTATCTGGAACACTAGTTACAGGAAAGGTAGGAAACAAGATTACAGTTTTTTTTTTATTCAGATCATACCCTGTTGCTGGCTGGTGGAGTGGTAGTGAAGGTCAAATACTGCTGCAGAATTCCCTTTAAAGTGTTTTGTCACATTAGTGTGACTTACCTTTTGCACCACTGTATCTGGTACAGGAAACACAAATTAGGATCTTCATCCTCAGATTGATTTATGTATTTACCCCACAATGGAAAAAATGCAAAAAAACCTATCAAAATGTGTTTTTCCCATACTGATGCCAGTGATCTTTAACCTCTGTGACATCTGATCAGGGAAAATGTAAGATGCGCCATAGACTTTAATGGATGATTACTGCTTTTGTGCAGACACACGTCCATTTAAGTCTATGGTGCACTCCCTGACATGACATCACTGGGGAAAACACTACATTTATTTGGTACTGTGGTTTCAGAAAAAGTTTGTGAAGCTTTCTATTGAAACAGGAACCCAAATAAATACTGGTAATCTCTAGCAAAATGTATTGTGGCATTTGACTCAGCAGATACCGAGATGCAGTACCTCAATGTTAAAGAACACTTTAAGAAAAGATTACCATACACAAAGAGGCTAGGATCCTACAGCTAGATCAGAAAAAAAAATAACTTTAATGTGAGATCAAATGCAAATTATCCAGGTACCAGCAAGTCAGCTTCATCTTTCGGCTTTTCCCAGTTAGGGGTCGTCACAGTGGATCACCTGTCCACTCATGATTGGCAGTGGAGTTTTTTACAGTGTCAAGTTGCCAGCCTGGTGCCCAACCTTCCACAGAAGGCACACACACGCACACCTAGGGCCAATTTTGAGTGTCCAATCCACCTACAGCATGTCTTTAGGATGTGGGAGGAAACCAGAGCACCCGGAGGAAACCCACGCGACCACAGGGAGAACATGCAGACTCCGCACAGAAGGCACCCCAGCCGAGAATTGAACCAGAGAACCTCTTGCTGTGAGGTGGCAATGCTAACCACTGCACCACCGTGGCCACCCTAGCAAGTCAGCTTCATCGTGTTGGATAAATAAATTTCCTAGTAGTAAGTTCTCTGGTTTAACTCATTATTTTCATAACATCAGTATGGAAGCTGGAGGTATGAAAAATCAAAAGCTTAACCTCCAACATGTGAGATGAAGGATGAACAAGAATGGATGGATAAAAACTTTCCCACTTTGTTGAGAGAGCTCTCCTTCTCTTAGAGAAAAATTAGGGCAATGAGAAGTGAATTACTGATGGAAGTCATGGTTAAAATGGAGCTCTAAAAATCATGTAATCCTTCTCCTTTGTAGATGTCAACCAATCTTTCTGAATTTGAAAGAAAAGAGGGAATGGGTTCAAATAAGTCCCACAGAAATACATCCTGTGACCTCATTAGAAAAATAGGATAGGGTAAAGGATCTCTACATGAATGGAGCTCCCAGCATGCTCAACAAATGAAAAAAAAAGACTCAAGGATTCAATTGATCGGGGGGGGGGGGGTTGCTCGAGACTGAGGGTTATCTGACAAAGAAACAGCAGTCTGTGGAAGATTAACTGCTTGAAGTAGCTATTCACTGATGACAGGTCCCTCATATTCACTACCATTTTGCACATTTGGTAGGAGTAAGTCCCCCTTGCTTGCTTACTGTGTCACAACGCTGTGATAGTACATGAAACTATACAAACTGTGCACACACTGGACCATTAAATCATTTACATGGCTATCATTTTCTTTAAAGTTATTTGCATTGCAACCTCCAGGAAGCTGAAATGAAGTGAGGTGGGTTTTTGCTAGCAAGAGTAAGCCCTCATTCACTGCTTTTACATACTCACAGTAGGAATATTCTCCAGTGCCTAGACTGCTATGTTATCTAAAACTATATGAAGAAACCTGTACAGCAGATGATATTTGAACATTTTCTAAACCTTTTCCACATCTATTAAGTCTGAGACAATGTGAAGCTTTATATGTGAATCTTCACAGACTTCAAAAGTATACTTAAGCTAGAGAATGAAGCATCCATCATTAGAATCTGGGATCAGATTGTGACAAAGGAAGTACTGCCAGCACAGCTAGCTGAAAGATTGTAAATAATTCTATGTCATTGGTGAATATCGAAATGATTTATATAAGATGCTTGTGCTACAAATGTATTAAAACTGTATGTCATATGCATATCAGACTGCTCTGTACAGGTGTTTGTGTTAAAAAAGTACTTTATAAAGTGCTTGTGCTTAAAATATAGCCACAGTGTACCCTGCTAGAGGAGAACATAAATTTACATGCGCTATTGTAACTGTTTAAATGTATATATTTTAACTGTGGAAACTGGAATACAGGAGGTTAACTTCAGAAAAATAGCTGACATGGCAGCTACAGACACAATGTCTATGTTGAGAAGCTTTCTGTATTGTCTTTGGAGTGAACTAATTACTACAATTGTTTTATGACTTCCAGCATCTGCCAAAGATCTGAGGTATGTCTATTTTCACAGGTAGATGCTAAATACTGCTAGCTTCCAGCAATGGGAGTTTCACCCGGGATAGCGTCAGATGACAAGAAGTGATATCATTCTGCGAGCTATCCCAGCAGTAATATTTGAGAAGTTAATTCTTCACATGTCCGTAATCTCAAAGGTAGCACCCACATCTGTTCAGAACTGGTGGACAAGGACACCATATATATATACAAATGCCATAGATATAGCAAACTTGCTGGCTGAAGGATTCAGTGAAAATTTCACTCAACTGTCCCCCCATCAGTAAATCAGGACATTCCCAGTACCTGCCCCCTTCCCCTTATACTTAGGGATCAGGTCATCACTGCTCTCTGAAAAATAAAAAAATACAGCCTCCATGGGACCCGATAACATCCCAGGCTGCATCCTACATGAACTCAGGCAGGAACTTGTAGCACCATTAGGCCACTACTCAACCAAAGTCTGAGTACTGGCTTTGTCCCAGCTGAGTGGAGGACAGCCACTGTCATCCCTTTACACAAAGGTGGAGCATCCACTGATCTGGGAAATTTTAGACCCATCAGCCTAACTAGCCTGATCTGCAAGGCCATGGAACACACTATCATGGACCTCATTAACAAGGACATTGGCAACCTCCAAACACTTGATCCCCCACAGTTTGGCTTCATCAAGGGAAGGTCATGTCTGTTACATTTGGTTAACTTATTTGAAACAGTCACCAAAGCCATGGATGAGGGGAAGGCAGTGCACACCGCTTACCTTGACCTGGCCAAAGCCTTTGACACTGTTCCCCATTCGGGCATAATCAACAAACTCTCTCAACTAGGCATCAATCCATATGTTACCAGATGGGTAGCTAACTGGCTCACTGAGAAAACCCACCTATTCAAAGTAGGGGAAGCCACCTCAAGTAGTAGACTGGTATCAAGTGGTGGACCCCAGGGTTTGGTCTTGGGGCCTCTGTTATTTGGAATATACTTTTCTGAGATGCAGGCCAAAACCAGTGGGCTATGGCTGACCAAGTTTGCAGATGACTGCAAGCTGGATGGTGTCATCAATTCCCCTAGTGATGTGGACATCCTCCAAGAGGGTCTCACCCAAACAAATGACTGATGCCAGACACATGGCCTCAAGCTGAATACAAAAAATACATCATCACCCCCTTTGGGGAGAGTGACACCCCCACAAATTATCACATTAATAAAAATGTCCTAAGCACACAGTCAGTCATGAGGTATTTGGGCACCCAGATTGGCAGCAACCTGACTTTTGATACCATGTTGCCTCTATTGTACGGAAAGCTTTCTACATGGCCCACCTCATAAGTAAGTGTATCTCATCCAGGGACAAGGAGGTCATAACATCCCTGTATTCTTCCCTTATAAGGCCCATTATTGAGTACAATGCCCCATTTGGCATGTACCTTGCAAAGCACATGCAGTAGCTGGAGAGACCACAGAGGTTCCTCACCAGGAGAATCCAGGGCCTCAAAAATCTACCATACACAGATAAGCTAAAAGTCCTATACCTCTACTCTGTTTCATACAGACTCCTCAGAGGTGACCTCTGTCTGGCATACAAGGCGATCTCGGACCCCACCTTGATGGGACTGCTGCATATCTGCAAGTCAAGCTGCACTCGAGTAACCCGCACACGTGGCCTCAACCTGGTCTGTGACATCAATAGGACTTGTTGGCGGGACAGATTTATGTTCCAGAGACTCCCCCATCTGTGGAATAGACTCCCTTTCCATGTCAAGTCATAGTACCTCTTTACCCATTTTTAAGCGCAATCTGGATAACTGGATGGGAAATAAAAAATACATCCCTGTGATTCCGTCTTTGTCCCTGCTGGACAGGGGCATCTGGTGCTGGATTGTCTATACATGGGCTAAACTCTTGGCTAGGCTTATAAGGGCCTCAGGGCCAATAGCCTAGTAGCTTCCTATGATCCTATGATCCTATTAAGAAGTCTCTTAGAGAGATACAGCATTCTGTATTCTGTCTTTCACCTGACAACAACTAGAAGATCCATTCACCACATTTGCCTTGCTCTTAAGTAAGTTAACTAGGTTATGGTAATTCTCTTGGATATAGTCAAGAATATAGTAAAGCTTAGTTTAGATATTTTTCTCTGTTTATTTGAGACTGTCCTGCAATGTTGTTTTAAATATTTCCTGTGATTTTGAACTCTGATGTCACTGTGATTATATATTTAGTATTGTCTTATTCTTTTATTATTTATTATTAAATATATTTAAACCTTTCATTGTGGTTGATCTGTCTAGAGATATTTAAGTTCTGAGAGTGCTTGCATATTTATTTGGTGACACTATGGGCCACTCCTAATAGCCTTGCTCTTGGTCAAACTACCATTTGTATTATTAGTAACATTGGACACCCTTTGTTAAGGGCCTTAAAGTAGCTGGTAAGGAGCTGGCTGATGGAGTGATCACTACCTTATAGTCTGGGCAAAAGGGAGCATAGCTAGTAAACCTGTGCCAGCCTTTCCCAGGTATGTTTCTGTGTGTGTGTGTGTGTGTGTGTGTGTGTGTGTGTGTGTGTGTGTGTGTGTGTGTGTGTGTGTGTGTGTGTGTGTAAATCAAACCTCAAATAGTGTGTGTGTCAGCTACTTGGGCAAGGATACAAAGCACTGGTTGGACAGAGAGGGTACCGGAGGTCTTAGCTTGGCCACTCTGCCAACCCTATAGCTGTGCCAGTGGGGGGTCTTATTGGGGATCTGGAGAAAGAGAGGAAATACCAGCCCTGGCTGACTGTGATCTCTGTGTGCTTTTAAGGGAAATTGCACTTGATGCAGAGAGTTGCAACTGGAAATACTGTGTGTGCACCTATCATCCTGCCTGTGTGTATGTCCCCGACTGGTGCCAGTGGTAAGGATTGAGGCTTCTTGATTACTGGTCCAGTGGTGAGGTGTCACACCAACAACCACTCATTATGTCGCAGCCAGAATGTATTGCAGACATTTCTGACCAAAAAAGGCCTGCCAGCATGTATAATGTGAATTATAAACATTAATGATAACATAGATATGTAATAACAGAAGTGTATTCCCCCACAGCAATGTTATCAGGTGACAGCTTACCTTTGACGCTAGCTGTAATTCAGCTATACCTTACAGTAAGTGCAGTTATGTGCACTTTTAAGTACAATTTGCACCATAAATAATGAGCTTCATTAACATTCAATATTTTGGAATCACATTTGTGCACATCTGCATCATCATCATCACCACCCCCCTTTTTCCCATTTTCTACATGGGGTTGGGGTGTCGTGCTGTCACCATCTCTTTCAATTCCATGTTACACTCCTGCCTTCTTCGACACTCAAGCCTGACTGTTGCAGATCTTCTCTCACACAATCCATCCATCTCTTTGCTGGATGCTGTCATTTCCTCTTACCTTCTTCCTGTCTGTCCCAAATCTTTTTCACCAGATTGTCTTTTGCTTTTCTGCACATGTGCCTGAACCACCGTAATCTGTTCTCTTTGATCTCTTTTGCAATTGCAGCTACTTTGGCTTCTGTTGTTATGTCTTCATTTCTTCATCTGTCCCACAGTGTGCATCCTACCACCTTTTTCAGGCACTTCATTTCCATCACCTCTAGTTTTCTCATTTGCTCTGCCTTTACTGCCCAGATTTCTGTACCATACAGTAGTATTGGTTGCACCTCTGTTTTATACACCTTCTTTTTCAGTTTCTTTGGCATTCTTCTGTCATACACTAAACCTGACACTATTCTCCAGTTGGCTGCAGCCCCTCTGATTCTAGCTTTGAACTCTTCATTCAGGCTTCCCTTCTCCTGGAAGGTCAGTTGGCATAATGGTTAAGATCTTTGCCTCCCATGCACAAGGTGTAAGGTTCAGTCCTGCCTCCAGTCAATGCCTGTTTGGAGTTTGTACTGTCTTCCTGTGTTTCTGTGGGGTCCTTCCACCTCCCAAAAACATACCGAGTGTTTCCATCTCAAACCTGCCAATGAATGGAGCTGTGGGCAGCAGTACACACTCTACATGGTACTCTATGGGGGAAGAGTTGAATAGACCAATCACTTTGGGCATCTACTGTGGTGTGTAGTATCCTTATGATAGGAGAACATGGATCACAGCCTGCAGGGCTAGCCGGTCAACTCTGTAAAATATGGCTCTGGGCGATTTGATAATGCTGCATGTCTGCATAACTTCTAAAACATCAGTGAATTAACTAATAGCTTGGTATAATGCAAGGGTGCTCCATGCAACTTCCCTATAGGTGTTAGTAAACAGGACTGTCTGTAACACATGCTCAATGCCATCCAATAGTCTTATGCCATCTTATATGCACCAATTTTAAAATGGGATTTGGATACACGACCATTGCTACCTGCGAACTGAGAGGGACCTCAGTTAGCATTCATTAGAAGGCATTTTTGAAAATCTTTTTATTTTCAGCAGTGAAGATGTCGTCAGAGAGAAGGCTTCAGTGTGCCTGGCTGCCAAACTGAACCGAGGAGAAGACCACTCAGATGTTCACTGTCTATGTTGGACATGAGCAGAGGATGCAAGCACACCACAGGAACTTTGCTATGCTAAAGATTTGGAACAGATTGTGAGGGAGTACCACATTTGGACTGGGATTTACTGGACTGGCATCCAAATCCATCACAGATATGATGACCTGCTTCATAGGGACACTGAGGATCTTCACCAGAGGGTCACAGAGGTCTGATGCCAGCCTACTGATGCCTACACTAGGTTTCATAATATATACTTTTAACAACTACATCATAATAAATATATTTCATAGCTGTATGTGTTTATGGACATGGGTAGCTGTACCGATAAGATTAATGATAAAGTACTTAACATTATAAATATACAGCTGTGAATGATATGCCATAAGTATTCCTATTACAAGCAGGCATGAACAGTTATGTCAATCAACTCAACTGGTTGAGAAATGAGTAACAGTGAGTGACGATCTCCTATGTTTGGGTTCAAAGCCCATTTTAGATCATTTTGTCAATATACAGGTGTTTATGTAGATAATATTGAATATAAGCAATATAAGGTCTATCTTTTTGGCAACTATGCAGTGCAGCTTTTTTAAAATATGTAGAACATCTGTGTTTCACTGACGCCTATAGCACTTAAGCTTTGAATGGCTACACATTTCCTCGTTAACCATAATAGCTCGAGAAGCATCGCAGAGTATACTTCTGTATGTCTGAATGCCGACTAATGCAGACATACATTATTAGTCTCTACATTAGAAAACAAACCCTGAGACATAGTGTTTGTTAAATGATAAATTCTGTTGTTATGCTATAGAAATTATGGTGCATGCTGGAAGGTATTTTGATCTCTCTCTTAGTTCAACCTGTTATGCTCTAGGCCAATTTGAATGCCTCATTGATATATTGGTATTTGAATCCTGATATGAATTATTTGTTTTTTACTTTGATACTTATGTACTTAGTATTTAAGAACAGATATGTGCGATAATTGTTTGTTCAGTTATGCAGTATATCTTTTTACACATCTAGTAATTACATTAAAGCCTATAGCGCTTTGGTCTCAGATAACTACGCGTTATCAGCAGTATTCTAGAAACGTTTCTTAATGATGGGAGTGATTTAACTGTTAGGCAATAGTCCAATATAAATGTGTCAGGGATAAATTTGACTTTGAATCATTGCTGTTATTTTGATATTTCACTAATGACAAATTAAGAACAGATATGGAAGATACTTGCTTATTCAGTTATGCTGTATAGCTTTTTTAAACATCTGGTATGAAAGAGGTGCATTAACACCTACAACACTTAATTCTCAGATGACTAAGAAGATCTCTGTTATACACAAAGATTATGGAAACATCCATGCTCTATCACTGTGGCTATATGTGTATCTCATTGCCAGTACATATATATTTTAACTGTAGATGTTTAGTGGCACACTATAATCTATTGTATTTTAACACTGACTGCCCTTGTAACTGAATGAACTGGTGATACAGTATATGTTCCAACAGTGATGAACATGCTTCTCTGTCTATATATTTCTGTCAAGTGCATACACAGGTTCTATTGCAATGCCTGAGACTCTGAACTTTGCATTGATCCAACTTTTTATTACTGTTGTCACCAGCGTGCTGACATGCAGTCAAGATTGCATGGTGTTTTATTTCAAATGCACAGCACAGTTGAAGTTGGCCTTTTATTTTACCAGTCCTGATATTTATGATCACAAATCCATGTTTTTTTTTCAAACATCTTTACTGAATTATCACTTGTGACATAGGTAAATTTATATTGCTGAATTTTATTGCTGTATATTATATAACCTAAGCAATATTACATAAATTATTCAATGCTTTTTAACAAGAAACATCTTCAATAAATCATCACTTACTACATAGGCAATCATACATTTATATAAATGAAAACAAACCACACCGACACAATACTAGTCGCAAGCATTTTACATTACAAACCATACTGACATACTCCCAGTTGAAAACATTATACATCACTTATAATTTACCCAATCTTTCTCACTTAAACATTACATAGTTCATTCATCTTCCCTGCATAGTCATACCGTTCAGTTATTTAACCTAGACAAATCCATGCAATCACTGGCAAGATAGATTAGCTAGCCAGGCAGGTATTAGGTTTGGAGTGCAAACTTAAATAATAGTTGTAGGTTTGAATCTCTGTTCTTCCAGTTTGTATACACTACTTAGTGCTGTGGTAGCGTTGTCACCTCACAGCAAGACGTTGTCATTCGATTCTCAGCTAGAACGTCTTCTGTGTGGAGACATGTGTGAATGGGCGTACCTTCGTTGAACGTTGTGCGTCAGGGCTGGCAAACTCGGCACGTAAACATCTACTGCCAATCATTAGCGGACCGGAATTCCGCTGTGGCGACCCCTAATTGGGAAAAGCAGAAAGACACAAACAAACAAACTCCTCATGTATGAAGTATGGACGATCATGCAACAGTAATTAAATGTGCAAAGAGTGAAATTCAATGTCATGTAAAGGCCATATGTCATGTGATGTTAAGAATTCTTCACAGTTAATTTTAACATAGTGAACAATCTTTATTTAGTTGACAGAATCCTTCCGTGAGAGTAAAACTTGTTTCTTTTTCTGCAGATGATGAGGAGGGAGCCAAGAATTGAGACCTGCGCATCAAGTGGATGCACAGGCTGGAGGATTAGTCGAGGGAGAGGGGCGTGTGTGCTAACTGTAAACATGAATTTCCCAGAAGCAACCATGATATTATTAAAAAGCCATTTTTGCTTGCAGAAGCAGGCATACTAATACTAGTGAAAGACTACCCATAATGTATCTGCAAGGTAACTGAAATTATCATTCATTTAATGTGACTAACATTATAGATTTAATGTAAATTTCACATTTGAATTATAAGCAATGTGTGTTTGAGAAAATTATTTTTTTTAGAGTGCAACCTAAATGACTGACCCACCTGTATAAATGTCATGGTGTTTTACCTGGAGTGTTTCACATATAAGTTATGTTTTTACCTCTATTTGAAATGCAGGTGATAGTAAACCTGTATGTTTGCAGTGGTCTCACTGAGTGTTTTGTTGTGCATAGCTGGCCCATTCTGCCTGCTGTTTTAATATTTATAATGAGGTTGGTAGATGATTTCTGGTACGTACTTTTGTAATAAACCACTGTGATAACGAAGTTATGTTCTTGCCATAATGTTCCATCTGTGTTGTCGATCTTCATTCATTCTTGACAGTTGGGTTTCGGTTCCGGCCTCAGAACTGACTCGGACGATATTTTATTTATTTATTTATTCATTTATTTATTCAGTTTGGTGACCGGGGAGGTCCACTGGGCTGGGGAGCCCATTTTCAGTGGAGATCCGGGGAGAAAAGCTTCACAGAAGGTTTATTAGATACATTTTTCAATCAAAGTGAACATACATAGTATAAAAATACATATACAAAAACAATATGGTTCAATCTGCAATCTAGTAACAATCAATGGAATGACAGTTTAGTTAAAGAGAAAAGAGTACATAATGTAATAGCTGGTGGAGATAATTTGTTATGAGAAACAAATTAATAGTTAAGAGTGGGGTTAGGAGAGGAGAGGTTAGGAGGTTAGGAGGGAAGGGGTTAGCCAGGGGTAAAGAGAGTGGAGGGTTTGAGAGGTAAAGGTGGAAGAGTGCAGTTGTATTTCCTGTTAAGGAAGAAGTAGGAATGGAGTTGAGATTTGAAGCTATTGAGGTTATTGCAGGTCCGTAGGGTGGAGGGCAAAGAGTTCCATTTTTTTGCTAGGGTATAGGATATGAGAAGCTGGCCAGCTGGGTGCTTGGGTTTATGAATGGTAAGTAGGTTTTGGTGAGAGGATCTAAGAGGTCTAGGAGGGGAATATGGTTGCAGTATGCTGGATAGTGAGGGGCAGTTTGAGGGTTGGAATACTAATTTGTGGACTCTGGTTAATTGGTGAAAGTCAAGTAGGTTGGGCAGTTCAAGCCAGTTAAGGGAGAGAAGGGAATTGCAATGGTGTGAGGAGGATTTGGCACTAGTGGCAAATCGAGAAATTTTGTTGTAACATATCTCTAGTTTAGAGGTAAGTAACAAGCTTGTGCTAGCCAGAAACTCTCGAGCTAAGGTTACCCATAGTGTCTCTCTTCCCTTCCATTCAGATTGAGTTTGCCCATAAGAAATCCCTTCCCTTCAGATTGAGTTTGCCCATAAGAATAATAAAGCGGAAGCTTCGTCTGAGCAACTGCCCTATCATAGAATCAGGATTAGTTCCAAACCTCCAGGAGTCTTTGGAGGGGGTAGGAGGGTGGGATGTCAAGAATGAATGAAGATTGACAACACAGATGGAACGTTATTGTAAAACATAACTTCTTTATCTGATGTTGTCAATCTTCATTCATTCATGACAGTTGGAACAGGGTCCCTAGCTACTTTATGTCCCGGAAGGCCCTATGGAAGGATATTCCTGAGCACCATTGAGCCAAAGGATGCTATTCCCCTGGAGACCATATTCAATTTGTAATGAGTGATAAAGGTATGAGGGGTAGCCCAAGTAGCTGCTGCGCAAATGTCATCCATGGAGATTCTAGAATGAAAGGCCACTGAAGTGGAAACGGATCTGGTGGTGTGAGCCTTGACTTTAGCTGATAGACTCATTTTATTTTGTTGATAAACAAAGGTAATGCAATTTCTCAACCACTGTCTAACTAAAACCGTAATTGTCTATGCACATCCAACAAATGCAAATAATATTCTCCTTTGTTAGAAAAATTTGGAAAGAAAACTGTCAGGTCAATGGACCGGTTAATATTTGAATCTGAGACAACTTGGGTAGAAAGGAGGGGTTAGTCTGAAGGGATACTCTCTCTTTGTGGAAAATGATGCATGGACGCTTTACACACAAGGCCTGTAGTTCTGATATTCTCCAGGCTGAGGTGATGGCTACCAGGAATGAGGTCTTCCAAGGCAAAAATTTTATATCACAAGTGGCTGATGGCTCCAAGGGTTGAAGAATCAAAGTTTTGTTAGACTAACGTCAAACTGCAAAGTTCAATAGGTTCTTTAAGGGGCAGTCTTAAATGCATAACTCCCTTCAAGAAGGTTTTGCAGAGACGGTGAGATATCAAGGAAAGGTCATTGAAGCCATTGTGAAAATCTGAGATTGCTGCTAAATGCACTCTGATAGTAGAAAATGAGGCTCCTGACTGGAGCAAAGTTGACAAATATTTTAAGACTTTATGAATCGGGGCTGAAAAGGGATTGAGTTTTTGCTCTTCAGACCAGATCATAAATCTGTTCCATTTACTATGGTAAAGTTTCCCAGTGGACGGTTTATAGGAAGCCAGAAGTATCTTTTGTACTGGGGAAGATAGATTATTCTGCCTGGCAATTACTGGAAGTAGAGGTACCAAGCTGTCAGCTTGAGACTCAGTAGGTTGGGATGGACAGGCCTCTGTGGATGGGATAGTAGTCCTGGAGTTGGGTCCACAGTCCACGGGTGGTGAACTAGGTGAGGCCAAAGAAAGGGGAGCCAGACTTGACGGGGCCAATAGGGTGCAATGAGGATTACTTTGCCTCTCAACCATTGTGCTTTCTTCAAAAACTGTGGAATCGGGGGAATAGGGCAAAATGCATAAAGCAGTCCCAGGGGCCAATTGTATATCAGAGCTTCCCTTGGTGACTCCCCCTGAGGGGAGATTAGGGTGAAATAGCTGTTGCATTTGTGGTTTTTGGGAGATGCAAACAGATCACAGCAAGGCTGACTCCAATGACGAAAAATCTTTGTCGCTACTATATGATTGAGAGACTACTCATGGGGCAGGAGATGCATCTGCTGAGTTTGTCTGCAATCACACTGTAATTCCCAGGAATGTGCATTGCTATCAGAAAGCAGTTGAAAGCTATTGCCCAGTGCCATACTCTCTGAGATTCCAGACATAATGGGTATGATCTGGTTCTTCCTTGTTTGTTGATGTACCAGACGACCGACATGTTGTTTGATTGGATAGCAATTGTCCCTGATAGAAGGGCAGATTGGAATGCTTGCAATGCTAGAAGCACCACCCTGAGTCCTAGGGTGTTGATATGCAGATTAGCCTCTAAGGGGAACCAAGTGGTTTGGACTGTTTTTCCCTGTAAATACCCCCCACCCCATCAGGGAAGCATCCATGGGTACTACAGCCTTGGGTTGAGGGGGTGAAAAAGAGTGATACCATAACTCCTCTTTTGGCTTTATCCACCAATTCAGATCTTGTTTGCAATGGTTTGTTATGCAGATTGGGTAAGACATGGGTTGTGTTAATAGAGTCCACTGTGATGCTAGGAGCCATTGACACAGCCTCATGGGGAATCTCAATGGGGGAGCTAAGGTGATTGTCACTGCCATTGACCCTAGTAACTGTAACACCAAACGAGCTGGGACTAAGTCTTGAGAGAGTACTGCTTGGAGCTGGGATCTTAACCTCTGTAATTTGTGATGAGGTAGAGCAACCAGACAGGATCTCGTGTTGAATGTTGCTCCAATGAATTGAAAGCTTTGAGTGGGTGCCAGTTTTGACTTCTCCTTGTTTATTGAGATGCCTAAGATTTCTGCCAGTGTAGTGTAAGACATGAAGCAGTAAACACTTGGTGGGGGCGGTAAGGAGCCAATCGTATAAATACGGAAACACCCAGAATCCTTGCAGTCTCAAGTGAGCTGTTACTACTGCCATACATTTGGTGAACACCCTGGGGGCTGTAGTGAGACCAAAGGGCAGTATCAGAAATTGGTAATGATTGGCTCCCAGCCAGAAGTAGAGATATCTTCTGGAGCATTTGTTAATTTTTATATGGTAATACACATCTTGAAGATCTATTGAGCACATCCAATCATCTTTTTCCAGAAACGGAAGGATAGATGGAACCATGACCATCTGGAATTTTGCCTGCCTGACAAATTTATTCAAGATACTGAGGTCCAGGATAGGCCTCCAATCCCATCTTTTTTGGCACTAAAAAGAACCTTGAGTAAAATCCGGATCCTATTTGGTCTGGTGGGACTATTTGGACGATTCTTTTTTCTAGTAGCTTTAGAATTTCTTGAGCTGCTGCATCCCTCTGACTGGATGGAACATTGGGGATTTGCCTTTGCGGCCTTGGAAAAAGATTGAAGGGGATATTGTAACCTCTGGTTATTATCGTCTGCACCCAGGAATCTGATGTTATTGAATGCCAGGCTAAGTGGTGCAGGGAGAATCGTCCCTTGACTGCTCCCCGAGGTAAGCAATCTGGCTGCTCTTCAGAAACACTGATAGGGCTGCCCAGAGAAGGAGTCCCTAGAGCCCTGGTTACATGAGCCCCCTCTGCCATGGGAGGGGTGTTTTCCTGATGAGTTCCCCCCTCTGCCCCAGGGAGAAAGCTTGCCGCATGTGTCATGAAAAGGACCTTGGGACTTCTTGAACCACATCTTTCCACTTCTTTGATTCATGGTATAGGATCATTGAGGAGTGGGAAAATGTATGCCTGCAACAGACATGGTGTTTCTGTCCTTCTCACACCTGGCTAATGTGTCTTTAACTTTAGGGTCAAACAGAGAAGAAGCATCAATGGGTGTATTGACAAAAGAAGACTTGAAGTGGTCTGCAAAGTTGCACAAGTGCATCCAGGTGTGACGTCTCATGACAACACCTGCACCCACTGCTCTGGCCACCCCTTCCGTTGTATGGACAATCAACCACATGGACGAGTTAAAGATGGATTCTAGGGTGGCAAGCTAGGAGGCAACCTTGTGGCATACTTTGTCAGACACTGCTCCTGCTAAGGTTCCTGAGAGTTCTGTGATCAGGTCCCTTTGAAGACGGGTAAAATCTGCCAAATAATTCCACAACAGTATGGCAAAGGTCAGTGAAGTGTAAACCCACTTCCCTAATCTGTGTAAGTCCGGGACTATTGGTTTGGAGGATGGACAGTAGGATTATCCTCTGCGAGTTCCTTCTTGCCGCCGCCAACACTGTAGCATCTACTGCCAAACCCTTGGACCAGCAGGGTTGATCCTCTGGTGGGGAGACTATTTTGTCAGGTTTCTGGGGGATTGGCTCAATGTTGTCAGGGGCCTTCCAAGCATGCTGCAAGATGAGCTTGACTAACTCATCTGCAGGTGGGGACACCCAGGAAGTAGAGGGTCAGGCACAGAAAGCCTGCAAGAATACAGATTCCTCTGAGGAAGGGTTGGTAGGCTTCAAGTCACCTCTCTGTTTTAAGATCTCTAGTATGTCTTCAAAGGAGACATCTTTAGGGGACGATCGTGGGGACTCTTCCACTTCATTGTAATCCATATCTTCAGTGAGAGATTCCTCTGGTGAATCAACGTGCTTCCTCTTGCATGATCTCTTACAGGGTGGCTCATCAGGGGAAGGTCTTAAGAGGACTCTGAAAAGAGAGGGTACCCTGCGGTAGGGTATCTTGCTGCTCCCATGCCCATTGCCTTAGTGTAGTAGATTGTGATAGCTGCAAGCCAGAGGACATATATATATATATATATATATATATATATATATATATATATATATATATATATATATATATATATATATATATATATATATGACATTCCAGCACCGAAGGTGCCAACTATGAGCCTGCTGAGGTAAGCACTCTCTCCATAATCTGGAAGGCAGGCCCACCTGAAGAGGGATGAGAGCCCAGAACCAAGAAAGACAACCTCGGAACCAGGGTTACACCCAGCTCCAACAAGTCCACCTCTAGAGAAGGTGCCCTGAGAGGACTCAAAGCTGTCAAAGCAACTGGGACCGTAGACAGTACAGTGGAAAAAAATTGGTGCTGTACTAGGTATTTTGGTGCTGGCAACCAAGTCATGGTCCTGTGGGTGGGTCAGCTCCGACTGAGCCAAGGTCCACAGAGAAGGTTCTGGAACCACTGTGAGATCCACCAACAGTACCAAAGAAGCTGGCACCGGGAGGGGTGTTGGCATCGAGGGCTACAAATCTTGCGAGGAGGGTTAAAGGAGGAAGATAAATCAGAGTCTGTGGAGGAAAAACCTTGTCTCCAGGTTGGAGAGGGGTCCTGGACGGGGTTGGGATGCCTCTGGCTGCTAAGAGCTGATCCACAAGTCTCAATACATTAAGCTCCGAAAGGCTCCTGGTAGAACATATGGGCATTCCTAATGGAAATTCTGGTCAGTCAACAAAGGGACTAAACTGCTGTCCAACAAATGGGTCAATGGACTGGGAATATTGAGTCCTGGCTAGTGTTTTGACCTTCGTCACCATGGTCAAATGACCATAAGGTTTAGATGGAAGGGTAGTGACCAGTTTCAATGGGGAAGCTATTGTTGGTGCAGAGAGGGTCTGTGGTACCTTAGAAGGGGGTTGGTACCATGGCAATTGTACTAGTAGTAGTAGTAGTCAGTTTCATGGTAAAGGACAGCACTGTGGAAGGGGTTTTAGGTCCCGGTGCCCAAACAGATGTTGGTGCCAATTTTGGTTGTTTAGTCATCGGTTCGGAATGAACCTGGCCTTTAATCATCTTTGGTTCTTGTGGATGAGGAGACTTTGGGATCGAGTGGCTCCTCTTCTTAGGTTCTTCCTTAGGAGGTTTTGACACTGCCTCCTCAGACAAAGCCTCCGAAAATGGGGTTTTTAATAAACCTTTTAAGATTAGCTTATTTTTATGCTCTGGTAAGGTGCGGGCACTAAAGCCCTTACAGAGCTTGCACAGAGGTTGAACCTGTAAATGTCCCACTTCTAAACAATATACACAGGAAAGATGCCCATCAGAGCTGGCCATCTTCCTTCCACATTTGTCACACTGTTTAAAACCAGTACTGCCTTTTTTGTCAGCCATTGCAAAAACAAAACTCACTTGATAGAAAGTCTTTCACACAATGAAAGAGACATACACACACAGTAATACACAGAAGATCCTATTTTTTTTTTTTTATTTAAATGCCAACAATTGTAAAAGAGTAAAGAGAAAGAGGAAGGGAAGAATACCAACAATGGTATTAGAGATTTACCTAGAGGTATGGGGGGAGGGAGGGGCCTGCACCAACTATGGTACGAAGAAATACCAGAAATGGTAATATGGAAAGAAAAACAGCACTCACTCACTAATTCAAAGTTTATATATAAACGCAACTAAGAAAAACAAGTTTAAGAAAGAAAAATAGTCAGAAATTTTTAGAAATAGTGAAAAAAAATATAACACTTAGCTTGAGAGCAGGCCTGACGTGTCTTGAAACTCTACACGGCAAACAAGATATAAAGAGATGGGTAACCTTAGCTTGAGAGTTTCTGGCTGGTGCGAGCTTGTTATATTAGCCGAGTCAGTTCAAGGATGGAACCGAAACCCAACTGTCATGAGTGAATGAAGGTTGACAACATCAGATGGATTGATTATCCAAAATTGCCATCTTTTTTTCTACAATTGTTATGCACAAACCCAATCCTGTTATTCTTTTCATATCTATTTGTTGAAAATTTAGTAAACAGCATTACAGTGCTTGAACTGATCAGGTACATAGACAACAATAACTACAAATGCAGGTCGTGCCAGCGATACAGTACTTGATAAACACTGTGTGAGATAAACTAAAGTGGCAGATATCACATGCTGTCATGTTTACGATTGTCAAGTTTTTCTGAGGTATTGTACTCTGATGTTGTGATGCCAACCATTAACCATGTTGTATTGCTCATCTCATTTGCATATAGCTCTTAACGTTTTCCACTGTTTGTTCTTCTTACTATTGCTAAAAAGTATCTGTTATTCTTGGGATGACCAAATGACACCTTAGTTGCACATAAACCTCAGTTACACTTGAGCTTAAGTCTCCTATTGACACCTCAACATAACTGTTTGATGCATACATTCAAATAACGGACCATGGAGATTGCTTTTTTGTTAGACTGTCTGCATATCAGTGTAGTAAGGTATGTGTCAAGGGTTTTATATTACTAGCCCTATCCAAAATTTTATGATGTCAGTGTTACTGTTAGCTTCCTATGTAGTAACTTGATGCATACCTCTCAATTGTCTAGATTTTTGCAGAATGTCCAGATTTTTGCCTTATATTTTTGGTCTGCCCCTCAGAAAATTTGTGATTTTCTGGCAAATCACTGTGATGATCTGATGATTGAAGTCACCAAATAATGACATACATTTGAGTTTCAGACTTCAAATAATTCATAAAAATGCATATTAACACAAACCTAGCAACTTTCTAAGTTTATAAGAGCAATACTTAAAATCTGTCTCTATTTTTGGGCCTTTGTCCCCCCATTTTGTCAAGCTTTGCTCAGATTTCTAGCACTAAGTGGTTGAGGTATGACTTGATATATCATGATTTATGTGTTCTGCTTTTGCACGTGCTTGTTTATCGTGCATATTGATGGCTGTTTTATACTTAAGTAATAACAGCATTTTCTCTGACAAACTGTGTTGCATGGCATGCAATACACTGCAGTAAAGTAATGACACTCTGTGATGGATATAGTAGCCCATATTGATAACAGGACATTGGGAATGCTGCATGATCCTGCGAGTACACCTGCTATCCTCAGTTATTTATATTATATAAAGTATAAAGACATCTCATGGGCCACATTGATAAATATGTTTAAATGACACCTGTATTGTATTGTGATATGCCTTCAGCTAACATGTCATAGTTACAGTGTTATATTTTTATTATGTCAACAGCATAACAAGTCTTTCACATGATTCAGGTGGCCATTGCATACTGTTTTATGATAGAAATGTATTGTACAGACTGTATGATATCTGATGAAGTCTAGTCATTAGACGAAAGCGCTCATCTTTCGTGTTTTGTGGAAAATATAAAGAGATTTTGTACCTACAGTGGTGTCCAAGACTTTATTTTATTTTGCTTTGATAGACAATATTTTCTATGATTGTAGAAGGTCATACATTACTGTAATGTGACATAATGAACCGTTTTCACCCATAGATCATGTCAGTTTGTTTATGTTATGTAGTCAGAACTTTAGGTGAACAAGGCTTCTGTATTTTTTGCATGTGTTTACCCTTGACAAAGTGTGGGAATCATGGCAGCTGTTCTATTGGAATGACAGAGAAAACGATGTGCCAGACCTCTGCCAGATGAGTCAGACTCAAGGGACCAGGCGGATGGCAGGATTAATGTCGACAATGACGATAGACCAGGACCTGCATGTGCAATCATTCCTGCTGCTCACCATAGGAGATGTCAAGCACCCTGACATGGAGATGATTTATGAGACTAAATCTGGGAGGTGAGCAGATGAGGGACCTGATGGAGAATATTTTTCAGGACATGGCATGGGCCATGCCCGACTCCTTCTGGGAGATTGCAAGTGAGATCATTCATGATTTTCAACCCCATCAGGGTGGGTCCTCAGGACTGTAAGTATTGTCTGTGTGATCCAGTTATGTAATGCTGCCACCATGGTGTTTGTATTTTCACTAAATGTAATGTATAGGCACAATTGTGCAGACATGACATATTGCTATCATGCTTAGCTGATGTACATCCAACTGTACACTGCAGATATTATGTCATAGGTGGCATTAGATTGCACCTAAGTATGACACATATTAGCGCAGTACACATGCAATGCTTTAAGCAGTTGCATTTACATGATGTGATGTACTTAATGCATAACATTGCTCCATAATGGCAGGGGTGCTACTCTTTACTTGTGTGTGCATGCGTCTACTCCTAGTCATGCTGAGAAGCATAATATTATGTGGCCCTGCATATGACAGGTCTGATTGTTGCAGTTAATATGATGAAAATGAGTCACAATTGCTCTGCTTGTATTGTTCCAATGGGTGGGATGACAGCAACTCAGCAAATGTATTATTCACATATTTTGCAAATAACTGCGTGGGACAGGTCCATTTCTTTTATTTACATATGTTATCCATGTGTATGCATTGCACACATTTCTCGCTTGGTTGTTTCTATCCTATGTCAGTTCAGCAACATGGCCAGTCCTTGCCTCTGTGATTTGTGTAACATTGTGGTGTCAATAGCTTTGTGTGTGGCATGTAGTGGAATATAGTGTGCCATGTTGTTTCACATTAGTGTGAATGTTCTTTATGGGTAGTTATCCTTCACACCGGTCCTTGTTTCTGTGATTTGTGTAACATTGTGGTGTCATGCTTTCACACTGGCACAATAGCTTTGTGTGTGGCATATAGTGGCATATAGTGTGCCATGTTGTTTCACATTAGTGTGAATGCTCTTTATGAGCAGTTATCCTTCACACCAGTCCTTGCCTCTGTGATTTGTGTAACATTGTGGTGCCATGCTTTCACATTGGCACAATTGCTTTGTGTGTGGCATGCAGTGGCATGTAGTATGCCATGTTGTTTCACATTAGTGTGAATGTTCTTTATGGGCAGTTATCCTTCACACCAGTCCTTGCCTCTGTGATTTGTGTAACATTGTGGTGTCATGCTTTCACACTTGCACAATAGCTTTGTGGCATGTAGTTGCATATAGTGTGCCATATTGTTTCACATTAGTGTGAATGTTCTTTATGGGCTGTTATCCTTCACACCGTTCCTTGCCTCTGTGATTTGTGTAAAAATTGTGGTGTCATGCTTTCACACTGGCACAATAGCTTTGTGTGTGGCATGTAGTGGCATGTAGTATGCCATGTTGTTTCACATTAGTGTGAATGTTCTTTATGGGTAGTTATACTTCACACCGGTCCTTGCCGCTGTGATTTGTGTAACATTGTGGTGTCATGCTGTCACATTGGCCAATAGCTTTGTGTGTGGCATGTTGTATCATATAGTGTGCCATGTTGTTTCACATTAGTGTGAATGCTCTTTATGAGCAGTTATCCTTCACATGATGCACAGACAGTCATTTTTTAGTTACTGTATATACAGTACAGTTGAGGTTTTATTTAGCATCATTCCTGAATTTCTTGTTTGGCATTCTATGGTGTATGATAACATGCACAATCATATCAGCACAGATGCCCATATTTAGGCATTGGATATAGATATGCTATGATTTATAAACATGTACATATCTGTGAATGTGGTGTGATTGAGACACAAATGCCTTTGTACACTGGAAATGTGTAGATTCAGTTCTTCCATTTACATGTGCACATTCACACTCTTAAATGCTTTTTGAGCTCTAAGAGAGGAGTTCTCTAATTCCCCACCACCTCCATCTTTAGGAATAAAAAGAAATGTAAATAATTTATGGAACCCTTTTAAATAACGCTTTCTAGAACTTTCATTAAATCTTTTCTTGAAAATAAATTTTCTAATACTTTTAACAGAGAGATGGCATCTTTTGTTATACATGCCTCTGGAATTGGACACTGCAGAAGGACTGACAAAAAAAACTACATCAAACCCTGCCACAAGTCCTCCTTCCAACCATAAATCTGTGGAAATACATATAACTTTTTAATGAACTTGAAATTCTGCACTCCTACTACAGGAAGTGCTATTAAGGTGGACAGAAGAGATATCTGCGAAGGGTACAAACACAAGCCCTTGCACTGAGATAGCAAGGAGAGAAAAGGAGTCAAGTCATATAACTGTAGAGCATTTGTTTTGATTTCAAAATGATGTAAAGAAACATTCTTGTCTCCTTGCAGCTGCCTCTCTAAATTGTTCCTTCTCTTTTAATGATATACATTACTAATGAAAGAATTCTGCATAAAAGGTAACCTATTATAGAAAGGCTGCTTTTAGTCCCTAGCATTATGATCTGAATTCATGGTAATATGAAACATGTTACATAACTTTTCCTTAGTTTGGCCACATTCTTTAATTCCTGAAATTATGTGGACTGAAAAGTAATTATGGAAACACCAGGAAAGACCTTATCTTAACAATAAAATTATTTTTTGATAACATTGTTTGTTTAGCCATATGTGTTTTCTAAGTATAACAAAGACTGTTGAATGACATTTCTGACACCTGAAGAATAACATCCAACTGGCGTTTCAAGGTATCCCATTAAAACCTGCTGGCACTGCAATACCAAAGATAGTGGTCAGAACATGGGTGCTCAGAGAAAACGGACAAGTTGAAAATCAAGATATGCTCAAACGTATAAAATGTGCAACATGTCAAGAAAGCAAACTCTGAAGACTAAGGTTGGCTATCAAGGTTTACAGTGTCAGTTTGGATTTGGCAGAGGTATCTTAGCTGAGTCAATAAATCAGTGGTGGAAAGATTAAGCCAGAATCTGCCAGGGTTCAGGCTATTCCCATCCCTACTACCCGAAGACAGGCATAGGCATTCTTAGGGATAGCAGGGTACTATAGGAAATTTGTTTCTCAGTATGGTATAATAGCTACTTCCTTACAGACCTTACCAAGAAAAATAGATCAGAAAAGGTTTTCCAGACACTAGCCTGTAAGCAGGCATTTCAAAAGACAAGGAGGCTCTTGTTCTAGCCAGTCCTGATTATAGTCAGGAATTCATTGTACAGGCAGATGCATTTAACTGTGTGATTACATCAGTAATTCATCATACATGTAGATGCATTTGACTGTGTGATTACATCAGGAATTTATTGTACAGGTAGATGCATTTAACTGTGTAGATGCATTTAACTGTGTCTATCTGACAACCAACTAAATTCCTGCTTTTGTGTATATATTCTGTATATGTTACTATAATCAAACCAATTAAATTCTTGACTTATGTATATATTCTGTATATATTACTGTAACCACTATGTGTAACACTGTTTCTACTTCTGCACCAATTAATGTTTAATTTTTTTTTCTGCATCTATGTTCTTGTCGGAGCTTTTCTCCCTGGGCCTACACCAAAAATGGGCTCTTTTAGGCCTAGTGGACTTTCCCGGTAAATAAAATGCAATAAATAAATTATAGTCAGGAATTCATTGTACAGGTAGATGCATTTAACTGTGTGATTATAGTAAGGAATTCATCCTACAGGTAGATGCATTTAACTGTGGGGTGGGGTTTGTAGGAGAAGAGCACTCTGCTATGTACATGAGTCACAGAATTTTAACCCAGCAAGGATTTGTATACATTCAAGAAGGAGTGCCTGGGTATAATCTGGGCTTTGTAGAAGTTAGCAATCCTACCTGTATGGCAGAAGGTTTGCTATGGTCACAGACCACAACCATTTAAAATGGCTACATAGAGCAAGGAGACAAAACGGAAAGCTTCTTAGATTAAATTTTGCCTTGGAGTCCTATAACATGACTATCTGATATAGATATGGTAGTGCGAATAGCAATGCAGATGGTCTATCTTGAACAGGTGTAAGAGTATTTTTCCAAAAGTCTACATCTGTCTCAAACTTGAGGGATGCCTCCACAAGACATACTTGAGATTAAGGGGGAGAATTATGCTGCCAGGAGTAATGCCCAGCTAAAGAAAGTAATTACCTTTTCTTTCCTCTTTTCTTTTGTTCATCTGCGATTAACATGCTCCTCTCATGGCTTAGCAATGTGTGAATATTGTCTTTTTGAACATAAAATAACAGGGAATGTCTTTTGCTGTCTTCTCTTCTTAATGTAACAAAAAGATGACAGACCTGGAACTGTCTTATCTTTTGAGATGGACATAATGGCTTGCATATCACTAAGCCACATCAGTATGGATTCAAGGAGAGGAAGTAGATTTGGATGTGTGTTTGCAGTTTTTATTGTTATGACAATTAAAAACTGGTTTAACTGTTTATTTTCTCCATGACAGCAACAGGAGGATGATGTCAAATGCTGAACACTGAGAGATGGAAAAAATATATATATAACTGTGGGCTATACTAGAATAAAATAGAAAAAAGTCTATACTGTCTTGTTTGTGTGTACCCATCTGTGAGTACTAGTTATTTATTTATATAATTTGTGAGATTTACGGACAGTATTTCTATAGCAAAACATAGCAGGTAATAGATATCTGGAGCTTAGATTTTTCTGTATGTACTCCATTTTTGTTGATTTTTATTTTAATTATCTCTGTATTTATGTGTGCCAACCTATGTACATTTTAATTTGTATTTTGTACTGTTTCTTTATTAAGGCCTAGATTTACTACAAGTGGAAAAGATGATTATTTGATGTATTCATATTTGGTTTAATTTAAGAGCAGGAGGTAACTGGAAACCCCTGGTTATTCTAGGGTGATAACAATACTAATATACTAGGAGGAAGGCTATGTTTTTTTTAAATTGTGGCACTCCCTCCATACCTCCTCAGTCTATTGTTCTTCTCTTAATCTTGACCTCTTTATTTCCTATCCTTCACTGAGCAATTTGCATAATACAACTTTCTGCTACTTTGCCTATCTCTCTCACTTCAGCATATACATACTTTAATTCACCATTAATATTCTAAGCTCTCATTTCAGACTCACTACTTTTTGTCTTTCACTCACTAATTAGTATAACTAAGCAATGTTTTACTACTGGTATGTTCTTATTTCCAATTACAAAACTGACTAGACTTTTTAAGTTTATTACTCAAGAAATCTTCCCTGCATATAATTGTTTGCAAATGTTATTTCTTTCACAATTATATCTAGATCTTTGTAACTTATACTTGTTTGCTTATATCTCAGCTGTATTATTATTGTATATTTGGAACATTGCTCCCTCAGCCTCCACTGGAAATAGGTCATTGTACCCAGTCAGATTATCACAGTAATCAAATGCAATAAATAAATAAATTTTATGCTCAGCTTTGTAAATGGAACCATTTGAATAGCATATACTGTACGACCTAGTGCATTTAAACACATCACCGGGGCTGTAGACATTCTCTGCATTTGTGGGATGACAAATTCAGCAAGATGATGGAAAGGTTTCAGAGTCTAGGAATGTCTAGTCCAGGAGATGAGCCTATGACAATATTGGCATAGTATAAGTTCAGTGACTCAAGGAATGGAAAATGAATACAGAGACTCTCTTCCTGACCAGACAGTCAACCATTCGAGCTAAGGGAAGACTTTGAGCCCTCCAAGCCATAACATATGACAGGGTGTTGTGGTTGAAGTGTTACACCTATAAATGTGGGAATCAAACTTCCTACTGGCTATCAGACTGAGGAAAGTTTCCTCAACTGCATTCAAGAGTTTCCCAACCTACAATGAACCACCAATTTCCTGATCTCTTTCTCATTGATGACAATCAACATATCATAATGTTTTCACAGTGCTGTGCCGGCACGTCAGATTACAAGGGCATGCCAAGCCATCTATGAAGTGGTGTGGGCAGGTTAAACAGAATGATGCTGTTAAACGTGCATACACAACTTACCAGCTAGGGGTTTAAGTACAGTAGCAGCCAAGAGCAGTCAAGTCACTTTCACAGCAGGAGGAATTAATTCAGGTTCAGATGCCATGTACACCAATTTACCATTTCTTCCTCAAAACAGTAACATGAAATGATTGCATGCAGCTAGTCTATTAAGATAGAGAGAGAACCTAAGTAAAGCAAATTCAAACCAAGTGAAAATAAAAGATACTGTGGGGATTTGAACCCCATCCTGGTAAACAAGAGTGTCAACTACAGTCATCTTTTGCTTTTTGAGGGATGGAGTAGGAGGAAGAGAAAAGGAAAAAAAAACTTGTAGAAATAATGATTTGTTTCCTCTGGAAAAGAAAACTTAGCTCTAAGGACTTTGGACTGTCTGACATCAGCTGGGGGCTTACTACTTTCACTATCTACAATCCAACTCTAGTATGAACTGCTTTAGTCACCTGTTAGTTTTCATGTGCTTCAGTTCTTAAGGCATGGTGAAAAAATCCCTACCAGCGATATTCTCAGAAATTTGCTATTCAAATTCACTGCCAACTGCTGTTTTTTTTTTTTTTTTTTTTTTTTTACAGTGTAGATTCTTTTTTCCTCAGCCTCATTACCACAATCAACAGAACAAGCTGGAGGGACAGGTTCATAACCCAGGGACTACCCATGCTATGGAATAGACTTTCCATACATGTCAAGCGAAGCTCTTTTCAAGAAAAATCTTGATGAGTGGATGGGAAGTAGAAAATTCACCCCGGGGATCACTCCAGTGGCTCTACCTGACAGAGGCACTGGGAACTAAGGTCGGGTGGCATGATGCCAGCGTAATTCTATGGACTAGGCTTGTAAAGGCTCCAGGGCCATTAGCCTAGTACACACCTATGAACCTATGAACATATGAAGCTGATGGACCTGCCAAAGACTTCCAGGTACATGTAAGAGTACTGCTGTTTGCTGCAAAATCAAGGGCTCCTCCTCAAAACATTGACCTACTGCACTAAAAACACATTCTAAAAACATACAAATCCATTATAATTCTGTGTCCAGACAAATATTAACATTTAGGATTTTACCAGAACTTGTGAACAGTTAATATTAATTTGTGCCTACATTTTAAAAATAGTACTACAGGAAGACACCAGGGCAAGAGACACCTCACTGGACCCAAATATAGGACACAGCATCTTATTTTTGGCCATCTTTTAAGCTAATGGTAGCTACTGCCAACCCCCTACTGGACCCACATTTATAGCACAGCAGAGTCATCTAGAATTCCATGTAGAGGATATACCATCTATGACATTACCCTTCCCCTGCCAATAGTTGTGGGATGAAACTAGTAAATCAGAATGCTACCCTGCAGAGTTTACAAAGTAAACTTTAACACACACACATATATATATATTTTTCCTAACAAGTCTGTATTATATAACATCAGCAAAAACATTTAACTCATTATAAACTCATCATCTGTAAACAATTGTAAATAGTTCTACAGAGTTACACAGAATGTATAAATTACAAAAATGTGCCTTCACACATTGGAATAATATTTGCACACACACACACACATGCGCACGCGCACACGCATACGCACACACGGAAAAAAAATGAAGTAAAAAGAAAAAGGAAACCAACAACACATCATCAGCTGCCATTACAAGTATTTAAGTGTGAGTTTAAACCCATTTCAAAGACATACTGCTAGGAGCTAGGAAATGTCAGTTATTCTAGACCCATCCCCACACTGATGTATTCTGCTTGACAATAAATGCTTCCACCCATCTTCCCATTTCTTAACCATTTTATCTCTGAACTGAATATTCTCTTCATTCAGTTCTAAAAACATGCTTTCTTCTTCAACCGCCCCCACAAAAAAAATGGATAGGAGGGAGTACCTTTACTCTTCCACGCTTTCTTTATTGTTTTCTAGCCTGCTTTCTTTATTGTTTTCTAGCCTGCTTTCTTTATTGTTTTCTAGCCTACTATCATGAGCTGCAATAAGTTGAAGTCTGTACTAAAGGGTAAATTATCTGGGTGCAGACATACGAAAGGGTGCTGGTGACTAACTTTACCAGGCCATTATCTAGCATGCAAATTTGTATTTCTTTTTTTTTTTAACAGAATCTAATTCACTTTACTCCCAGAAAATTTGCCTCCATATCCCCATTGCTCCTTAACTACACCTCCAACACAAGATACAGGGCAATTGCAAACATATAAGCTACTCTAGCAGGGATATAGAAGTATCTGAACAAAAACCGTCGGCCAAAGAAAAAAGTGGCATATTTTGGAATGTCAAGAAGTTTGGCCCACACCTAATGCAAAACAGCCATCTCGGTTTCTCTTTCCTATATCACTCTGTACTTGTTTATCACCCACATTCTGCTCCCACTGGAAATTTTATAAAAAAAAATCTAGTAATGTGTCCCTTTAAATTTAAGGAATGGGTCTTCCATGGATTTGACCCACCACTTAATCTGCAGCAGCCAATCCATTCTTGGAGAAGACCCCATCTTAATATTTATAAAGAGCTGCTTTAACTTATCCATCCAAGTCATATCCTTCCCTCTTAACCGTAAATTTTAGCCTGTATTTTTAAAACGTTCCAACACTCAGTTTTTAGAGACAAATCCTCTCAAAGAGCTGGCCCCATACATTGGGTAGAAGCTGCACTACTCTTCAGCTCATTGTGGCTTTACTTGAAGTGATGTTGAAGCTGATGTGATGGTCAGCTCAAGATTTTCATATAGCAAAACCTCTGTATTACTACCAAATACTGCAAATGTGGTGGTGCAGTCCAGTTTTAACTGCATGTTAGTTGAATTTTTTTTTTGTACAAAAACATTTCAGCATAAAATATGACAGGACAAAAATGTTGCTTTATGAAGCCCAAGAGTGGTCAACATTCAGTGATGTGAGATACAAAGACATGGAGGAAAATAAACTAAAACCTTGACAAAATGTAATGTTCATGACAGCTGCTATTGTGTTTAATGTCCTACTGTCACAAGATTCTTCTATGAAAGTTGGAAACATTCTACTGCTTCAACTGTGCATGCTTCCTCTGCCGGAATACTGTTCTAGAATTGCTGAACTAAGAACAACCTCTGATAGAATACTGTTCTAGATTTACTGAACTAAGAATAATCTCTGTTAGAATAGTGTTCTAGAATTATTTGACTAAGAACAATCTCCGCTAGAATACCATTTAATTGGTGAACTAAAAACTTCTACAGTTATCTAGCAAATAAATCAATATGTATAACAACTTGAATCTTAGCATCTGATTGACCCTTCCTTTTATGAGTGCAAATAAGATTTCTGTTTGTATTACAAAAGTTCTTTCAAATTCAAGGATTTTTACTGGGGAACAATACATTTGGAATGAATAGATAGTTTTGCAAAGGTAAAACAGTGTAACCAAAATACCTCAGATTCAAGTTAAACATGAGAACCTTTACAGGCTGCAGATTAACTTTTTCCTGGGCTTCTAGAATTCAAATTTCTTCTCCACTTTAAAATAAATTTAATGACAAGTATGTTTGGTATTTCATGTCTTATTGAATTTTGTGACTGATGTATCTTCTTTCACACTTGATGCAAGCAAAGCATTTGAAATCAAACAAATGAAATAATCCACAAAGACCAAACCATAAACTGTAGATGAGGAAGAGAACAATAGCAGCAGCAAAAGCTTGAACAAACACGTTGCAAGGATAAACAACAACCACAGCAATAGCGTAATAATCTTTACTCCATACACGCTTTCGTAAAAACTTCTTCAGAATACATGACAACTGTTAAAACATCATTTAAATACCCCATACTTAATGAACAACCAATTATCCAATAAAAATAATCAGATTCATTTAAAGACACAATCTAAATAAAAAATTCTGTTATAATATTTTTATCTATACTTAATTTTAACAAACAGGACTTGCTTATAGCAACTCTGGTCAACATCCAGAATTCCTTAAATTTTCTAGTGGCTGATGCCACAAAACGTAATGCTTGCCAACCGGCGAATGCAGCGAACGCCTCAAGTCCTTTGGGGTCTTTCAACGAAATGGATACCGTTGTAGACGCCAGTGAAGCCATTGGGGATTCTGGAGGATTACAGCTAAGAGTTAGCGGCAATCCTGAAGAGCAGCATGCCTTTATACAAAGGAAAGAACCCGGTTTCGGAACCCTTTTGGACCGCTGTGACAATCCGTTTGGCGGACAAACTGGGTATGTACTAACAGTTAACAATGAAGCGTTTCATCAGAAAATAGAACTATTAGGTAGTTTGTTGAAAAAACACCGTTCTATTTTTATTGAAAACTGTTATTTTGAGCGGTGTTTGGAACTGGGTATAACACCGAAAGGCTTAAGATTTTTTAAGTGCCCCAATGGGGTAGGCATCGGTGATCCGATGTTTCAAGTCTTGATTAACTTTTTTAATGAAGCTGGACAAGCCTTCCTAAGATTACTAATTGACAACAATGTCGAGAAACTTAAGAATTTGAAAGAAGACATTTGCGTCTTAGAAGTCGAGATTAAAACCTTATGTGTTAACAAGATCAAACAAGCTGAATTGTTAGAAAAAATGAGTAGCGATTTGGAAAAACATGCAAATGAAGTCACTAATAGAAAACATTCCAAGTTACTAAGAGACATTACAGCATATGAATCAAAGACTGCCTTTAACCATTTTTTGCCAGGTTATAAAGACAATAATTTTAAGAGATCACAACCAGAAAGGGGCAGCACACGTAATTTTAATACAATGCAAGGCCTTAAAAGTAACCATTATGGACAAGACAGTAACCGAGTGTTTGACTGGGGCAATAATTTTAGAAAGGCCACGAGTAGCACCATGGGCTCAAGTAGGGTAATTAATGATAAGGCTCCTGCAACTGTGGAGATAGAATCTGGAGCTCATGTTCCAACTAATGAGCCGAATGAAAGTAACACTACATTAAATAAAACGAGTAGTGTTAATAAAATTACGAACTCTAAGGCTATGAAAACATCGAATTTTTTTGGGAAGAAAACGCCGTTGGAAAAAAGGACTATTTCAACCAGGAGTCGCACATTCCTGGGATCCAGCTCCTCAGCGGACGAGACATAGGCATTAATGACTTTAAAATCATTAACTTAACGGATATTATATTTGATAAATATGAAACACAGGTTTTGAAATTAGGTTTAAATTTTGTACCAACTAGAAAAGCAGACTATGGTAAAACCATAGTTGATTTAAAGAAATATGTAAGAAAGCTAAACCTACATTATTTAATGAATGATATCCCCATGAAAGAAAATAGCCTAATTAAACCATCTACTTTCAACCCTCAGTTAAATCACACTTTGAAAGTTTTTGAGGAGATATGTACACAAGATTTAGAAAATGTGTTGAACCAAAATATTAAAGGTATGCATAATTTAACATTTGAAGAAAGAAAGGCTTTTAACGAATTGAAAAAGAAAAATGAGTTTTGTAGATTTATGAAGAGTGACAAAGGTGGGAACCTAGTGATAATGTCACAGGAGAAATATAAATTTAAAATGCTAGAGATGTTAAATAACATTGAAGAATATGAACAGATTCCGCTCTTTAAAATATTAATAAATTTCAAAGAGATTCATTCATTTTTGTATGATGCCCTCATGTCTAATGAAATTAACTTTAAGGTGTATGACTTTTGTCTGATAGATAATCCTAGAATAGGGATTTTCTTTGGGATACCGAAGACACATAAAAGTATCACAGATCCCCCTTTCAGACCTATAGTTTCCGCAGCACATTCAGTGACAGAGGGAATTTCATTAGTCATTGATGCTACCTTAGGACCTATAGTGACACAACAAGAATCATATATAAAAGATTCTTGGCATTTTTTGGAACAATTGAGAATATTTAGTAAAAACAACACATTTGATCCTGAACAACACATCATCTTTAGTTTGGATGTTGTATCTTTATATACATGTATTCCCCACGAAGATGGCGTTGAGGCTATACGGCATTTTCTGACCAAGAATAAAATATTTGAAACTGGACAGATTTTAACCATTTGCAGGTTTCTTGACATTGTATTACAACATAATTACTTTGTCTTTGGTAATAATCACTATAGGCAAAAAAGAGGGGTAGCCATGGGGTCCCCCACTGCCCCATCATATGCTAATTTAGTGATGTCATGGTGGGAGGATGAATTTCTCAAACCGTTAAAACATAACTTTGATATATTATTATATTACAGGTTCGTGGACGATTTAGTGTTTATAATTAAAGGTAATAATGATACAGTTGATGAATTTCTTGTAGCAATTAACAATACGGTTGATTTTTTAAAATTCACCAAAGGGGAAACTGGCTTAAAAATTAATTTTTTGGACATCCTTTTTTGGTGGGATTCCATAGGAACTAGATTTCAAAGTAGTATTTTTAGGAAAAATACTTTTACAAATGGATATTTACACTTTAAAAGTGGACATCCACTACACACTAAAAAGAATGTTCCGAAAGGACAATTTATTAGGGCCAGCCGAATGACCACTAAAGATACTGACTTCTTTGAAGAACTAGAATTCATTTCAGAAATGTTTATCAATAGAGGTTATGATGGTATGCTCTTGGAAAAAGCTAAGAAAGAAGTGATAGAAAAACGCAGCACACAATATCAAGCTATTTTAAATGATACAGTTAATTTGGGTTCATTGGGTACCAGTAATGAAGTAGGCAAAAATAAAAATGTTATTTGTTCTCTTGATATGACTATAGATAGCGAACATATTAAACAAGTTCTAAGAAAAAATTGGAGAATTTTGCAAGGTAATGCTGAGATTAGTCAAATTATTGGGGAACAACCACTTTTTGTGTTAAGAAATGATTACAACATAAAAAAAGCTTTAGAATTTAAGAATTATAATAAAGTGGGAGTATATGTTAATAACCATTCAAAGGGGATGTTTCCATGTTTAGGGTGTAATATGTGTAGGTTCATTTCACAAGGCCCATATATTTTGATAGATTGTATAGACAAAACTTTTGAAGTTCCCCAATATGTTAATTGCAATACAAAGGGTGTCATTTACATTAGTTTTTGTAATAGTTGTACTGCATATTATATTGGAATGACTGTTAGATGTTTAAAAACTAGAATACGAGAACATTTGTATAGTATAAAAAGCAGAGATACTAATAATGCCTTATTTAAACATTCAGTTGTGTGTCCCAATTTTAAGAAATTTCTTTTCTCAGTTTTAGAAGTTTGTCATTCAGACCTTAGGGGGGGCGATTTCAGGAACTTTGTCGAGCAGAGGGAGACCTTGTGGCAGATTAGACTGAGATCTGACCGACCCCGGGTCTTAATGACTCTATCAATATTAAATGTTTTTTGCAAAATAAAACATTAAGTATAGATAAAAATATTATAACAGAATTTTTTATTTAGATTGTGTCTTTAAATGAATCTGATTATTTTTATTGGATAATTGGTTGTTCATTAAGTATGGGGTATTTAAATGATGTTTTAACAGTTGTCATGTATTCTGAAGAAGTTTTTACGAAAGCGTGTATGGAGTAAAGATTATTACGCTATTGCTGTGGTTGTTGTTTATCCTTGCAACGTGTTTGTTCAAGCTTTTGCTGCTGCTATTGTTCTCTTCCTCATCTACAGTTTAAAGCATTTGAAATCACTAGCTACAAAAGCTGGGTAAGAACAGTTAAGCATCTGTGGAAAAATTAAAAAAGACATTTAAGAATCCCCAAACCTAATATAAATTTGTAAAATTTGAAAGACTGCAACTTAAATAACTACTTTTCTTCCAATGTTCAATATATAAGTGAAATTCTCAGGCCATCTGAAAAGACAGAGAGAGACTCTTTCCCCCCTTTAGGGTACTTAAATCTATGCAGCACATTTTAATTCAATGTTAACTTGGTGGCAAAACAATTATACCTATTAAGTGCCAAGTTTGTTAACCATGCAGAATCCTAAGGCACAAAGTGTGTGTGTGTGTGTGTGTGTGTGTGTGTGTGTGTGTGTGTGTGTGTGTGTGTGTGTGTGTGTGTGTGTGTGTTTGTGTGTGTTTGTGTTGGGGAAGCAAAAGAATCTAACTTATTCTGATCAACCATTTTTTGAATTGTTAATAATGGGTGATTCCCTGTGCTGTACACTTCATCATTCTCTTTAATGCTTTGTGGTTCATGTTTCCAGTCCTTCTCAGATACTTCTATATTGTAGCGTTTTCACAATCCCCAGTGTAACAATCTTACCACAGTATTATGTTTTTCAGTGTAGTGTCTCTGACTATATCTCAGTCAGTAACAAGGTGTGTGACTGTTTCTAATGTTTTTTACAGAACCAACATCTGTTCACATGTTCAATGGACTTTGTAAACCAACATGTACATAGTCCACTATCCTAGGCTGTCATTATTAACCTTTCATTCTTTGGTTTTGCCTCACCTCTCTTTAACTATTCCTGCAACAAATCCAGATCAGTATGAGGTTGTTCCAGCAGATCTCTATATGTGCCAATATATGGCTTTTCCACAATTCTTTCCTTCTTATCTGATCCTTCTTTTATTCTTTATTTTGTTTTGGCATATTCAGTTGCTGTCTGTTTTTAGTCTAGTTCTGGATTGATCTCCATCCATTCCCACTTGCCACCTGAGTGCTTCTGCTAAACTAAGCAGAGAGGTCATCTTAGACTTCATCTCCTCATGTGATAAAAATGACCCTATATTTGGAACTGATGAGGTCAGCAGATATGTATGAAGTCCCATGATTGCAGATCTATACATGTAATCAATTTCGAGGAGGCCCATACCTGCTTCAGAGCGTGCAATATATAATCTTGTTATCCACTGATTTTAATATATCATTTGATAAGTGTGAAGCATCCTTCTTGCTTTTCTGTCCAACTGATCCAATAGCTTTTGAAGCCAGTCAGTCACATCAAAACAGTAGGTTAAAACGGGAAGATCAGATTGCTTTATAGCTTGAACTTTATTTCTAGATGCCAAGACTGTTTTCAATATTAGTTTTAGTCTTCTACAGTATTCCTTACTAAGCTTTATTTGCATTTGTTCATATATTATTATTAATGTTTCAACAGTTTCCAAATATTTATACACTCTGTCCTGCTCAAGTTCCTTTGTATCACATTACTGTCCGAGATTGATATTTTCTTGGTACTGCAACTTTCATGCTTTAAATGTTGTTTTTGTACATTTATCAAGACTAAATGTCATTCTTATATCATCTGAGAAAGTTTTATCCACTTGCAATTGTACTTTCAACTCCTCATCTGGTGAACTATACAGTTTTAAGTCATCCACAAAAAGCAAATGAGAAATCTTAATTTAATGAGTTAAGGTCAAGAGAAAACAACAGTGATGACAATCATCCTGGAACCCCCCCCCCCCCTTGAAATTTTTATCCCTGGGATAATAATTTCCTCTTTGCTATGTCTTAATTGCAAAGTAGTTTGCCACTGTTTTGTGGTCACTGGAATGTATATTATGCATCTATAAGCACTCTTTTATCCATTAATGTGGGATGCTGTCAAATGTTTTTTTTTTTTTGTAATCTATCTATGCCATATTTAGATTCTTCCTCTTTTTATAATTCTCCATTATTACTTTATTTAGCCACTATGCTCCTTTGTCCCATATTACTTTCTTTTGTTACCCTTTTGTTCTATTTCCATGATTGCGTTTTCTTCTAAATGACAATAAACTCTGTATGCATCAATTCCAGTATATAGTTTGAATACCATCGGATTGGTCTATACTTTTAGGATGGCTTACAGGTTCACTCTTAAGGTGAAGTATCATTTTTCCTGTTGTCAACCAGGTTGGTGCCTGTTCCAGATGAGCATATAACTAGTTCTTAATCAGGGCTAAATCTTTGTTAAGAGATGTTAATACTTATAGCCAGACGTTAGGTACTGCATCTGGGACTGGCTTTTTTCAGTTTTGAGCTTTTCTTAATTTTGTTTTGATTTCTCTGGCCAATACTTGATCCTGTTTCATATCCTGTACATTTAAACTTACATTTTTTTTAATTTTTCTATGCATTCAGCATCTTTGTTATGTTCCATGGGGTCTTCATAAATATTTCTCCAAAATGTGTCCATTTCTTCTTAGTGGTGGTATTTCTATTCCTTTTGTTTTGTTTTCCAGTTCTGTATAGAACTTATTTGGTCATCACTGAATTGCTTATTTTGTACTTTTCCTTTTTATTTATCTGCATATCTTCTAAGTTTTTCTGCCTGTGCTGATATCTTTAGTTTATTATTTGCAGTTGTGTATAATACATCCTGGTCTGTTCTGATACTGTGTGTTGCTTTTATCATCTCTATCTTTCTAAGTATTTTGGTGCTCTGTTCTCTCTTCTAAGTTCTTACTATTAACAGTGACACCGCTTGTCTTAATTGCTTTATAGTTTTTTCTATTCCACGTTTCCATGATGGAATTTTACGTATTCCCTTCTTTTCCCTTATACTGCTCTGTATTTTTGTGGTAAAACATTATCTATTAGTTTAGCTACACAGTTATATATCCTACTTACTTTTTTGTCACATGAATTTCTGTTAATAGTCATGATTACTTTGTTCATCTATTTTGTAAAACACAAATACCTCATAGTATTGAATTCTATTCTGTGAAGTACCATTAAACTTGTCCTATTACAGGTGGTTTTAGGCTATTTCCTACGAAGTATTTGTGTTTTACAAAGTGGTGGTTTACCTCACTGGCACACTGTTTCTTTTTACTTGTTCATCTGTTTTATCAGACTTCTAACATTTTGGGTCTGTACACTTTCTGCAATCTATTTCTTTTGTTGATCTTAATATGTTTATCCATCTCTATTAAGCAACTCTTCCCTTAGATAATTTTCTTCAAAACTAGAGGCATATTTTTGCTCTCTGTTTCCTTCTGTCATTCTACAGAAAGTTCCAGAACATCTTCCTGTGACATATCTTCTTCAGTTGTATCCTGCGTCATCCATTGCTCCTGCATATCGGAACTCAGTGGCCTATCTCCACAACATTGCCTGGGTAAGAGTTGCCAATGTTTCCTGCTCCCTCCCATGCTGTGCAATCCCAACTGAACTTTTGTACTGGTTTCCTCCTGAATGCTCTAAAGCATCATCATGTGGCAAGTGATCAAATGCTTCCAGTTCTACCTGTTTCTCCTTAATTTGGGGACTCGTTGTTCCATGTTATGATGTTACCATCATTTTGCAGGTAGTCCATAACTTCAGCTTCCATTTCTTTAAATTCTCCACTACCAATCTTTTTTCGCCTTTGTTTTCTTATTTTTTTGTATTGGGAAATCTTCCAGTTTCATAGTTATCTTTGGCTTGCCTGTATTTATCTTCAAATATCTTTAGTGCTGTTGTTTTGTATTGATTAGTTTTGTTTTCTCCTTTGCATATGCTCCACAAGTTGGGTGTGCGATGGATGAGAAAGAAAAATTTTGGAGTGAGTTGGATGAAGTGGTGGTGAGTGTACCCAAGGGTGAGAGACTAGTGATTGGAGCGGACCTCAATGGGCATGTTGGTGAAGTGAACAGAAGGGATGAGGAAGTGATGGGTAGGTATGGTGTTATGGAGAGTAATGCAGAAGGTCAGATGATTGTGGATTTTGCGAAAAGGATGGACATGGCTGTGGTGAATACGTATTTTAAGAAGAGGGAGGAGCATAGGGTGACGTACAAGAGTGGAGGAAGATGCACACAGGTGGATTATATCCTATGTAGGAGGGCCAGTCTGAAGGAGATTGCAGACTGTAAAGTGGTGACAGAGGAAAGTGTAGTTAAGCAACATAGAATGGTGGTCTGTAGTATGATGTTGGTGATCAAGAAGAGGAGGAGGAGTGTGAAAGCAGTGTCAAGGATTAAATGGTGGAAGTTAAAAAAGGGTGATTGTGAGGTGGAGTTCAGCGAAGAGTTAAGACAGGCACTGGCAGGCAGTGAAGAGTTACCGAATAGCTGGGTAACTACAGCAGAGCTAGTAAGGGAGACTGCTAGAAAGGTGCTTGGTGTGACATCTGGACAGAGGAAGGAGGACAAGGAGACCTGCTGGTGGAATGAGGAAGTACAGGAGAGTATACAGAGGAAGAGGCTGGTGAAGAAGAAGTGGAATTGTCAAAGAGATGAAGAAAGTAGACATGAGTATAAGGAGATTAGACGCATGGCAAAGAGAGAGAGGTGGCGAAGGCTAAGGAGAAGGCATATGGAGAGTTGTATGAGAGAATGGACACTAAAGAGGGAGAAAAGGACCTGTACCGATTGGCTAGACAGAGGGACAGAACTGGGAAAGATGTGCAGCAGGTAAGGGTGATAAAGGATAGTGAGGGAAACGTACTCACAAGTGAGGAGAGTGTGTTGAGTAGATGGAAAGAGTATTTTGAAGGGCTGAAGAGAGAAGGTTGGATGATGTGGGGATAGTTAATCAGGAAGTGAAACAGATTAGCAAGGAGGAAGTAAGGACAGCAATGAAAAGGATGAAGAATGGAAAGGCTGTTAGCCCAGATGACATACCAGAGGAGTTTAGGTGAAATGGCAGTGGAATTTTTAACCAGATTGCTTAATGACATTTTGGAAAGTAAGAGGATGCCTGAGGAATGGAGAAAAAGTGTTTTGGTACCTATCTTTAAGAATAAGGGTGATGTACAGAGCTGCAGTAACTACATAGGAATAAAATTGATCAGTCACAGCTTGAAGTTATGGGAAAGAGTAGTGGAAGCTAGGTTAAGAAGGGAGCTGATGATTAGTGATTAGCAGTATAGTTTCCTGCCAGGAAAGAGCACTACAGATGCAATATTTGCTCTGAGAGTGTTGATGGAGAAATACAGAGAAGGTCAGAATGAGTTGCATTGTATCTTTGTGGACTTAGAGAAAGCATATGACAGGGTGCCTATAGTGGAGGTGGGATTACATCAAGGATCAGCTCTAAGCCCTTTCTTATTTGCAGTGGTGATGGACAGGTTGACAGAAGAGATCAGACAGGAGGCCCTGTGGACTATGATGTTTGCAGATGACATTGTGATATGTAGTGAGAGTAGGGACCAGGTTGAGGAGACCCTGGAGAGGTGGAGATATGCTTTAGAGAGGAGAGGAGAGGAATGAAGGTCAGCAGGGCTAAAACAGAATATATGTGTGTAAATATGAGGGAGGGTAGAGGAATGGTGAGGATGCAGGGAGTAGAGTTGGTAAAGGTGGATGAGTTTAAGTACTTGGGATCAACAGTTCATAGTAATGGTGAGTGTGGAAGAGAGGTGAAGAAGAGAGTACAGGCAGGATGGAACGGGAGGAGAAGAGTGTCAGGAGTGATTTATGACAGACGGGTACCAGGAAGAGTGAAAGGGAAGGTCTACAAGAGGGTAGTGAGACCAACTATGTTATATGGGTTGGAGACAGTGGCATTGATGAAAAGGCAGGAGTCAGAGCTGGATGTGGCAGAGTTAAAGATGTTAAGATTTGCACCAGGTGTGACTAGGATGGACAGGATTAGGAATCAGTATATTAAAGGGTCAGCTCAGGTTGGACAGTTTGGAGACAAAGCAAGAGAGGCGAGATTGCATTGGTTTGGACATGTGCAGAGGAGGGATGCTGGGTATATTGGGAAAAAGATGCTAAGGATGGAGCTGCCAGGTAACAGGAAAAGAGGAAGGCCTAAGATAAGGTTTATGGATGTGGTGAGAGAGGACATGCAGGTGGTTGGTGTAAAAGAGCATGATGCAGAGGACAGGAAGAAATGGAAACAGATGATCCACTGTGGCGACCCCTAATGGGAACAGCCGAAAGAACATGATGATGTTTTCTCCTTTGCATAAATATTGCACCATAGCAAATCTCTTTCCCATGTCTATATTCCTTCTTCTTCAGATGTCTCCCACTCTACCTGTTTCTCTTTAATTTGGGTACTCATTGTTCCATCATGTTGTAACATACCCTGTGTTAGACTTTCTGCACTAAATCCTTCACTTTGCAGTTATTCCATAACTTCAGTTTCTGTTTGTTTAACTCCCATTTTACTAATCTTCTGTTCTACATTTTCACTTTGTATTCTTATTTTTATACTGATTTTTGTACTGTGAAATTTTCAATATCTGGGTACCTTGCATGAATTTCTGTTCAAATATCTTTGGAGCTGTTTTTTTTTCTTCCCTATGGATTAGTTTGACTTTCTCCTTTGCATAAATATTGCATTTTATCAGATCTTTTTTTTTTCTTTCCCAGGTCCATATTTCTTTTTATACCTCTCACAAATGTCTTCGTTTTGTCCTTTGCATTTTCTCACTTCCTCTGTCACTTCTTTTTCCAGGTGGCCCAATGTTTCTTTGTGTATTGTTTTTCATGGATCTGTTACATCAATGAATGCATATTTGGATTTGAAGCTTTTTTTGCCTATCAGTTTTTGTGGACTACTACTTCCATCTACAATGGGGTGGGGGTGCATCCTACCATTGAGCCTGGCCTAACCCCCATTGTAGGAATGCTTCCATCTCTTGAGGATTTTATACTGCCATTTGTTTTCATCCTGGCACTAGTGCACATACCAGGACAGGGCACTTTTTTTGTCCTGGGACTTGTGCACCCAGCTGTTTTTTTTATTTTTAACCTAACTCTCTCTGTGATAAATGCTATATATGATACAGTCTATATATCAGTGCCATTTTGGTGAGGTTCTGAGAAAACTCACCAAGACTTGAGGATGACCTCATTTTCAACAATGCTATTCTCCTTTTCTTGCTAAGTTCATAATCTCTGCATTTGGACCAAGATGAATGTGGGTGGTTATGCTTACAGAATTCTTGTAGATGATGCCAATTCCATCTGCCTGTATATTTGTCCTATAAAGCTGATTATATTGAACCCAGGTGGAATAATTCCATTGTCCGTATGTGTTTTTTCTTCAGCCACATTTCTGTAGCCATGACTATGTATGTCTTAAATTTTGTTGCATATTCTTCTAAGATTGATATTTAAGAGGAGAAGGCTGGAACTGGGGGATTGGAGTGGAAAAGACAATGGTACAGTAATATTGTGTTGTTAGTGTGGGCTTTTGGCTGTTATGCAGGGCCAGGGTTTGGGTAAATGTCTCCACTAATTTTTTGGGTAGAAATTTTATGAAGGAAAGTATGTAGCCAAATGCATTTGTGTTTTAATTTTGTTGGATTTTGCATGCTAACATGCTTAGATTTAAGATATCTGTAACTGATAACGTCCAAGAAGGTTTTGTTGGTATAGTGTGGGTTCTGTGGTGATTGATAAGACTTGGTAAATGATGGTGTAGACAGTATCGGTCTGTATGACTTAATTATATTCAGAGGAGAAATGTGGTAGCTGGTAAAGAGTGCTAATATATTGAGGAAGCACACTAGTAGGGTTTGAGTCAGAGTCATTTTATATGACATGTAAGATAGATTTTGCTTAAGATGTTAATTTGTATTGGAAAATATTATTAGGACAAGAGTAGCTGTACCCACGACCGTATCATATCTAAAAGGACATGCTGAGTTGCGCACTTGGAAGTGAATGGGTTAGAAATGCTTATTGTTGGGCAAATGTCTTTGGGTTATATTCAGATTGAATGCATTGGTAGGTCTGGAGAGGTGTAGGGGTGGAGTTAGGATAGTTTAAATGTACATAAATGTACAGTAGGAGGGGCTGGGTAGGAATTGGGGATACAGTAACAGATCGGGGCCTGACCCCTGAATTGGAAGTGCAATAGCACTGAAAAAAAAACAGCCAGTAAGGTTTGGCTATGACATAAGGTAAGAAAGTTTCCATAAAGAGTAAACAACTGCAGTAGTTAAACACTGAAAAGTAGATGATGGGAGGGTAAAATAATTAAGGGAGCACCACACAAGCTTTGGAAGTACTAAGCAGAGACTTACATATGTGGTAAGTATTTAGTGTATTAACTGCAAGATACTGTAGAAAAAGGAGAAAAGGAGGAGGTAGTAGTCTGAAAATGAAATCAAGGCACATAGTTTTTCCTATTTGAGTGGGAGAAGGAACAAGCTATGCATTGGCTGTTATTTTTCACTTTACAAAAACCTGTTAATCATATTGTCCCCTATTGTGGGTTGCAATATATAACAGTGGTATAGCAAATTGAGAAGTTGTTGGGGGTCCTATGGAGCTATGTCCTCTAGTACAGAGTATGCACCATATAGCTACCTAGTTCAATTGAGTGCATATGGACACTCAGCTGTCCCAATACTCAGATTCTGCAAGCTGTAAGTCATAGCTTATGATAACTTTACTGGATTACACATGCATATCCATTTTTATCTGCACAGTCTTGGTCCATTCAAGGATGGACTTCAGATCTGGGTGTCAGCTGCAGCACAGTGATTAACTCTTATGCAGACAGTGTAGTGTACTACCTGGGGCTTGTTTGGTCAGGATAGTCAAAGTATTAGAGATGGCTGAAACAGACAAGAGATATTGGATTAACTCACATGACAAATCCTGTTAGGGTAAGCTTATTACTATGTTTGAAGAACTCAGTTTAAGTTGAAAAAAAAAAACAGATGCAAAACAACAGTACATATTACCAGGACAGGTCTCTAAAATATATTTGCAGATAATTTTGCACCACTGCCAAAAGGTGAGTTCAGAGGTCCTCGCCTATGCTGGAGCTCTAATTAGCAACTATTTACAATCTGATAGTGCAGCATACAAATATATACAACAGTACAGCACTGCATATCTAGCAGTCGAGTTTTGTTACATCAAACTGGCATAGAATCTTGATAAAACAATGACACCAAAAAAACTGAACTAAGACAATAAATCTAACCACAGGACAGTCGAAATAACTTTGTTAAGTGCTTTCACTCACTTTAATAGACATGAGCTTCATCAGAACAAACATGTCATTCATTACAAACTACTTAAATACCTTTTGATATCAAA
Organism: Protopterus annectens; assembly: GCF_019279795.1. Taxonomy (NCBI): domain Eukaryota; kingdom Metazoa; phylum Chordata; order Ceratodontiformes; family Protopteridae; genus Protopterus; species Protopterus annectens. The sequence goes on along the minus strand of NC_056738.1, from coordinate 346,648,400 downwards.
TCACATGACTTTCACTTTGAAAACCTTAAAGTAACATTCCTACTAACATTTGAAATGTTAAATAAATCAAATGTAAAACAATTAATATATATATTTTTAACTTACTAATAGTAATTACATAAAATAAATAATAAAATTAGAAAATACTAAAATTATTTGATCCTGGCCATCTGCAAAAAACATTTCATGTTAACTGTGCCATTAAGGCCAGGAGGTTCATCAGCTATTAGTAGTATTTGCCACAAACTTTTCTTACACTCCAAAAGAGTCTTATAATCACCAGAAAACAAGTCAGTGTTGACCCTTTCCAAAACAAAAAAAGAAAATTTCTTGAACAATACACTTTCTGTGGCATGAACAGCCAGAGCATTGTTGACATCTTTTTTTCTTATAGCCAAACAATGCTCATAAATTCTTTTGTTTAATGCTCTAATGGTTTTCCCAACATAGAATTTTTGGCATGTATCACATGTTGCACAATATACCACATTGGTCGTACTACAATTGTATCGCTCTCTTGCCACAAACGCATAGAATCTTATCAGTCCTTAGAAACAAGTGCATCTTCTGAGGCCTAAAATTGACTCTTCACTATAGGTTAATCACAGCTGATCTGGTCAACACTTCTTGAAGCTATGAATGAATCCAGTTCCGATGAGGGGATCAGAGCCGAGGAATCAAAGAATGACATCCCTGACATCACCAGCAGTGCCTATGGTCTCTGTGCTGAAAGTGTGTTAGAAGGAGTTGAACTGACACCACGGACCTAAGATTCATGATGGATTCAACCAGTCTGGAGTAGAATGAGTCTGTTCCAAAGATCCCGAAGGCAATGAAACCTGGTAAATCAGTCTCTGAGGCACAGGACCTGGGAGGTACAATGGTTCCTAAGAAACCAGAGCCAAAGGTTGGACAGGTGAGGAAGCCTGGATAATGGTGAAATTAATGGATCCAACCATCTTTGCAGCCAAAGGGAAGGAATGATCCCCATTTCAATCTGGGTTTTGAGAAACTTCTCCAGGTCTGCTTTGTGAGTGTTTCTATAGGACCTGAAAATTTCATAGACATTATCAATAAAGATCCTGAAGGAATATTTCCTATTTTTCTCAGAAGTTGTTTCTTGGGAGAGTCCTGAATGGTAATGGATCGACGGAAAGAGTGTATGTGGGAGTATGTGCCTTATACTCCTTGAATAAAGGCACTTTCACAACTGTGATTAGAGTCAATGTTTCAGCTGGCTTTTTCTTCAGATTTGAATCCTTACTTTTATATTGGTTTTCTGTCTTTTTAACCTCTATATCCAGTGAAAGGAGGCCTTTAAGTAGCAATTTATTCTGCTGGTTAGCCAATGCTCTGGGCCAACAGGAAGCGCAAATATCAGAAAAAAAGTTATGTCTTACCATAACATTCCATCTGAGTTGTCCATCTTCATTCACCATCAATATGTGGGTTTGATTCTGATCCTTCAGAACCAACTCGGCTGCTTCTATAGCTCTTAGATTCGAAAAACTCTTGAGCATGTCTCTTACCCATAATGCCTAGGGTAAAGTACCTCAGATTGAGTTTGGTGACAAGTGAAAGATGTAAAAATATATGAATGGAGACCATATGTGGAGTAGCAATATATTCTAAAAGGAAAAATGTCAGGTGAATGCCCATTCCTCTAGGAAATCTGGCAGGGGGTAGGAGGCAGGGGAGTTGATTATGAATGATGATGGACAACTCAAATGGAACATTATGGTAAGATATAACTTCTTTATCTGAAGTTGTGAATCTTCATTCTGTCATGAATGTGTGGGACAGAGTCTCTGGCTATTTATAATCCTTGGTGGACTCAAGGAAGGATATTCCTGAGCACCATTGAACCAAATGATGCTCTTCTCCTAGAGACCAGATCTAAACTGTAATGAGTGACAAAGACATGGATATATGCTCAAGTTGCAGCTCACAGATGTTATCCATGGATGTTCTCAAATGGAATACAGCAGAAGTAGCTACCGCTCTAGTTGAATGTGCTTTTAGGGGTATAGGCAAGCAAATACCCATTGTCCTATAAATGAATGAGATACAGTCCAAAATCCACTTAGCTAGGGTTACTTTGTTCACAGTTTGTCCTAATTTATTATGTGAAAAGGAAATAAACAGCTAGTTGGATTTCCCGATACCTTTGGTCCTGTCAAGGTAGAATCTTAGTTGTCTGTGAACATCTAAAGATGTAATGACTACTCACCCTTACTAGACACATTTTGGGAAAAAAAGGAAAGGTTTATGCATTGATTAAGGCTGGTTTTCAAAACTATCTTAGGTAGAAAGTATGGGTTGTCTCTGAGAGAAACTCTATCCTTATGAAATCAAATATGGTGGTCTAGACAAAAGTGCTTGAATTTCCAAAATTCATCTAGCCGAAGCGATATCTACCAAAAAGATAGTTTTCCAGAGTAGAAACTTTAGATCACAGCTAGAGGCTGGTTCAAAAGGGGATTGTGTCAGAGCTTGCAGCATCAAAGTAAGGTCCCAAGAAGAGGTAGGATCTTTGTAAGGGGGTTTTGGGAGCAGTGCACTTTGCAACAGGGCTTTACAAAGCCTATGTAAAGCCCCTGATGATCCATGGAAACCATTGTGGAAATTAGAAATAGCTTCCAGCTGGACTTTAACCTTAGAGTTGGAAGCCCCTTCATTGAAAATGTAAACTAAAGAATGAAGAATTTTGTGAGTTGGCACTGAAAAAGGATCAAAGTGATGTAGAGAGGCCCAGTGAACAGATCTTTTCCATTTACTTGTATAAAGTTTACGTGTACATGGTTTGTGAGATGACAATAGTATGCATCAAACTGGAGAAAAGAGCAATGCCTGGCCACTAATGGAACTGAAGAAACCAAGCTGTCAGCTTGAGAGTTGTAATGTCTGGGTGATTGATGCCTGGCGGGTGTGACAGAGGGTCCGGAGTTGGATCCAGAATCCAAGTTTGTTGTATCAGATGAGGTCAAAAAAAGGGGAACCAAATTTGCTGAGGCCAAAAGAGGGCAATGAGTATGATGTTGTTCTTCAACTTGGCTGCTTTCTGTAGGAATTTGGGAATTAGTGGGGTGTGTGGAAAGGTGAAAAGAAGACCACGTGGCCAGTTGTGAAGAATAGCATCCCTTGGTAATTCCTTCTCTGGGGGGATGAGGGCAAAGTAGCTGCTGTGTTTGTTGGTCAGAGGGGAGGCAATAAGGTCACAGCAAGGCTGGCCCCATGTGCGGAATATCCTTTCTGAAACTTTTGGACTGAGGGACCACTCATGATGTAGAAGAATGCACCTGCTCAATTTGTCTGCTATCACATTTGACTTCCCCAGAATATGCATTGCAATCAGAAAGTGGTTGGATGAGATTGCCCATTGCCATACTCTGAGGGCTTCTCGGCATAAGGGGTAAGATCTGGTTCCCCCTTGTTTTTTGATGTACCACACCACTGACATGTTGTCTGTCTGAATCATCACAATCATCCCTAGAGGTAGAGAGTCCTGGAATGCTTGCAATGCTAATAGCACTGCTCTCATCTATAGAACATTTATGTGCAGATTGGCCTCTGTTGGGGACCAAGTGTCTTGGACTGTCTTTCCCTGGCAATGCCCCCCCAACCAAGCTGAGAAGCATCCCTGGTCACTGTGACCTTGGGTTGGGGGGGGGGGATAAATAGGCACCATTGTAAGACTTGTTTTGAATTAATTCACAATAGTAGATCTCTCTTGCATGTGTTGGTGATTAAGATTGCCATTGACAAGGGATGCTGAAGGATGGAGCATTGTGCTGCAAGAAGCCATTGTAAATTTCTCATGTGGAACATGGCTAGAGGAACAAGAGTTATGGCAGGTGCCATTGATCCTAATGCCGTGAAGTACCAGCCGAGCTGGAACTCTGTTTCTTTGTAATAATATATGGACTTCCGTCTACATAGTTTCCAATCTAGAAGGAGGAAGTGAGGCAATAGAAGTTCTTGTGTCCAACAAAACTTCTATAAAGGTTAGATTGTTGTGTTAGTTCCAGTGAGGATTTTTGAAGTTGATTGTGATGCCTAAATGGTCACATAATTGTACGACTTTTTGTTTTGCTGTTAGCAGTAGCTGACTGGTAGTAGCAGAAATTAGACAGTCATCTAAGTATGGAAACACCCAAAATCCTTCCAGTCTTAAGTAAGCTGCTACTACTACCATGCATTTGGTGAACACCCTGGAGGCTGTAGTGAGACCAAAGGGCAGAACTCTGAATTGGTAATGACTGGCTCCCTGCCAGAAGTGAAGGAATCTTCTGGAATGTCTGTCCATCTTTATGTGGTAGTATGGGTCCTGAAGATCTACAGAGCACATCTAGTCATCCTTTCCTAAAAATGAAAGAATGGACTGAACCGTGACCATCTAGTATTTGGTTTTTTGAAGAGATTGGTTCAGTTTGCTGAGATCCAAATCTGGTCTTCATTCCCCTGTCTTTTTTGGCAGTAAAAAGTATCTTGAATAAAAATGGGATTCTATTTGGTCTGGTGGGACTTCTTGGATGACTGTTTTTTTCTAGCAGCTTTTGTATTTGAATGCCTGCTTGCTCCCTCTGACTGGGTGGAACATTAGGGAATTTCTTTGAATAGGGAGGAGGAATGTAAAAGGGAATTATATAACCTCCGGAAATGATTCTCTGCACCCAAGTATTGGAGGTGATGGCTTGCCAGGCTCTTAGATGAAGGGATAAGTGACTCCTGATTGCCTCCAGAGGTGGACAATTGGGCCTCCATTCAGGAAGGCTAGATGGGCTTCCTGAAGAAGGAATCCCTGAAACCCTGGTGCTGCAGGCCACCTCTGCCGCAAGGGTGGCATCTTCCATTATTGTTCCCCCTTCTGCTCTTTGGGCAACCATCACTAAGTATATTCTAGGATGGACCTTGGGATTTTCTGAACCACATTTTTGTCTGTCCCTCTCTGGTTCCTAGAGAAGGACCTCTGAGGAGTGGAAAAATGTACTCCTATGGCAGAAAGGGTTTTCCCATCCTTCTCACACCTGGTTAAAATGTCTCTAACAGTTGGGCCTAAAAGGGATGACCCATCAATATGTGCATTGATAAACAAAGGCTTGAAGGGCTCCACAAAATCCCACAAATGCATCCAGGCATGCCTCCTTATGGAAATACCTGAAACCGCTGCTCTAGTAGTTCCTTCTACTGCATGTGAAATCAGCCACATGGAAAAATTAGAAATGGAAGTCAGGATAGCCAACTGAGATGTGATTGATTCTTGTACCTCCTCGAAAATAGATCCTGAGAGAGAGTATCTGATAGCTCCTTAATCAGATCTCTCTGTAATCTAGTAAAATGTGCTAGGTAATTCAAAGACAGTAGGACAAAGGTCAATGACACATAAACTCGCTTTCCAAATCTATCCATCATCTGTGACTCCTTGTTAGGGAGATGGATAGAGGAATTTTCCTCTGCTAGTTCCTTTTTAGTGGCCTCTACTACCACCATGGCATCTCGGAAACTTCTTTTGTCCAAAAGGGTTTATCCTCCAGGGCTGTGATAATTTTGTCTGGTCTCTTAGGGATTGGTTCAGTGGCATCAGGGGCCTTCCACAACTGATGAGAGTTCAATTCAATGAGCTCATAGGTAGGTGGAGACACTCAGAAAGTAGGGTAGATGGATGGGTACCAAAAGCCTGCAGGTACACAAATTCCTCAGTTGAAGGATTGAAGGATTTCCAACCACCTCTCTGTTTGAGGATTTCCAGGATGTCTCCAAAGGAGACATCATCAGCAGGTGACCTGGGGGACCCTTCATCCTCAAGGAAATCCATGTCTTCTGTGGAGAGTCTAAGTGTTTCCTCTTACACAATTTCTTCCAAGGGAACTCCTCAGGTGGAATGTCTAGGGAGGTTTTGGAAGAAGAGAGGGTACCGTGCTGGATAACCTGAGGCTGCTGACCCTGTTGAGGGGCTCACTGATGCTCTGGGGCTGAAAAAGTCACAAGTAGCCAATGCCCTCTTCATGGCCTCAAGGGCTGACCCACCAAAGGACAAGTGGGAATGCGGAACCAAAAAAGGCAGACCTTGGCATCTTTGTACAGATGAGGCCCTCCTAGAGACCGACGTCAGATCCAAACTTGTCCATGCCAATTCTCTGAGACTGTGAGATGACTCCAATAAAAAAGGAGTAGACCCTAATGCCTTGGAACCGACAGGCAAACTACAGCTCCAAGAAGGCTCTGGTACTGACACAACTGAAGTGCTCAGGGAAAACGTCCGTTCCAGAGAAAAGGATACATTCAAAACTGACTTGGTCAATTCCGGACAACTTGAAACCAAGGACTCTAAAGTACCTGTGGAGGTTAGAGGAGGAGGTATGGAAGAGGAAGTAGAAGGTAACAGCGCCTGTCCTAAAGCTGTAGGAACCAATGGAATGCCTCACACGCCTTGGGCCCAAATTATTTTCATCACCAACCTCTTCAAGTCGTCTTCAGTTAGACTCCTGGATGACTGGACGGAGACCACCAAGGGGGATTTTGGTCTGTCGAAGAAGGGAGATGGTGGCCTGACAGCAAAGGAGTCCACTGAAGGGCAATACTGAGTACTACCTAGTTGAGTAAAGGAAGATGCCAATTGTTCTGATGCCAACAAAGGTGTCAGAACCGAGGAAGTGGACATCGCTTTCAAAGCATGCTTCCGGGTCAAAGATTTAGAAGTTGGCTCCAATGTCTTTTTCTGTTTTGGACTCTGTGCTTAGGAAGTGCTCGGAACTGAGGTAGAACATTTCTTCACCTCCAAAGATCTAGAGGAGGAGGAAGAAGCAGAAGTAGTATGTCCAGATTTTTGTTTAGTTTTATCCTCAACCGGAGATCCAGATATAGCCGCCACAAAAGGGGAGGGAAGCAGGTCTTTCAGGATGAGCTTGTTCTTTCACTCTACCAATGCTCAGTGACTCAAAGTGTGGCAGACAGAGCAGTTCTCTTGGATATCTAAGGGAACCAAGCATTATACACATAACAAATGATGGTCTGAAAAGGGAATTTTCTGACCACATTTTGCACATTTTTTAAAGCCAACTGGAGCCTTCTCTTTATCTGCCATTTCAATGAGAAGTCAGCAACTCACACACACACACACACACACACACACACACACACACACACACACGCACGCACACACACACACACACACACACACACACACACACACACACACACACACACACGCGCTTAGGAATAAGAAACTATCACACACACAAGAAAAACCAACACAGAGAGAAGAATTATAGAAAAGGGGCTTTTTTTATAGGAAAAGACTTACCAGCAGCGGTAATAAGACTTAACAGTAAGGGGAGAGGGTAAGGGATACCATCAAAGGACGTAAGAATTACCTAATGGTAGATGGTGTGACAAAGGAGGTACTGCCAGCACAGCTTGCTGGAACTTTGTAAATAATTATATGTCATTTGTGAATATCTACATGATTTTTATAGAAGTGTGACAAAGAGAGATACTGCCAGCATAGCTATCTCGAAGTTTTGTAAATAATTATATGTCACTGTTGAATATCGAAATGATTTATATAAGATGCTTGTGTTACAAATGTATTAGAACTGTATGTCGTGTATATCAGACTGTCCTGTATAGGTGTTTGTGTTAAAAAGGCACTTTACAAGGTGCTTGTGGTTAAAATTTAGCCACAGTGTGCCCTGCTGGAGGAGAACAGAGATGCACATGCACTATTGTAACTGTTTAAATAAATATATTTTAATAGTGGAAGCTAGAATACAGGAGATTAACTTCAGAAAAATAATTGAAATTAAATTACTTTATGGCAGCTACAGATGCAATGCCTGTGCTGAGAAGCTTTCTGTGTTGTCTTCAGAGTGAACTAATTACTACAACTGTTTTATTACTTCCAGCATGTGCCAAATATATGAGGTCTATGTATTTTCACAGGTAGATGCTAAATACTGCTAGATTCCAACTGCGGGGGTTTCACCTGGGATAGAGTCAGATGACAAGAAATTATGTCTTTCTGCAAGCTATTCCAGCAGTATTATTTGAGATATTAATTTGAGGAGTCTCTTAGTGAGACACAGCATTCTGTATTCTGTCTTTGACCTGACAGCAACTAGAAGATACATTCACCACAACTGCCTTGCTCTGATGAAGTAAGTTTCTAGGGAATAGTATAATTATCTTAGATAAAGTCACGAATATAGTGAAGCTTAGTTTAGATATTTTTCCTTATTTATTTGAAACTGTCCTGCAATGCTGTTTTAAATATTTCCTGTGGTTTTAAACTCTGCTATCACTGCAAATATATATTTGGTATTGTCTTGTTCTTTTATTTATTATTATATATATTTAGCCTTTCGTTGTGGCTGATCTGTGTAGAGATGTTTAAGTTCTAAGAGTTCTTGCATATTTATTTGGTGGCACTGTGTAGGCCACTACAAATAGCCTTGCTCTTGGTCAAACTACCATTTGTATTAATAGTAACATTACATTTTAAGATTGGACAACCTTTGTTAAGGGCCTTAAAGTAGTTGATAAGGGGCTGGTTGGTGGTAGTGATAACTACCTTGTAGTCTGGGCAAAAGGGGACATAGCTACTAAACCTGTGCCAGTCTTTCCCATGTGTGTGTACAAATCAAACCTCAAACAGTGTGTGTGTGTCAGCTACTTGGGCAGGGATACAAAGCACTAGTTGGACAGTGTGTTAGAGGTCTTGGCTTGGTCATTTAGCTGTGCCAGTGGGGAGTCTTATTGGGGATCTGGAGAAAGAGGGTGAAACCAGCCCCAGACTGATTGTGGTCTCTGTGTGCTCTTAAGGAAAATTGCACTTGATGCAGAGAGCTGCATCTGGAAATATTGTGTGTGTACCTGTCATTCTCCCAATGTACATCCCCCACTGTTGCCAGTGGTGAGGACTGAGCCTCCTTGATTACTGGTCCAGTGTTGGGTTGCCAAATTTATTGCTGGCAGTGGTGGGATATCTACATATTGGGATTCAATGACATGGATATTGAACTCCTGTAGCCTGTAAACAGTGATCAGTAAAGAAGGTGTTTGTATTCATCAAGCATACACACTGTGAAAATTCAGAGTTTCATATCATAGTTTTATTCATTTGTTTGTTAGCTTAGTCAGGGAGAACAGGCAAGGATGCCAGCAGAGGAGTATGGCAAGCTGACAAGGAGCCAGTTGGCTGAGATGTGCCAAGCCAAAGGACTGGGGCATGCCAACTTGACTAAATCAGAAACAGTTGCAGCCTTAGTCATAGCTGCAGCACAGACCAGCAGCCAGGAGGACAACTAGACTAGCCTTGGAGATGTACAACTCTCAGAAAAAAAGAAGTTATGTACTCACCATAACGTTCCATCTGAGTAGTTATACTTCATTTTTCTGCAACCTGTGGGTATATGGATCCGTATTGGATCCGAGCCAGCAACTTTTTTTCTACCATCTGCTCCAAGCTCCGAGCTCCTCCCCTTACCCATAATGCCCTACTATCTCCTATCTTCCCTCAGATCGAGTTTGCTGCAACTAAAAAACATAAGCAACTCAACTCAATGAACCAAACCTGAAAAGACAGGACAAGGTCTGGGGGATGGAGGGAGGGAATGTTGCAGAAAAATTAAGTATAACTACTCAGATGGAACGTTATGGTGAGTACATAACTTCTTTATCTGAAGTAGTTAACTTTCATTTTATCTGCAACCTGTGGGACAGAGTCCCCAGCTACTCTGATCCTGGGATGCCCTTATGGAAGGATATTCCTGAGCACCGCAGAGCCAAAGGATGCTCTACCCCTTGAAATCAGATCTAATTTGTAATGTGAAATGAAGGTATGTGAATTGGCCCAGGTCGCTGCTGCCCAAATATTGTCCAAAGGCACCCTAGACCAAAAAGCAGCAGAGGTCACTATGAACCTGGTAGAGTGAGTTTTTGGCCCCTCTGAGATACTGCTTTAGCAAAGGATGAGAGAAGAGGGGAGGTTCTATGTTGCAATGAGCTGAAATGTCTGAGGCATGGATTTTTATGGAAGAAAAAGACGCCCTTGTGAAGCATCTCAGTTAAGTATTGTAAAATCTGAGGAATGTTGGGCACTGCTGTGCTTATACCTTGAGATTGATTCCAAGCAGAGAATCTTTTCCATTTGTCAGTATAAGATTTTCTAGTACTAGGCCTTCTTTCCTCCAAAATGATATCCATCACAGGTTTGCTGAGGGATGCTAAGGGTGAATTTAGGTGATTCGCCACACTGCAAAATTCAAAGTTTGGAGCTGCGTGTGCAGAATTTGGTTGTTCTGCTGAGACAGTAAAATGTTTGAGGCAGGTGCCACGGTGGAAGGTGTGACACATTGCGCAGGAGTGGGTACCAGTGTTGGTGAGGCCAGTCTGGAGCAATCAAAATCATTTTTGGTTTGTCCTGTTTGACTTTTAGTAGAACTTTGGAGAGCAGAGGCAGAGGTGGAAAGGCATAGACTGATAGATTTTTCCAGCTGAAGGACAGAGCATCCACTTTCCAGGCTTTTTTGTGATGAGTTCTTGTGCAAAATTTGTCTAACTGATAGTTCTGGGGTGAGGCAAAGAGATCTATGTCTGGGCTCCCCCATTTGTGTGTCAGCATGTTGGAAAGCAGTGGTTCCAGTTTCCATTCCTGTGGGTCCATGAGATTTCTGCTTAGTTCATCTGCCAGAGTATTCATCTTTCCTGGCAGGAATTGAGCTTGTAGTTGTACTTTATAGGTCAAGGCCATGTTCCGCAAAGCCATGGCTAGTCTGCAAAGGGGGTAGGAGTGTGTATCCACCCTGCTTGTTTATGTACCACATAACTGTGGTGTTGTCTGCCTTTATCATTAATTGTCCTGGAAGAAGGTAGTCCTTGAAGGCTGTCAGAGCATTCTGTAAAGCTAGCATTTCTTTTTGATTGATATGAAGGTGCATTTGATTTGGGCTCCATTTGCCCTGAATGCACTTCCCTACCAGATGTGTCCCCAAACATAGTCTGATGTATCTGTAGTTAGGGTTTGGGCGGCAGGGGGTGGCGTGAATGGCAGCCCCTTGTTTTGGTGGCAAGCCTCTGCCCACCATAGGAACTCTAGTTACAGGCAAGGTATGATAGGAATCATTGTTTCCAGACTGTGACAATGCTGACTCCATAGACTTTTTAAGTACCACTGAAGTTTCCTCATATGCAGTCTTGCATATGGAGTTAGAAGAATGCAGGAGGCCATGAACCCCAAGGCTTGCAGTATTTGCCTTGCAGAAAGCAGGGTTTTTGTGGCCACCTGTTTGAAGTAAGTCACCAAATGAATTTGTTTCTCTGGCGTAAGGAAAGCCATCTGGGCAGTTGTATTCAAGCTTGCACCCAGGATAGTAATTTTTTGAGAGAGTACCAGTTGAGATTTCTTTTCGTTTATAGTGTACCCTAGACAAGTTAGAACCCTTTTTACAAACGCCAGATGGTTTAGAAGAGTGTCCTTGTTTTCTGCCTGAATTAGACAATCATCCAGGTAGGGATATATTTGAATATTTCTTTGCCTGCAAAATGCAATTACTGGAGCCAGGCACTTTGTGAAGACCTTGGGTGCAGTAGATAAGCCAAAGGGCAGTGCAGAGAACTGGTAATGCAAGTAGCCTGCTTTGAAGCGGAGGTATCTTCTGCAAGACTCCCTGATTGGGATATGCAGGTAAGCCTCTTTTAAATCTAGAGTTGCCAACCAGGCATCTTTGCCTAGCATAGGAAGTAACTGGTGAAGAGTCAGCATCTTGAATTTTGGAATGTCCAGAAAGGTGTTTAGAGTAGATAAGTCCAGGAATGGATGCCATGATTTGTCTTTTCTGGGTACCAGGAAAAGTCTTGAATAGAAACCTTGTCCCTTTTCCTCTTCTAGTACTGGTTGAATAGCCCCCATGATCATGAGGGAAAGTACTTCTTTCTGGGCCTCTGCCTACTGACTTGGGTGCAGGTCTGGCCATCCGTTTGGAATTGGCAACATGTGGAAATGAAATCTGTATCCCTGTGATACTATATTTAAAACCCATTTGTCCTGGGTTATAAGTTCCCAGTTTTTTGCATGAAGAGACAGTTTTTCCCCAAAAGGGGAGGCTAAAATGTAAGTGCTTGGTAAGTGTAAAGGGAAGTCATTGAGACTGCTTACCATAGGGAGGTGTCTTGTTGTTTCCAGATTTGGAAGAGGAGGCCCCCCATTGTTTTGTTCTGAAAGTTCCTTGTGACTGAAACCTGGAGTCTTTGGAATGTCTAGGTTTGACTTGAGTGGCTCTCGAAGGAACTGAAAAGGACCAGTTCTTAGTAGGCCAGTGCCTACTAAATCTTGGAGGTTGCACCTGTAAGAAATCTTTCACAGTTTGCATAGATTTAGCTTTATCTTCCATCTTTTTTAAAACTTCTTCAGTGTTATTACCAAAGAGATGGTCGTGTTGTAAAGGAGAATCCAACAATTTTGCTTTAACATGATCAGGCAGATTTTACTCTTTGAGCCAAGCATGCCTTCTTAGCACAGACCTAGTTACAGCAGCCCTGCAAGAGGCCTCCAAAGAATCAAAACCACATTGCAAAGTATGTTTTCCAACTTGTTCAGCTGAATGCAATAAATCCTGTAAATCTTTGTTTTCCACACAGTCTGAAATTAACATAATTTTTTGTTTAAGCAATCCCATGATATGCTGTTGATATTTTAGCATATGAAATTGACAGTTTAAAGCCCTGATTGCCAAGGTTGCAGAAGTGTAAACCTTTTTACCCCATCTATCCAGTGCCCTGGAATCTCTATCAGAAGGGGTAGGATTTTTAGATGTAGAAGCCTTAATGCCCTTGGGGCCCTGAGAAATGGTTTCAGGATCTGCAGCAGGATTTTTGAAAAGGAATTTGTGGGAGTCAGGAACCCTGTAGTATCTGTCTGGCTTACAAGGAGCCAGAGGCAGAGAATCAGGAGCCGTACTAGAATCTGAGAAAACATCATCAACAATGGGCCGGATTCAGAAAGGCTTACACGGAGTTCAAGAGTAGTGTAAGCCTCCGTGTAAGCCTCCCAATTCAGGAACAGCCCAAATCTCCGTGTAAGAGACAGCTAACACATCTCTTACACGGACTGGGCGTGGAAATGCTCAATACCTCATTTGCAGCTGAAAGATATGCAAATGAGGTATCTGAGCGATCCACAAAGCAGAAACCAGTCCGTGTAACGGACGTGTTAGCTGCAGAAATGTACTCAGCTGACAACTGAGTACATTAATGCAAAATTAAAAACGGAGCTATGTCAGCTCCAAATAAAGGGTGCATTTGTTTCATTAAGCATGCCAATGGCCAAATATGTGGCCATTGGCATGAAAAAGTGTTGCAAAAATATGTAATATAACTTTTTTTTTTTCACGGGATTTTGAGGTTTAACTGCAGCGCACACCCGCGCAAATGGGGTGAGCTACCTAAAACTAAAAACCGAAGCTTATAAGCCCACAATTGTGGGATTTATGTATTACATGTAATGTCAATGGAGGGACTTGCAGACCAAAATCAATATGGCCTCCGTTTAGTGGTTGTCAAGGGGGGGAAGCTCCGTGTAAGACATGTAACTAGTCATTACTAGGCAATCCTATGTACATGAGGGTTACAATACTGAATCACACTGCCACATAGGTAATGAGCACTTTCTGAGTAGTGTAAGAGTTAGAGAAGGGGGAGGAACAGAGTAAGAGGTAGGTGACATCACGGGGGGGAAGGATAGATACAAATGTACAAGATTGGAGGGCAATGTAAGGTGAAAGATGACAGACAGACTTCAGGGAGGGAGGTGTGTCCCAACAGAACACTAGGAAAGTCAAGAAATTGAATGTTTACGCTATCCCTACACTCAAAGTTTCTTGATATAATTGCATGCGTGTGTGTGCGCGCGTGTAAGGCAGGTTCAACATGTGGGAGCGTGTTGCAAACCGTGTACAACGGTTTGCGCGGGCGTGCACGTGTTTAAGGCAGTGTGCGTGCGTTTTAACATGAATCAGCCTAGTTCACACCGTGTAAGGATGTGTGCGTGCGTGTAACACCGTGTAGGGATGTGTGCGCGCGTTTAAGTGACTGTGAGCATGTTTAAGCTGGTGTGCACATTGCTCCCCCTCAGGAAACAGAGAGGAAACAGGAAACAACTAAATTACACGGAAACTGCCAGAGGATACTGCTGCAGTTAATTGTTGGAAACAATTGGAAGCAGGCAATTATGCAGGCAGACTAGAAGCCCAACCCAGCACTTAAAACACTGCAAAGAGCAGTGCAGGGTGTTTCTCACAAGAGATACTGCAAGAAAGTAAGCTATCAGAATTGAAAACTGAAAAAGCTGAACTCAGAGCAGAAATGCTAGGGGCTGCCATAGCTGTTATAATCAGGCAAAGGTGAATTGCTGAGGGTGGTGTCAATGCAGATGCTGACAGACAACCCAGAGTGAGGAGAAAGAGAAGAGTATACAGGCCCAGGGTCACCTACCATGGATTACATGAGCTGGAGATAGTAGAGCGCTACAGAGTGGACAGAGACCTTCTGCAGCAGATTGTTGAGCTGTGCAGGCCACATCTCATACACAGAACCAACAGAGGGGAACCCATCCCAGTGGAAACCAAGGTATGTGTTGGCCTAAGAATACTAGCAACAGGTACCTTCCAGAGACCAACTGGTGATATGATGGGGATATCACAGGCATCAGCCTCCAGGGTACTGCACCAGTTCCTGGATGCCATGTCAGCACATGCCGGTGATCATATATATGTCCCTAATGACCGTGAGGTTGTGGCCAGCAATATGCGTCTCTTCCAGCAAATAGCGGGATACCCTGAGGTGCTGGGTGCAATAGACTGCACGCACGTATGCATCAAAGCACCAGCTGGTGAGCGGGGTAGAGTCTACATTAACCGCAAGGGATACCCCTCCATCAACTGCCAGGTCGTGTGTGATGCCCAGGGCATAATAATGAATGTGTGTGCTGGCTGCCCTGGGAGCTACCACGATTCCCACATCTGGCATCTGACGCAGCTGTACCAATCATTTGCCAGTGGGGACTTCCCACACGGACACCTAGTGGGGGATGCAGGATATGCACTTGAGCCGTGGCTGATGACACCCATCAGAAATGCACACACACCTGAACAGGAACGCCATAATGAGGCACACGCACAAACACGTAATGTCATAGAGCATGTGTTTGGGCTGCTCAAGTCACGGTTCCGTGTCTGGACACATCTGGTGGAGCCTTGCAGTACACACCAACTACATGTACCCAAATGGTCATGATATGTGCTATGCTACATAATATGATCCTGGAAACAGCTGCAGCAGGACCAGCACAGGGCTGGGCCTAACATCCGCCCACCATTGCCAAGGCCACCACAGGCAGAGGGTGACTCGGAGGAGGAACAACCTGACCTTGTCCCAGTAGGCAGAAGGAGGCATGCCCAGTATGCCCTGGCCTTGGCAAAGAGGCAACGCATGGCACATACACTTGGTCAGTAGGAACACTGGGACTGATACCCGCTCTGACTCACTCATATAGTAACAGGGATGCCTAACATGACACAACCTGCTTCCAAACATGTACAGGGAGTGTAGTATGTGCATCCGACAGAGGCAGCCCTGCAGTACCACCTGAGGCATGAATGCCATGTGTTAAGTAATGTAATACCATGTACCATATGCACACCTGAGGACCCGACTAACATCCACCCACACCAATCATAAACCACAAAAAACACAAACCTACCTCATAGGTACCACAAGCGATAGTAACCTAGATGTAATGCTACCCAATGCCAGAAGTATAAATGCGTGCAGTGTAAACACACACAGTATAGAGAATGTAGATATCAGTGCTGTAATAGAAAACAGGGTCAAAGCCCACATCAGCACCCTGACACTACCAGGTCACACCTCTGTCCTAATAGCAGGAACTGCCCCAGGCCTACTCTGGCAATGTGAGTGTCAAACGAAATATTACTGTCAACCTGGGTGCCCAGGACCCTGATAACCTCTTCTGTGCTTAGAGGATTGCCACCTAGATGGGAACTAGGGTAACCCTGTTGTTCCCAAAGGGTATGACTATGCATTGTTTAGCGTTTAACATAAGGCCATGGCTCTGGCACCAGTTATCTGTGTCTATGAGACCCTTCTGAAGGATGTCGGTGTCAGATGGGTTTCCAACTATGCTTCCCAGTTTGCAGTCATCTTCAAACTTTGTCAGCCATAATCCTCCTGTGTTTGCTCGTACTTCTGAAAAGTAGATGCTGAACAAATGTGGGCCCAGGACTGAGCCCTGTGGGACACCACTTGTGACAGCTCTGGAGTGTGACATGGCACCAGCAACTTTGACCCTGTGTGTTCTGTCACTTAGCCAGTTTGCAACCCATGCTGTGATGTATGGGTTCACAATTAAGCTGGTGATGTTTTCAATGATACCTGAGTGGGGTATTGTGTCGAAAGCCTTTGCCAGGTCAAGGTAGGCTGTGTGGACTGCCTTGCCCACGCCAATGGCCTGGGTGACTGTCTTGAAAAAGTCAACCAAGTTTAAAAGGCATGATCTGCCCTTGACAAAGCCAAACTGGATTGGATCCAATGTCTGCAAGTCCCCTATGTCTTCATTTATAATTCCCATTATGATCCTCTCCATAGCTTAGCAGAACAGGCTTGTCAAGCTGATGGGATGGTAGTTTCCGGGGTTGGTGGAGGCACCTCCTTTGTGAAGTGGGTCCACCATTGCCTAATGCCACTCCTTGGGCACATATCCTGAGGTGAGGCTAAGATTAAACAGCTGCCCTAACTGCGGGTGTAATTACTCATTGAGTTCATGGAGCACACAACTGGGGACACCATCTGGTCCCATGGATAAAGTGTTTTCCGCCTTGGATAGAGCAGTTCTCACCCCAGCATTGGAGACGTTTGGGGGGCTACAATTCTCTGGTGTAGATACCCCTCCAGTTGGGGGGAGGGGGGGGAGAAATCTGCACTGAACCTGTCAGCCAGTATGTTGGCAATGTCTGTAGGTTCAGTGATATTTACATCATTCCGAACTAATTCTGAGCATATCTGGGAGTTCCCTCCCAGGTTTCAAACATAGGTAAAAAAGGCCTCATGATTGTCCCTTGAGTCCTGAGTGGGTTTACTCTCAAAACTCGCCTCGGATGATTGTATGGGGAACCCAGTGTTTTACTCACAATGAGCAGGGGTTTCTTCCCTTCTACGGATTTCGCTCTATCTCGTAGTAGCTCCTTCCTTGTGTTGTAGAGCTTGTTTATGGCTAGGGTCCACCAGACTGGATGCTTGCCTGTGGTACAAAGAGTCTTTGTTTTGTTTGGGATTGCCTGATCCATGCAGTCCTGGAGGTGCTGGTAGAAGGCATTTGTAAGTGATACAGTGGCTTGGGTAATGGTGTCCGCTGGCTTGGGGGCCTTGAAAGAGACCACCAGTCCTTAGAAATGTGAAGTCGGCATTTGTGAAGGTCTTCACTGTTTGTTTTTCTATCTGGGGTGTGGGTGGGATGTGGACTCCCACTGAGATTAGCCCATGATCTGATCTCACCAATGATGGGTATACTTATGGTGTTGAACAGTGTGACCCCATGTTCGTGATGATGAGTTCTAGTATGTTGCCTCCACTTGTGGGGATTGGGACCAGTTGTTCCATGGCATTTGAGTGTATGAACTCTTGGAACCTTTGTGTTAACTTGTAAAAGTAGAAAACCACTATACCAAGCACAAATAAATCCTGATCCTGGAAAGTATATAAATGCTTTTATTCCAAAAGCAGCCACAAAGACACTTCAACACTCCAGATAAACGCTGATCACAAGAAAAAAAAACCTTTGTGTTAAGAGTGTTGTGGCTTGATTAGTGATCCCAGTCTATATGTGGATAGTTGGAATCACCCAGTAGGATGGTGTTTGGAGATACATTTATCCCCTTCAGTGTTTGCAGGACAGCTGTGTGAGGTACCTGAGTTTGAGAGGGTGGCATGTAACATGCTACAAACTGCAGAGCAGTCTTGCTTACGGTCACTGGCACCTGGATGGTCTCCAATGCATCGTGTGTTGCCACCAACCATGAGGTGAGGGTGTCCTTGATGAATATGGACACCCACCCTCCTTTCTTGGTGTTGTCCGGATTCTGGTGCCGGAACGCATGATATGAGGTAACACCCGATAGTGCCGGGGTGCTGTCAGAAGCTGTGAACCAGGTTTCAGGCACAGCACAGACATCAATGTGCTACATACTGAGAAGGGCATAGAGTGTGTGCAGCTTGAGGTTGAGACCTCTGGCATTGAGCAGCATTACCCTTAGTGTCTTTCCTTTACTGTGTTCTAGGGTGGTAGGTGTAGAATCTGAATCTTGCATAAAAACGCACAATGGGGGTGGCAAGAGCATCAGCCGAAATCCGGAAGCCCAGGGGTGACAGGTGCAAGCCGTCCCTTGCAAATCAGCGTGGCCTGTCCAGCATGTCATCCCAGGCAGACAGACATTGGACCCCCTTTGAATGACATCATAGTTTAAGCAAATGATTACAGCTGATCATCTTGTCTCTGTTTATGTGGCATCATACTTGGTGAAGGTAGGATACTGCTGAAGGTCAGGGTCATACCTGCCTGGCCTACATAATCAGAGGGATCCTCTATGTCTCTTTCCATGTAGTCCAGGGAGGTACATCTCAGGTCGTTCACACCAGCATGGATAATGACTGGG
The DNA here is from genome assembly GCF_019279795.1 of Protopterus annectens. Classification (NCBI taxonomy): domain Eukaryota; kingdom Metazoa; phylum Chordata; order Ceratodontiformes; family Protopteridae; genus Protopterus; species Protopterus annectens. Next base: position 346,629,678 of record NC_056738.1, on the reverse strand, counting down.
TCAGACTTGTACTTGCAGTTGAGTGACCTGAGTGCTTGCATTATGTGGTGGATTCCAGTGCCCGATAGGCAGCTTACTGTGACCTCCTTCGTACTCGATCTGGTGAGCGGGACGTCAGTGTGTCTGACTATGGAGTCACCTATGACAAGTGTGTCTGGCACTGTGTTTGGCCTTAAGGGCTGTGACTGTTTGGCACACCGACTCTGTGGTCAATGTGTTGCATGTGCTGTGCCCTGTGGAGGCAGTTGTGTGAGTGTCTGCTGTGGTGGTCACTGCCGTTTTGGTAGAATTCTGATCAGAGCCTCCAAGTATGTCTCTGTGTGTCTATGTGTATGATCTTAAGTTGTGATAGTGCCATGTGAGACTGGGTTTGTGATGTGTGTGGTTACCTTCACCTTCTCTCTGGTCTTGCTAGTCCTATGTTGAGAGAGCTCAGCCTCCACTTTGGCTATATAGTTGCATCTCTCACATGTATGTGTGTTTTATGGGAGAAGGAGAGGGTTGTCAGTGTACATGAGGCAAGTGTAACATTGCCTCAATATTCCCAGGTTCACCAGCTGAGCAGGAGAGGACACTAGCAACTGATCCCTAGACATGCTAGAAGGAATAGACAAAACAATGTTGGAATACAGGGAGATATCAAGCCCCCCAAACCACATCATAGTGCTTGACTGACAATACCTACACATACACCAGTGTTTCATAGTGTCATAGTTTACTACTAGGCTATCTGCCCTAGTGCATGTATAAGCCTAGCCATAGTGATGTGGCTATTGCCACCCCTTATAGTGGTAATAAGTGTACAGAATAGATTCCGAATATTGTGCCTCTGACTTAGCAGTGACACATTATGACCCCCTTACGTAATTGAATAACATGACTGTGCCTCTGTCTAGTCTGGGCCTCTGTCTCATATGCAGTTGTCCAGATGTCTCCTGAAGAGAGTCAGTGAGGGACTCTGTCAAACATGAACTGGGATACTCTGCTAGAGTGTGAGATGCCTCTGAGTTATGACTCTGTCCCTCCAGCATGTCCTATACATGTATGTGCTGAGGTTCAAATCCTCAGCTCTCATGGCTCTGGTGGATTTGGATTGCTTGCAGTGGAGCATGTCCACCAAATCCTGATTGGACATGGTCTTGTATGTCAGGCATAGGTCACCTGTAAGTATGCGGTATGACACTAAACAAAGCTGGATTTCCTCTATTCTGGAAGCATATGACATGTGTTGAAGAACCCTGATCTTCATGGTAGGTACTTTTGGGGTCTCTCCAGCTGTTGCAAGTGCTGGGCGAGGTACATACCATATGGGGCTTTGTATTCAATCATGGGCCTGATAAGGGAGAAGGATAGTGGAACAATGACCTCCTGTGATCTGGATGGAAAACCCTCCATGATAAGGTGGGCAAGATAGAAAGTCTTCCTAACCACTTTGGCAACAGGGGTGTCAAAAGAGATGTCGCTATCTACATGTGTCCCCAGGTGTCTGATTTGTTTTCTGTGCTCAGTGGGTTGCTGTCTATGTATTGACCTGTGGGTACTTTGTTCCTCCCAAAGGGGATGAATACACATCAGTTGCATTCAGTTTCAGGCCATGCGTCTGGCACCAGCTATCCGCCTTTGTGACGGCATTCTGTAGTATGTGTGCGCCGGCTGATGTATTCACTATGGTGCCTAGGTTGCAGTCATCTGCAAACTTTGTCAGCCACAACCCCCCTATGTTTGCTTTCACATCTGAAAAGTAAATACCAATTAAGAGGGGTCCCAGGACACATCCTTGTGGGACACCACCTGTGACTGGCTTCGAATCTGACAAGGCACCTGCAATGTTGACTTTATGGGTTCTGTTTCTTAGCCATTTTGCAACCTATCCTGTGACATATGCTGTTATATGTCAGCTGTTGAGCTTGGCTATGATGCCTGAGTGGGGTATTGTGTCACAGGCCTTAGCCAAGTGCAGGTAGGCTGTGTGGACTGCGTAGCTTTCATCGATGGCCCTACTGACAGTTTCATAGTAGTCAACTAGGTGCAAAAGGCAGGATCTGCCCTGTACAAAGCTGAGCTGGGTGGGAACAAGGGTCCGTAGGTCAGCAATGTGTCTGTGTAAGAGCTCCATAATGACTCTTCCCATAGCTTTGCAGACAAGGCTGGTTAAGCTTGTGTGGTGGTAGTTGCCATGGTCTGTGGAGGCATCTCCTTTGTGGAGTGGGACCACTGTTGCCGTTCGCCAGTGTTCAGGTACATATCCTGTAGCAAGACTAAGGTTAAATAGCAGTTGTATATACGGGTCCAGCCCCTTCTGGAGTTCACATAGCATGCAACCGGGGATACCAGCAGGTCCCATTGATGCTGTGTACTTGTCTTTGCTGAGTGCGGCTCTCACATGGACATCCAAGATGACAGTGAGGTTACATACAGCAGTGATAACTATCTTCTTTTGGGGGTGAGGGAGGGGGTAAATCGCACTGAAGCTGTCCTCCGGAATGTTGCCAATATCTGTCAGGTCACTGGAATATATGTTGTTGTGTACTAACTCTGAGCATATATGAGGGTTCCCAACCAGGTGTCTGACATAACTGAAGAAAGCAGTGTGGTTACCTTCATTGTCTTTGGTGATTTATATCCCCAAGTTGACCTTGCATGTCTTTATGAGATAATGTAGCTTTCTACTAGTGCTGATCACAGCTGTCTTCCCTTTTGGAGATGTAGCTCTGTCTTGCATTAGTAACCCTCATCTGTCATACAGTTTGTTTATGGCTGGGGTCCACCAGACAGGACACTTTCCCTTTGTGGAGAGGGTCCTGTTTTTATTTGTGATTGCATGGTCCATGCTTTCTGACATCTAGCTAAGGGGAGGTCATCGTGGTTCTGCAGTTATCTTTCATCAGCATTAGAAATTACCACAACAGCCCCTGTGGGGTGTACCTCATGCAGACACATCCAGCACCTGTAAAGTCCACAACAGTACCTCACCAGGAGTATGAAAGAGCTGGAACACATGTAATGTGTCGCCTGATTAAACAGAGTGCAGCTCCACACACTGCCATGCTGTCCACCCAGATTCAAGCTGTGCCTGATGTAGAAAGCAATGTCCAAGCTGGAATCAATGCACATGCTGCACCTTGTACAATCTGAATGGCAGGGAGCTATGCACATGAGGGACCTGAACCCCAGCACTGACATACATAGGACAGGCTGTACTGCATTATCCATAACACAGAAGCCACCCCCACGCATGAGTAAACTACCAGTACAGGTTGTCCGTAGAGACACTCGTTGATTAACAGGAATCCTAATGAGTGGATGGGAGATGGGAGGTTTACCCTGGGTATCAATGTTATGTCACAGGTAGACAGAGGCACAGTATACTAAGCAAGACATATGTCATGGCAAACTACACTTACAATGTGTTGATGGACAAACACACTCTCCGACTAGCATTAGAAATGGCCTAGGGCACATCGGTAGTGTTTGCCAATGTACACCCATGTTGTGGAATACACTACTGATGTTGGATGAGGCTGTTGTAAGTAGTTCACATCTGAACATAATGCAACATGGTCAGATAGGTTCATAGGTACATAGGTTTATACTAGGCTATCTTCCCTAAGGCAGGTATAAGCCTAGCACAGAGTTTGTTGGCGACACCACCCCTTATATGGAAACAGTACTGTGCCCATTATTTTGTCATGCCTCTCTCCAGCAGTGACACAGTGACGATCCCCGGGTTAAACGTATGACCTTCCATCCACAGGTCAAGATACCTCTTGAACACAGCCAGCAAGGTGCTCTGCCTCACATGGACCGGGATTGTATTCCACAGCATAGGAGTCTCCGGTGATAACTCCATCCTTCCAACATGTCCAACATACATCCCTGCTAAGGTGTAAGTCACTTGCACTAGTGGTTCAGGTGGATCTGCCGATTCTGAGGTGGAGCATGTCCATTAATCCCTGTTTGGACATGGCCTTGCATGTCAGGCACATGTCACCTCTAAGCAGACGGTATGTGAGTGAATAGAGTGGGAGTGTCTTCAATCTGGCAGCATATGACAGCTGTTGGGGTTCCTTGATCCTTTAGGTGGGGGACATTCAGGGTGTCTCCAATTGCTGCAGATGTTGGGTGAGATACATCCAGAATAGGGCATTCTACTTGATCACTGGTCTGATAAGTGAAGAGTACAGGGGAACAATGACCCACTAGATCTGGATGTGAATCCCATCCTGATCAGGTGGGCAATGTAGAAGGTCTTTCTAGCCACTTTAGCAACGTGAGTGTCAGAAGAACTGCGACTGTCAGCCTGGGTCCCCAGGTCCATGATAACCTCCTCTGTGCTTAGAGGATTGCCACCTATATGGTAGCTTGGGGTTACCTTGCCTTTCCTGAAGGGTATGTCTACACATGTTGTGCACTTTGACTTCAGGCCATGGCTCTGGCACCAGCTATCAGTTACCGTGAGTCCCTTCTGAAGGATATCCGTGTCTGATGCACTGTCCACTATGGCGCCCAGTGTGCAGTCATTTGCAAACATTGTCAGCCAAAGTCCTCCCATGTTGGCCTGTACTTCTGGGAAGTACATGACAAACAATAGGGGGCCAAGGACTGAGCCCTGTGTGACACCACCTGTGACCAGCCTGGAGTCTAACATTGTGCCAGCAACTCTAACCCTGTGGGTCCCGTCCTTAAGCCAGTTTGCAACCCATCTTGTGACATATGGGTTTACATTTCAGTTGTTAGGGTTTTCCACAATACCTGAGTGGGGTATTGTGTTGAAAGTGTTTGCAAGGCCAAGGTAGGCTGTATGGACTGCCTTTCCCCAACAATGGCCTAAGTGACCATTTTGAAGATGTCAACCCAGTACAAAAGGCATGATCTGCCCTTGACCAAGCCAAAATGGGATGGGTACAATGTCTGCATGTCCCCATATCTTTGTTTATGAGCTCAATTATGATCCTCTCCATAGCTTTGCAGACTAGACTTGTTAAGCTTATGGGGCAGTAATTACCATGGTCTGTAGAGGCACAGCCTTTGTGCAGATGTGCACAACTGGACCCTAACCAGGCTGTTGTGCACACTATGGAAATGTAAAGCAGTGATAGGACTAAAGCCCAGGATACTGACCACCACAGTGAAAGTACTGAACCACTACACTATACAGTACTACAGTGTTAAGTCAGTATGAACGGATGTTGACAATTGTGTGCAAAGTATCCCATGCAAAACCTGCAGGCACAGTATACTCCCTGTTGTGTTCACACAAAAAGCATTTGGACAGTAACTACACAACATGGCACAGAACACACAACCATAAACTGGAGGTATTTGTTGAAGGTCACACTCATCCACAAATGTGATGTGCTGCAGAGTTCAACATATGGAAAGCCCACACTGGGCATGCTCACACACTTAGATAAATGAGACATCTTTCACACAACATGCCATGGGAAGGCTGAACTGGGCATGCTCACACACTTGGTCCAAATGTTACTCCTAGCAACTGTGAAAACACACCAGAGGATGCTCATTCCCCTTTCTAGACACTGATCATGTAAGCACCCTATAAGTATATCAGGAGAAAAGGAATCTCTCAGTAATCCGAATAGCGCGCTGCGCTAATGCGTCCGTCTCTAGTGTTATAACATAGTTAGGTAGGGGTTTGAATCTGGCAAGTGTGTGTGAAGGGGGGTAAGTGTGTGTGTCAGTGTGTATGAAAAGAACATCCCTTTTGGCAACTGGGAAAACACACCACAGGATGCTCATTCCACTTTCTAAACTCTGATGATGTCAGCACCCTATAAGTATATCATGTGAAAGGAAATCTCACAGTAATGCGAATAGCACGCTGTGCAAATGCATCCGTCTCTAGTGTCATAACATAGTTAGGTAGGGGTTTGAATCCAGCAAGTGTGTGTGAAGGGGGGGGTAAGTATGTATGACTGAAATATCCCTTTTGGCAACTGGGAAAACACACTACAGGATGCACATACCCCTTTCCAAACGATATCACAATTATGTATGGCTTTTGAGTACAGACATGCCACATGTGTTTTGCCCACACAGAATGCCCATGTGTGCGGGTTGTCCCTCACAATAATGCATGACATTGATTAAACCAGTTATGGCAATGCACACATGATGTATGTGTGTGCCAAATACACATATGTACCTGTGACCTTCAATAGTTACCATGTGTGATGCCTGACACATGTGAATACATGGTATTTGCACAGGGTAACATTATGACTGTGGTCTTCTGTGCAGGTGCTGCATGTGGGATGTGTATATACAGTGTGAGATGTAGATGCTATCAGCCTAGTAGTGAGGGATACACACCTGGTCTGGGGCATATAGTCTACATGTTGATGTACAGGTGCTGCATGTTTTCACCTATTGTGGGAGTGGTAAGACGTTATTCTACAGCAATGCAGTGACAGCATGCTAAGAACCATTCAGCCAGGGTGTTGTAGCTACACTAATTCATTAGCATTCAGTAATATGTCAGAATCCCTGGTGAGGGTCTGATGCCAACCAAGGTCAGGGGTCTACCAGCCTGTGTCACTTGCTCAGTGATCCCTTCCATGTTCCCTATAATGTATCCCAGTGAGGGACATCCCACATCAGCTGTGGTGGCATGGACAATGACTGAGTCATATGTGTCCATGCATCTGACTGACCTGTATGTTTGTGTTATGTGGTGGACCACAGTGCCCCATGAGCATATCACTGTGACCTACACATTGTCCAGCCTGGTGAGTATGTTCTCACTGTACTGGACAATAAAGGTACCTAACACAACTGCGGCAGTAGTGTTGTATAGCTGTACAGACTGTGCTTGTTTGACACACAGGATTTGTGTGCTATGTGTTATGTGCTGTGTGCAGGCCTAATGTATGCCTGTGTGCCAGCTGCAGAGATGTCTGCCAGTCATGCAGGATGCTATCCTTAGGCTCCACAACTGACCCGGTGTGTTTCCATGCTTGTATTGCTGTCCGTGTAGGTCCACATCAGTTTGGTATTGCTGTCACTGTAGTATTTCATGCCACCAGACAGGTTATGCCAGTACTGGGTTCAGAGTGCTTAGTCCACAGTTTGGCCATGTGTTTCCATCTCATACATGTGTTGTACATCCATGGGTAGGGGATAGGGTTGACTGTGTACATGTGGCAGCTGTGACATTATTACATGACACACATATCCCACAACTGTACCATAGAGGTGACTGACAACTGACCTTTGCACATGCTACCATAGTATTGAGATTGCATTGGTGATTAACAGCACATAGGGCCAATGGTGAACAAGATACATAGGTCCATAGGTTCATACAGGGATGTCTGCCCAGGGCATGTATCCACCTAGCCAGAATGTGTGTGGCTTTCAACATGCATTGTAAATCTGTCTTGCTATGCCCTTTTCCAAGGTTAGTATACTGTGCCTCTGTCTCACAGTGACACATAAGTGATACCCAGGGTAACCCTACAATGTCACATCCAGTCATTAATATCACTCTTGAAGACAGTCACTGAGTCAGTCTGCCTAACCTCTATTGGGATAATATTCAAGAATGAAGGAGCCTCCAGAGTTGTGAATGTGCCCCTCCAGCATGTCCTATGTATATCACTCCTGAGGTTCAAGTCTTTCCAGCGTGTATCCTGATGGGATCTGGATATTCTGAGGTGCAGCATGGCCATTAAGTGAGGGTTTGACATGGCTTTATATGTCAGGCACAGATTGCCTATGAAGAGGCAGTATGCCACCGAGTAGAGTTTGCAGTCACCTGCGACTTGCTCAGCCACAGTACTTCCATGTTGGCCTGTACCTATGGTAAATATATAATGAACATGACAGCTCCCAGGGCTGAGCCTTGTGGGACACCACTTGTACCAGGTTGGAGGCTGACATGGCTCCAGCAAGTCTAGCCATGTGTGTTCTGCCCTTGAGCCAGTGTGCAATAACCATAGTGACATAGGGGTTAATATGTACACTGGTGAGCTTCCCTATAATGCACAAGTGGGGTATTGTATCAAAGGCTTATGCAAGGTCCAGGTAGGCTGTGTAGACCTCCTGCCCCTTGACAGTGGCCTTGGTGACTGTTTCAAAGAAATCAAACAGGTTTGAGAGGCAGGATCTGCCAATAACAAAGCCAAACTGTGTATGGTGACATGTCTGTAGGTACACAATATCTAGATATGTGAGGTTCATGATTATCCTTGCCATAGCTTTGCAGACAAAGCTAGTCAGACATATGGGGCGAATAGTGTCCAGGATCCATGAAGGCACCACCTGAATGTAGAGGGACCACTGTTGCTGTACGCCACTCTCTGGCCACATATCGTGTAGTAAGTCTGGGATTGAACAGTGGTGTTATGTCTGGGTGTAGCTCTTCTTGTGGTTCATGTAGGACACAGCCTGGGACACTGTCTGGTCCCATTGATGCAGTGTTTATTGCTTTGGGAAGGGCATCTCTTACCTGAGCATCTGTGATGTCAGGGGGGGCAGCACTCTGCCACGAGACATATTTGCCCTTTCGGTGTGGTGGGGAGAAGGCAGCAGTGAACCTGTCCACTAGGATGATGGCAATGTCTGTGTGTTTTGTATTTTGTGTGACATCTTGGATTACCTCTGAGCATATCTGGGTAGTACCACACAGGTTCCTAACATAACTACAGACAGCCTTGTGATTATCCTCAGTGGCTTGTGGAATCTTCTCTCAAAGATGGCCTTAGACAATCGTATGGGTGCCTGTAGTTGTCTTCCAATACTCATCAGTGGTGCCTTCACATTTTGGGAGGTTGTTGTATCATGTAGTGGCGTCATCCTTCTATTGTATAGTGTGTTTATGGCTGATGTCCGGCACCCAGGACATCTGCCTTTGGAGAATTGGGTCATGCTTTCATATGTGGTGTCATGATCCATGCATTCCTGAATGTGTCCATATAATGCCTTTATACAGGTATCTGCAGTCTGGTCCATATTTTCAACAGGCCTGGGGCCTTTGAAGGTTTCCACATCATTTATGAGGGGTGTGAACTTGCTTGACATGAGCTGTTGACAGACGTGCCGCCCCCCCCCCAGACAGAGCAAGGTGAGGGTCACATTTAGCTACCTGTCGGGTGATAGAATGTGCCACATAACACAGGCACACAGGTCACTCCACAGCAAGTACAACTATGAGGCAGTCATTGTCCATGCTGGTGCAAACAACCTGAGATGTACCTCCCTGGACCACATGGAAAGAGACACAGAGGAGCTCTTACAGCACCCTCTCAAACTCAGGACTCCCACACAGCCTTCATGCTGACACAGGAGAGTATAGATTTCTCTGCAAACACCATCATACTGGGTGACATCAGCTACCCAAACATAGACTGTGAACATTACACAAGCCACAATACCCAAGCTCTGGGGTTCCCATAGATCAGACATTCTTTAGCTATGGAACAGGTAACCAACCTTCCCACAAGAGGGGCAGATATACTAGACCTGATCATCACAAACATGAGTACAAAATGCTCACCACTGGGAGTATATCCCTCATTGTTGCAATCAAACCATATACAAATCACACTGGAGTACTGGATCCCCCACATATGCAAACCTTGAACACATCGATGTGTGTGTGGGAAATGCCCCTATTAGCAGCTGTGACAGTACAGTACAGGATGCAGATCCCCCTTTTGAAACACTGATGATGTCAGGACTCTATAACTATATTACCTGTATTAAAGTCCTCCAGTAATTCGCATAGCTTGCTCTGCTAATGCGTCTTTCTCCAGTGTCATAACATAGTGAGGTAGGGGTTTGAATCCTGCAAAGGGAATGTATGTGTGTTAGTATGAGTGGGGTTTATGTGTGTGCACTATGCTGGGAGGGATAAGTGCCTTTTGCCAACTGGGAGAGCACACTACAGGGTGCACATCCCTCCTCCTACACACAGATGATGTCAGCACCCTCTAAGTACAGCATTAGAAAGGATTTCCACAACTACTGCATATAGCACACTCTGCTAATGTGTCTGTTTCTACTGACATAACACAGTTAGGTATGGGTTTGAATCTTGCAAATGGAAAGTATGCGTTTTACTGTGGGTGGGGTTAGTGTGTGTGCACAATGATGGGGGTGGGATGTGGCCTTTGCCACATGGGGCTATGCACTGCAGGGTGCTCATTACCCTTAACAAGCAGTGATGTTGACAGCACCCTATACAAACAAAACTACAAAAGAGAAGGTGGTGGTACCAATAACACATGTAAGGTAACACTTCTTCAAGTAATGTCCACAAATCGAAGTAGGATAATCAAACAATTCTTTTATTCTATACAAACAACATGACAACAGACAACTGCCAGTACTCAGTATAGTGTTACATGCTACTGTAACACGCACATGTACCAGAATATACCTAGATAGTGTTTTGAAGCCTGAATGTGGCAAGTGTGTGGATGTGGGATGTGTCTGTGTGTGCATTTCCGTATGGGAAACATGTTTGATGTGGCAATCAGGGTACCACAGTACCTGATGCACATTACATCTTTGAACTGATGAGGTTGCCTGCACCCTGTGAGTACAGGTAGAGAAGAGGAAGTGAGTAGTAAACAACATAGTGCACTTCTCAAATGTGTACCTGTCATGTATCGACAGCTACTCATGTAGGGTAATAAATAATGGGAATGGCAGGTGAGCGTGTGCATGTGTGTGGGTAGCAGGGTGTGTATAAATGCATGTGTGACAGAACAGATACATATAGCTGAATCTACATAACAGCACATGATGCGCATTCCCATGGTCAATGTTAGCATGTGATGGTGTGCAGCTGGTACACTTTGGTAAGTAGTATGGGTGCAGATAACAATTGAGGACATTCATACAGTTACTGCAGCAGGACTGCTGGGATATACACACAATCATACTGGAACAGTGAACAGTGAACAAACGGCCACGTCGACGTCGCAAATGCACACCATCGCCCTGGCCCATGGACATCTGGTTGTGGAGCAGCTGCTCTATGCCCCCACAATGTCTGTCAACGACATCTGTGAAGTTACGGATAGCATTCGCAACGTCACGCATGCCGTCTGTCATGGCTGTGCGACATGCTCTCAGCTCCCTCAGACCCTGTCTGGTGTACCTTTCCATACGTGCCTGTGCCTGCATGACAGTTCAAAACATAGTGGAAGTTGACATACCTCCTTGGGCATGTCGGCCAGAGGCAGTACGGCCATGGATACCCCCCACGAGAACCCATGGGCGACTGTCTGCGTGGTACCATTGGAGGACCCTGCTCATGGCTGCCTTGTGGGGATGCATGTACCACAGGTACCACATTACCCTGATCTATGCCCACTGCTGACTGTCCATCACCTAGGGACAATGGTGACAAAGGATGTAACGGCAGGATGACTGTGCGCATTGACAGCTGTGTACTGTCAATTGGCTGACCAATGGTGGACCCAGACACACCTTCCTGCACCATTACAGACATTTCATCATCATCAGTACCTGGGGCACAAGATTCAGGTTCCCTGCTGCAGGTCACCAGAGCAGCACCAGAACCTACGGGAGGAAAACAGGGAACACAGATTACAGTCCCAACACATATTTGACAGAGATGCACTTCTATACTAATGCACACATTCAGAAATGGACACATGCACTCATGGACACTAACACACATGCACACATGGGCACAGGCACACTCGCACACATGCACACCCCACAGTAAACACACACATCAGTACCGTGCTACACTACTCTTAATTTAGTACAACTGGGTATTACAGTTATTATTAACACAATCACCAGCATGTCTACTACAGCGTTACACTACTCTTACTAGTATTATAAATTGTTTTTCAGGTAATGTTAAAAACACTCACCAGCATGTATGGCCTGCCTCGTTGCTAGATGGGAGGGACCTGGAAGTGTGAAGAGAGTAATGTCAGTGGGCACAAGTGTGCCATTTGTTTTGCACATGATACAGTACAGTAGTACACTAGTTCCCTTATACACATCAGCTGCTCATAATGTCTGTATCACACATGCACAATTACATATCATGATGACATATACATACCACATGCACACCTTATGCGTGCATGAAGTAACAGTGTACAGAACAGTCATATGTACATACCAGGAGTTAACTCTAATCTCACCCTTACCTCTCTTCAAACGACAACTCAAACTGTACTTCCAAAACCACTGGCTTTGTTCTTGTTGGACTCCAGGCTAATGTCCCTCTCCCCACCCTCTCTTTATCTTTAACCCCTCATTGTGCATAAAAACTAGCTTCTACCCTGTTTCTTTCACCTTGATGTCCTTCTATGCTCTGACCTACTTCTCCCATCCCTCCCACCTCCTCTTGACTGTCTTCTTTCTTTTCCTCACTTCCCTTCTTGACTCCTGCCTCTTCCCTGTTATTTTATCTTTCATACTCCTTCTACTTCTCTACCCTTCTGAGCCCTAAGTATTATCTATATGGCTTTTGCCTTATTGCATAACCGTTATGCTTTAGGTAGAATTGCTTTGAAACCGACAGTACATTGTGTATGACTCTAAACTGTTTGAGTTCCTTAAATGTATGTTGATTTAATTAACAGGCTGGTGTATATTTCTATTCTGTTGGCTGTCTGTATTAACAACTTGTCTGTCTGCCTTTATTACGTTATGTGTGGAGCTTTTCTCCCCAGGCCTCTACTGAAAGTGGACATATATCCAGCTAGACTATCTTGGTCAACAAATGTAAAAGTAATAACAATAAATAAATATGGCATCTTACCTGCACGCCCGGTGTCTTGCTGCTGTGTGGATCCAACCTCCATCATGATGCATGACTGTTGCTGTTGTTGTTCTGGGGCTGGATCCACAACACTTAGCAGTAGCCCCTCCTGTCTGGTGAGGGGGGGATGTGTGGCCACCCCCACCTGTGGCAACCTGTTGCCTGCGGATATCTGCAGCACGCTGGCGGACATTTCTAATCAAATCACTGCAGTGATGTCTCACCTGCTCATATGTCCTATTATGCATGCCAACATCATTTATCCTGCTAAGTAGGTTTTGCCACAGTGCAGACCTCTCCTGCTGATTCTGGGTGGTGCGTGAGAACAGGATGGCATAGTCACGCACCAGGCTCTGGTGAATCACGTCATCCTCTGCAGCAGAATATGCTGGGTTCCTTTTTGGAGCCATGTTGATCTGGAAAGGTACAAAAAACAGGTTATCAGCATAGTATCTCAGCAATACATGGTACACATTCTATACAGGGAGTATTAAATTGTACTTATTACTGCTTGGTTGTAACTTGATTACAGTGTAGCTGTCATTCTAAGTCATTTTGACTAAGCACTTGGCCTTCAGGCCAGTTGTTTTACATTAGGGAGGTTTGTGGCAAGCACTGTGTTGGCAGGACACATATCTTTCATCCATTGAAGTTGGGAACTGCTGATTGAGGGCCCAGTGTACAAGTGTATTAGTTCTGGTAGGCAGTTGGCCTTCAGGCCAGTTATTTAACATTAACAAGGTTTGTGGTCTGCACTCGTGTGTGACAATAGGCTGTACTCTGCCATTCATAGCTGGGGACATCTGGTTTCAGGTTTATAGTGCCTGCATATCTGAGCTGTAACTTACTGACATTGCTACACCTTGTTTGCTATAGCAAACACTACATCCAGGCCTCCTGGATCTACCTTTGTTTATATGCTTGTTATTTGTTAGCTTGTTATTTCACTGGTATGCTACTTCCACATAATACACAGCTTCTCAACATGTCTGTGACTCACTACTGATATCTGCATTGCTTACTGTACGTACTTCCATGTTACACATGACAGCAAGTGACTGCTTGTCATTGTTGCATTTACTTAATTGTGACACATTGCACTTTAGGTTACCTGGCACTTGCTCACTGGTGCTTTTATATCAGTCAGCAGTTGTAGGTAATATCAGTACACCCTCACTCCCCACTGGACCTTGTTTTCAATTATTACGGAATTCACAATAGTACTCTAGCATGTCCAGAGGTCAGTTGTCAGTTCCCTCCCCAGTCCAGCTGGTGAGTGTGGTACTCCAGAGACAATGTTAGAACAGCTGCATGTACACAGACAACCCCCTCCTCCTAACAACAAATTCAAACTCATGTGAGTGATGCAACCATATACCAAACTGGAGGCTAGGCTCTGTCTACTCAATACCACCATAACCAGTCAGGTGGCGAGGGAAACCACACTCACTACACTTCCAGTCTCACATAGACCTACCACGACAGCAGAACTAACACATGATCACACATGAACATACTTGTAGGCTCGGACTACAGGTCTGCCTATGCAGCAGAGACCTCCTAAGTAGACACTCAGGCAACCACTACCACGGAAACGAACACGTGCAACACATATCACACAAAGCCAATGTGCTGAACACTCACAGCCATTAACAGTACACAACACACCTCATACACCTGTACTAGGTGCCTCTATCATCAGGCACACTAACATCACATTCACCAGGCTTAACGAGGTGAGGGTAACGGTGTGCAGCCTGTCAGGCACTATGACCTGCCACATAACACAAACACTCAGGTAACCCCAAGGCAAGTACAGGTATGACTCAGTCAATGTCCATGCTGGTGTGAATGACCTGACACATACCTCCCTGGACTACATGACATGAGACAGTACAGAGCTCTCTGAGCACCTATCCCAAGACAGTTTGACCCTGACCTTGAGCAGCACCCTACCCTCACCAAGAACAATGCCACAATATCAAGGCATGATGATCCCTTCCATCAATTGACTGACATACTGGTGTCATTCACAGGTGTGCCAATGCCTGCCATCTTGGGGTGGTATGCTTTGCTAGGGACAGCTTGCACCTGTCACCCCTGTCCTATTGGAATTTGGCGGAGCCTCTTGCTACACCCATAGTGCCTGTATTGGGCAAGGCTCATAAGGCAAACCCACATCCATTTGTATCACAAAGGATGAGGAAGTAAGAGTGATGCTACTCAACACCGGAAGTCTAGACCTCAGGATGCACACACTCAAAGCCCTACTTAGCATTCTGGACATCGATATCTGTGCAGTAACATGAACCTGTTTCAGGTTTCACAGGAGCACACCAGTACTACCAAGTTATAGCTGTTACCATTCTTGTCTGCCCCAACACTTGAACAAGGGAGGGGGAGTATCAGTATTCAATGCAGATTCCCACGCCTCCACATTGGTGGCAAAGTACAACATAGGTGTTAGGCCATTGAGTACAGAAGACGTAGTTGGGGACCTGGGGAAGAAACATGGTAGCGGTCTGTCATTTGTCAACCACATGGCCAATGTGGATTGAAAGACATGTTATATAGTCCAGCTAATCATGAGGGATTCACATGTATGGCAGGGGAGGTCATTGTGCCTCTTTACTCATCCATCATCAGGCCTATAATTGCATACAATGCACCTTTTGGGATGTACCTAACCAGACACCTACAGCAACTGGTACAGGACAACAGTACCTCATCAAGGGGATGCAATGGCTCATACAGATGTCATATGCTGCCCAGGTAAAGGAAATCCAGCTGGACTCAGTAGCATACTGCCTGTTCAGAGGCAATCTGTGCGTGCCATATACAGCCATGTCCTACCCAGCAGTAATGAACATGCTGCACCTCAGGCAATCAGAGTCCCATACAGCCACATGCTCAGGAGACCTGGACCTCAGCACTGACATACATGGACATGCTGGAGGGGCATATTCCTAACTGAGAGGCTCCCTTCACTCTGTAATGAGCTCACACTACAGGTTAGGCAGAGTCCCTCATTGACTCTCTTCCATAGGAATCTGGATGAGTGGATGGAGATCATAGTTGTACCCCAGGTATCACTTCTATGTCACTGTTAGACAGAGGCACAGTATACTAACGTCGGACAAGGGCATAGCAGCATAACTTGTAATTGGGTGGCGAAAGACAAACACATTCTACTAGGCTTACCAATGCCCTAGGGCAAATAGCCTAGTATGAACCTATGAACATGTGTGTACTGCTATAGTACTTCTGCCATATGTTGCATGTGTGTGTGTTGTGGGGATGCACAGGTAATGGCCGGATATTTCTGCACAGGCGACACGTCTGACACACTCTGGGTGTTCATCCCTACATACTGGATGTGTGTTGCCATCCAACCCTGTGATGTGGACACACATTACTCAGCCTGGATATACATATCCGAACAACACCAAAAGCACAGTACACTACCTTGCTATGTATGCATGTAATTACACAGTTATTCACTAGTTATGACAGTGATGCTATCCATGCAGCCCATTGGGCCAGTGGAAGCCACAACACACACCGCCGGCACCTTTGCATATGCTTACCACAGACATCCCACATACTGCATGTACTGTGCACACACATATCTAACCCAGAACAACTGCACACCACTTATTAATCCTGTCCAGTGGACTACAGATACAGGCATATTGTATAACAATAGTAGGAGGCTACTGCAGCATAGGGCAGATTCACATGACGGCAAGGCATCTGTGGTCAGCAGTGTTAAGATGCTTCACATTCACCAAATGCCCAGATATTGGCAACATTGTTGCAGACAGTTTAGGTGTAGGTACCCCCCCATTCTCCTACACATGTGGTATTAGTTATCCCAGATGACTGTAACCTCCCTATCCTCTCACATGTCCAGGTGAGAGCCACCCTCATCATTGCAGAACACATAGCATCACTGTTACGAAATGGTATCCCTGGATGTGTACTACATTCACCCCTGGAGGACATAGCACCACATGACAGACTGATATTAATCCCTGGCCATACTACGGGATATGTACCTGAACAGTGCCATACATACACAGTGGTCCATCACCAATGAGGAGTAACCTCTACTGACCCTGGTAACTACTGCATCATATGCACAACTGGCCTTGTGTTCTAAGCTATGGAAGTTTTAAGTATGGGCAACATGTACAGCAATATTACATATGTATATATTTCAGGACTGTGTACACACAACCTATCCCATGGACATACCTATAGATAGTGAACTATGATACATTTGGAGGTGTCACAGTAAACACAGTATTAACCTGCTACTTTGCATTACCTGTGTTTGTGGCAGCTGTTGCTGTATCAGTGATGCTGCTTGCTGCTTGCAGTTTTCTGCTGCTGCTGCTGGTTTTGCTGCTGTCAGTCTGTTTATTTTCGTATTTCTGTTTCTCTCTCTCTCTCTCTTTCTCAGGTTTGTGCAATGATTGTATTGCATTTGTGGAGTGTGGGTACTGAATGCTTTTGTAGGTATCTGCATAGGCCCATGTGATGGCCTCTGCACCAATTGTAAGGCAGCATTGGCTAATTGCATACAGCCAGTTATGTACTGATTGCATGTCTCACTGTGATTTCAGGACAGTGCTACAAAAAGGTATGTGAGATAGGCATTGCCCTTTCAGATTGTAAGGGCGTGGACCATGCTGGTATGCTGTTGGAAAATGTTCTGTGAGTGTGAAGGTTAGTACATCTCTCATGCTTCATGCTGTGTTGTGAATTCAGGTTGCTGCATTTCTCCCACCTGTTCCCTGTAGTGAGTTTGTATGCATACTGACACCCACAACTATATTTATTATGTATTGCTATATATACATATGTGTACATATACATATACTGTCATATATGTACATTAGCTGACAATATTGGGTACAAGCTAACAATTTTCAGGGCTGTTTCTGTTAACACACACTAGTATGGGAATCCAGTAATTGGGACAGTGAAGGTCTGTCTGACATGCTTAGGGTAGTACACATACTATATTGCCTTTATCTTCATTCCTACTATTACATGTTCCACTTATTTAGCACTATATTCCTGTATGAGAGTCATGTCTTGCTGGTAGGTCATACAGACTAGTGTTACAATGGTCTTGTGGTAGGGCCTACTAGTATGCTTGTATTTTGCTTTCAAATTGAGTACAGGGTCTATCAATCAAAGTGCTGGAGGCATCTTCCAGCAGTTAAGGGGTTAGTAGGTCTCACAGGAGTCAGGCTGTGTTGCAGATTCTGGCTGCTGCATTTATCTTCACTGTCTCCTGTAGTGAGTGTGTATGGATACTGACACCTGCGACTATATTTCATATGTATTACTATATATTTATATATATGTATGTGTACATTTACATACCTTCTTATGTGTACATTACCTTACATTATTATGTACAAGCGAACAATTAGTAGGGCTGTTTCTGTTAACACTGAACTAGTGTGGGAATCCAGTAATTAGGACATTAAAACTCTACCTGAAATGCATTGGGTAGTACACCTCCTATATTGCCTTTATATTGATTCCTACTATTACATGTTATATTTATTTTAGCACGATGATCTCATGTGGTAGTCATGGCTTAGTGATAGGTCATACAGACTAATGTTACCAAGGTCCTGGGTTTGAGACTGGCAGTGGGAATTTATTTTTCTTTCCAAACCTTCAAAATGAGTACAGGACCTGTCAATCAAAGTGCTAAAGCCACCTTTAAGCAGTTAAAAGGGTTAGTGGGTCTCAGAGGGGTCAGGCTGTGTTGCAGATTCTGGCTGCTGCGTTTATCTTCACTGTCTCCTGTAGTGAGTGTGTATGGATACTGACACCTACGACTATATTTCATATGTATTACTATATATTTATATATATGTACATTTACATATCTTCTTATGTGTACATTACCTTACATTATTATGTACAAGCGAACAATTAGTAGGGCTGTTTCTGTTAACACTGAACTAGTGTGGGAATCCAGTAATTCGGGCATTAAAACTCTACCTGAGATGTATTGGATAGTACACCTCCTATATTGCCTTTATATTGATTCCTACTATTACATGTTATATTTATTTTAGCACTATGTTCTTGTATGGCAGTCATGGCTTAGTGGTAGGTCATACAGACTAATGTCACCAAGGTCCTGGGTTCGAGACTGGCAGTAGGAATTTATTTTTCTTTCCAGACTTTCAAAATGAGTACAGGACCTGTCAATCAAAGTGCCATAAAGGCACTTTTAAGCACTTAAAACCAGGTCTGCGCTTATGCCAGTAGCTCACGATAAGCACTGGCGGTGAGCTCCGCTAACACAGGAGCACACCAGCTAATTTCTTTGAAAGAAAAGAAAAAGGGGTGACAGGAAAGTGGTGAAAAAGGGGTCACAAAGAGGGTAAGACAGTAGGGAAACAAGCGTGGGATTTGCAGGAGGGGTGTAGGTAAGGCCCATAGATGTCCATGTCTTTAGCAGCAACAGCTGTGCATTTCCATGTATTTTGGTGAGACATTTGAAACCTTCCACCCCTGAGAGAGGTGTCAGGACAACATTAATGTTTGTTGTAGAGCCAATTGTAATTAACAGTTTCAATGTCAAGCGGACATGTGTGCGACATGGACAGCTATGTATGGGGCGTAATTTTTTTGTGGGTACAGAGTGCCCTTTTTTTTTTTTTCAGGGGAGAGTGGTATGTCAGGTGAAGGAAGTCGGTATAGCTGGGGAGGTAGGTTGGGTAGGTTAACAGACAAGACAGACAAGACGCATACAGGGGCGGTGTATGACACACGTGGGGGGGTTACACAATTGATGGGGACGGAGGTTGGGATATCCAAGACGCATGAGCCCACAGATGGCAACAGTGGAACTGATATCCCCACCCATAGGCAGTTGCCACTGTTCCTTCACAGCCCAGGACGGGGCTGTGCTGGGGGCTGTGTAGGCGGGGCAACGGCCGGGGCCATTAGCTGTGCCACACGAGCCTCGAGCTGGCGTAGGGGCCCAAGAACGGAGTCTTGGATCTCCCTTCGCACCACAGACCGGACACCTTGGAGGGTGAGTGGACGAACTCCTCCGGCCACGCTTGCAGAGGGGGGACGGGCCTCATCCCCTGCAGCGCTTCCACCCGAAGGTGGCACAGGGCCACCGGAGGGTCCGGCCTGGGCACTAGTGCCAGGTGCAGTCGCCAGCTGAGGTGGGAGAGATGGGTCCGCTGGGACCTGCCTTCCCAAGTGTTCTAGGTTTGTGAGTAGTTATGTTAGTTTGGGTTAGTGGCATATTATTCCATTCAGATTAGTTGTAACAGCATGCATTGGTATTCCCATTAAACAAACACCCAGATATTAATACCATTGAACAAGGGGCATATCAATATCACATGCATTATTTGAACGGAAATACACAATCAAACAACATGCAGGGTTGATTAATGGCAACAGGCCATCAGATTTGCAGGTATGAACAGGGCACATGCACGAACAGACATGCATATATTTTTGAAACGGACAAATGTCCATGGTTAATGAAATGTTCACATACCAATATTTATTGGGTGTTGTTATATGGAATTATAGGGTTGGGTGGAGATAGAAAGTGATGACACATTCATAAGTTACACATTGATATACATTTGTAATAGGTACACAATTAAGTTGAGGCTGATGTTTCAAAATGATTTTTATTTGACTGTCATGCTACACCTGTTACAAATACATCACTATCCTACTTATTTTTAATTTGATCAGATACATCATCCTGCTACACTTTGATGACAGGACAGGGGACAACTATGGCTGTTTAGTCTGTCAGATAATCATTCATTCTATCTGCAAATTGTTTACTGTTATCACCATATACAGATTTTGGCCTTGACATTCCAGATTCAGACACACTGAAATCAGTTTGGGATGTTAATTTGTACTTCACACATGCATTTAGTTCTGTGGAAACACACTGGGGCTAATATATTCAGGGGTTATTACTACTTTATTTATTCATACATGACCCTTTCTGTAACTCTCACACATCCTGCAACTACACAGTTCAGGTTGGTACTTCTAGGCTTTGTTCACATATTAGACCTGTGGTGATTCAAACACTTTCCAACAGCCTCACTTCTGTCATGATTCAGCATTTCAACAGGGGATAAATCACACATGTGACTACCTCAGATTCTGAAGCTGTACTCTGGAGACTACTGCAGGTTATACCACATTTAATTAATGGTGGGACATCTGTATTACAGCACTATTTATTTCTATAAATTATTTTTCCAGTCACACTTGCATACTGATGAACTTGTTGCAGCCATACCTGCAAACTTTCAATTCTTGCTTGCACATTAGATTACTTTTAATCAATACACTGCAGTGTTCTGATACATGCTACACTATAATATTTATTTACAAGTACTAGATGGGGTTACTAACCTGCATGGTGGCGCAGCCGCGCCAGCCTACGGTCATGCATCTCACGGTTCGCAGAGCGGACACCTGCAGCTGTAATACAAAGGAAGTAATATTGGACTACACATCTCCATGGTATCAGCTAGTTGAAATCCTTACATACATGAGTAAAATGTAACTTACTCAGTAGTGGGGCGTTGGGCATATCCCGGGCCTCCTGGATCCATTGGGTCAACTGGTCTTGCTTACGCCGCTTCAGGTCCGCATGGTGGTGACGGACCTGCTCACCAGTGCGTGGAATGCCAGTAGCACTGGTCAGATCACGAGCCAACTGGTCCCATGCCTCCGCCCTGTAGGCTCCCCATGAGACCTGGCCCTGCATGAGTTGGGCCTCGTGATGATGGACAAGGAGCCAGACCATGTATCTGGACTCCTCAACGCCCCAATGCTGTGCTCGAAAGCAACGTCCCTCACCTACTCCACTCATTCTGACTGCAGGTCTGTTCTACAATCGGTTATGGTGTGTATTCCCGCCTATGGGGCTTATATATGCCGCTTTTCCCGCACATTTCTCTGATTGGCCGTTTTGGAATTGTATCTACTTCACTGAAAATGCTTTATCATGCTCCATTCTGTATTTTATCCCATATATATGCTATTTCTGCATTTCTAGGTATTGCTGTCATGGCTTAGTGGTTTAGTACCTTGACTCTAGTGCATGGTATCCTGGGTTCGAATCTAACCACTGAATTTTAATTTTCCTGACAGAAATGAGTTGAGGACCTGTCAATCAAACATGCCATAAGCACTTTTAAGCACTTAAAAGCAGGTCTGCGCTTATGCTGGAGCTAACGCATGCGCACTGGCAGTTAGCTTGTGGGAGCGGGGCGCAAACGGTGTGCGCTGGGATAAACCTTAATTGGCTAGTGACACACATGTTAAGCTGAGCACAGCTAGTTGCAAACAGTTTCAGCCTGTTAAACCAGTGCTTAGCAACGGGCATACAGATTGCAGCTTTTTAAACACTACGCAGCTACGGGCACTCTGTCTCACAGCAGCTTAGCTATCAGTACATTTCTAATTATTTTTATTATTGTGTTACTTCAATATATATGCTCCATTTCATTCCATTTTACAAAAGGGTATACTTTTACATTTGGACAATACTGTCAGGGGCTTTTTTAGTGCTTATTTACAAAAAAAAAGGTTGTTGTGTGGGCTCGAACCCTGCCTGCCTACTCTTAAGCCGGCAACTCTACCGCTAAGCTATTTCTTCTTGGCTTACTTTGCATATGTAGTTCTCATATCCTTTTCCACTGATTGCTAACTGCAGTTGCGCTTAGTAGCACACCACAAGACACGCACACAGTAGCACACATTTACGGGGGTTAAAAAAAATAAAACAGTTTTTATTTTAATTTTATAGCCTCTGTTCACTTTGTACACTGATGGTCTGTGGGGGAATGTGTTGTGTAGTGTGTTTGTTTACATTTCCATGGCCTCTCTCGTGGCTGTTTACTTTCAGCCATTCTACACTTACGGGGGAGTGTCCGCATGCAGGGCTTAGCCTACGGACACGCCCTCTACTCTCTTACACGGGCCGTGTAAGAGTTACAGTGTGATTCAGCATGCCTCATGCACCTCATGCATATGCATGACATGCTGACATCACACCGTTTAACTGCAGCCTCCGTGTAAGAGTTATAACTCTTACACGGAGGCTTCCTGAATCTGGCCCAATGTCTAGAACAGGAGGTATAGCCAAAGGCCTATGCTGAGGAAGAAGAAGAAAATCCTCAAGTCTCTTTTTTGATTCAGAGAAATCCTGACTTTCCCAGTGGAAATGTTCCCCAAAAGAAAAACCCTCAGGGAGAAAAGCAGAAGGAATGGAATCTTCTGCATCAGAGTCCTCATAAGAAGGTATAGACAATTCCTGTTCATTAGAAGAGTCAGAAGAAATAGAATCCTGTTCAGAAGATTCATAATGAAAGTCTTGCCTAGGCCTCTTTGAAGGGGGGGGGGGGGTTGGCTACCCCTGATCAGAATAATTAAATCTTCAGCCATTTTGATCATTTGTTTTTTAGGCATAGGGGCCTGCACATGAGGCCCAGGCGTAGGTTGAGATTTTGGCCTTAGTTTTGAAGATGGTTTCGGTCTAATATACAAATCTGTAGGCCTAAAAACACCCTCAGAAGCCGGTGCCTGCACAGCGGCTCCGGACCCATCCAAGGTAGAGACATCCACGGGTTCCATGACTGAAGTATCTCGCGGCATACCGCACTCCGAATGGGTCTCACTAGAGGCCTGCGAATCAGAAGTAGCGGGTATCAGGTGCTGCGAAAGCGCCTCACTGAGTACCGGCAAACTGGCGACTGGCTTAGGAGAAGCATCGTCAGCAGTTTTGGACCTTAACTCTGTCTCTGTCTTTTTCTTTGCGTTTTTTAGGTATTCCGGTAGTCGGATTGCTAACCGACGACATTTCTGGATAATTAAAGCGTGAGTCAAAATATTTAGAAGCAAAAATGTTCCGATGTTTGATAGTGCGTTGATTAAATAAAGCACAAAACTGACAGCAAGGTACATTGTGGTCAGGGCCTAGGCAAGGAATACAGTACAAATGAAAAATCTGTGTGAGGTATTTGCTTCCCACAAGTAATGCAATTATTAACTTTTACTGACATTGGTAAGGAGCAAGAAAAAGTTTCCCCGATGGGGTACTTAACTTTATAGTTGAAGACTTCGGATCTGAAACTCGAAAACGAAAATATCAGGAATCGGCCGACCGGCACTTGTGAACTGCTTTTGCTTCAGGCACCACGCGGCAAGAAAGTCTGATGTAATGGCATCGGCTGCATGTTTTATACCTCTGGCTACCTGACGTCATGGAAGAAGGGACAGCAACCGACGCAGGACCCAAGACTTTGTTAATCAGGCTGACTGAGGGCAACCTCCCAGCAGATTACCCAAATGTAATGACTGCAGCTGTGAAACACGAAGAACATCTACACAGTACACCTGTGATCTCAGGATGCTGAAAGTCAGGAATAGGTGAAATTACTCTGGTTATGTGCAAGAACATATCCAAGTTTTGAATAGGAGATCTGTTAGTAGGCATTTCACAGTATGTTTACTATTTAGACATCTAATGTTAGGGGGTAGAGAGTTCAAGGCCATACCAAATGCATAGGAATAAAGAGATTGGCCTAAGCTATGTAAGCAATTAATAACAGTCAGTGTGGCGGTATTGAAAGATCTTAGTTGATGCATGATTTTTCTGGAAGGTGAGCACGCCAGAGAGGGCAGATATTTTACTTGGTTGGTGGTATAGCAGTTGATGGGTCAGGAGAGGTTCACTGTATTTTAGTAGGTTAGAGAGTTCGAACCATCATAGTTGTCTTAGGGAAAGGCAATTGAGTGGCTATGAGTGGCTATGAGCTCTGTGACTAGGTGTTATCCAAATGAATTACTTCTGATCATTTGGTGAGTATGGAAATAGCCACCCAAGAAAATTATTTTCCTGTGCCCCTGTTGAGCAGAGCCACAGAAGTGATCCCCGAGGTGAATTTCCTATCTTCCATCCAATTATCAAGATTTTTCTTGAAGAGTGCTAATGAGGAGCTCTGTTTGACATAGATAGGTAGTCTGTCCCAGAGTATGGGAAGTCTCTGGGACAGGAATCTATCCCTCCAGCATGTTCTGCTTATTGTGGTGATAAGGTTTAGGTCCCTAAAGCGTGTATCTCAGAGGGATTGGGATTTCTTTAAGTGGAGCATGTTCAACAGCTCTGGGTTTGACATAGCTTTGTATGTTAGGCAGAGATCGCCCCTGAGTAGGCGATATGCGATGGAGTAAAGCTGGGGTTTTTTGAGACAGTCTGCATAGGGCATCTGTTTGAGGCCATTAATCCTCTTTGTGAGGTATTTCTGTGGTCTTTCCAGTTGTTGTAGATGTCTTGTGAGGTACATACCAAAAGGAGAGTTGTACTCTATAATGGGTCTAATGAGTGATGAGTAGAGGGGAACAATGACCTCTTTTTTTGTGGATGAGAAACCGTTTGTGATGAGGTGAGCCACGTAGAAGGATTTCCTGACCACTGTGGCGATGTGATTATCAAAGGAGAGACTACTGTCCACCTGTGTCCCAAGGTCTCTTATCACATTTTCGGCATTAAGTAGACTACCAGCTATGTGGTAGCTCATGGGTACAGAGTTTTTACCAAAGCGGATGACAATACACTTTTTGGCATTGAGCTTCAGGCCATGGCTTTGACACCAGGCATCTGTCTCAGTGAGGCCCTTTTGTAGTATGTCCATATTGTTAGGAGTTTTGATTATGGCTCCTAGTTTGCAGTCATCTGCAAACTTTGTTAGCCAAAGACCTTCTCTATTAGCCTGTACTTCAAAGAAGTAGATATCAAACAGGAGAGGACCCAGGACTGAACCCTGTGGTACTCCACTTGTCACTGGTCTGAAGTCGGATTTGGAGTCTGCTACTTTCACAGTGTGGGTTCTGTCCGTGAGCCAGTTGGCAACCCATCTTGTGACATAGGGATTTATACCTAGTTTAGTGAGCTTATCTAAAATTCCAGAGTGGGGGATGGTGTCGAAAGCCTTGGCGAGATCTAGATAAGCTGTGTGAACCACCTTACCCTCATCTATGGCTTTGGTGACTTCTTCAAAGAAGTCAATCAGGTTTAGGAGACATGATCTGCCTTTTACAAATCCGAACTGGGTAGGGTCCAGAGTATGGAGATTACCAATGTCTTTGTTTATGAGTTCCATGATGATACGTTCTATGGCCTTGCAGACCAGGCTCGTCAGGCTAACGGGGCGGTAGTTCCCAGGGTCCATCATGGCTCCCCCTTTGTGGAGTGGGATAACCGTCACGGTGCGCCATTCAGTGGGCACAAAGCTTGAGGTGAGGCTATGACTGAACATGGTACTTAGGTAGGGTGCCAGTTCATTCTGTAGTTCGTGTAGAACGCAGCCTGGGATATTGTCAGGTCCCATGGATGCTGTGTTCTTGGCTTTGGGGAGTGTGTTTTTTACCTGTGTGGCCATGATTACAGGAACTTTGCATTCTTCCGGTATAGAGATGGGCCCTCTGGGGGGTGAGACGGTGGTAAAGTTAGCACTGAACCTATCTGCCAGGATGTTGGCAATATCAGTTGGTTCTATATATTTAGTGCCATTGTGCTGTAACTCAGAGCAGATCTGAGTGTTGTCATTGAGATTCTTGACATAGCTATAGAATGCTTTGTGGTTGTCTTTAGAGTCAGTGGCAATTTTGTTTTCGTAACTAGCTTTGGAGGATTTTATGAGGGATCTCAGCTTCTTACTGAGGTTGACCAGGGCGTTCCTCCAGTCATGGGATTTTACTCTTTTTTGCAACAGTTTCTTTCTTCTGTTGTAGAGTTTGTTTATGGCAGAGGAGCACCAGATCGGCTTCCTTTTTTTGGAGGATAGCATCTTGGTTCTATTAGGGATAGCATGATCCATACACTCGTGTAAGTGCTTATAAAGTGCATTTGTGTAGGATTCAGCAGTCGTAACTCTACTGTCCGTCTGCATAGGTGTCATGAAGTTTGCCACTTCTGTCTTAAAAAGTGTGAAGTTGGCTTTGGAGAAGTTTTTTATGGTGGTTTCCCTAACTGCGGGTGGGAGTGGGATTTGGATGTCTAGGGTGATTATCTTGTGGTCGGATCTGACCGAGGAATTGACCTCTGGTGTGGAACACCTGTTGCCCATGTTGGTAATGACCAGGTCAGGGATATTACTGCCCCTGGTGGGGGTGTGAATAAGTTGATCCAAGGCATTGGAATTTGTGAATTCCAGAAAACATTGAGCAAGAGTTGGTACGAGTAGTTTTCCCAGTTAATGGTGGAGTAGTTGAAATTGCCCATTATTCGAGTGTTAGGTTGTACACTAATACTTTCCAGTGTATCAAGAAATGAGGAGTGGGAATCCTGGGGCATAGTGGGGGGGGTCTGTAGCAAGCTACAATTTGGATTGCGGTCTTGCCCAGAGTTGGTTGCACTTGGATAATCTTGGATGCATTATGCTGTTCAACTAGCCTGGAGGTGTGGATATCCTTAATGAATATGGGCATGCCTCCACCTTTAGTGCTTCGTTCTGGGTTAGGTGGCTGAAAGGTGTGGTATGAATTATAGCCTGGTAATGCAGGGGTGCTCTCTGGAGCTTTGAACCAGGTCTCTGTCACTGCACAGATGTCGATGTTCTCCATTTTAAGAAGTGCCTCGAGTGAGTGCATTGTGAGGTTTAGACTTCTAGCATTGAGTAGCATTGCCCTCAGATTTTGCTTGCTTGTACCTGTTACAGTGGTGAATTTGTCATTTGAACCTTGCCTAAAAATGGCACTATAGGGGTGTCAAGAGCCTTAGCCAGTATCTGAATGCATAGAGCTCAGCTGATAAAAGTAATCCTTTCAGCTCCACAGAATGTTTTCCATTGTATTACACAACTGCCTTTGCATATGCATGCGGTCACTCCCTACATCTTTGACAGGAGACTAGTTTGTGGTTTATTTCTGATAAGTGGGTCCTGCAGAGCATGTTCTATGTAGTCACATGTCATTGCCACAGTGCACTCAGTAGTTTTCTATCTCAGATTTTTAACTTCTTATGTATTCCTGTCTCCATATCTATGTACAGTGTATATAAATAGTGTACACACCCCTGTTAAAATGCCAGGTGTTTATGATATAACAAATGAGAACACAATACATCATTTCAAAACTTTTCCCAGCTTTAATGTCACCTATAACCTCTACAATTCAGTTGACATGCAAACAAATCCTTAAGAGGAAAAAATATAAAGAACAAGCAACATACAATAAGCGGGTTGCATAAGTGTCAACACCCTTAAACTAATACTTTGTTGAAGCAGCTTTTGGTTTAATAACAGCATTCAGTCTGAGTGGGTTGGAGTCTATCAGCATGGCACATCTTGACTTGACAATATTTGCCTACTCTTCCTTGCAAAAGTGCTCCAAATCTCTCAGATTGTAAGGGCATCTCTTGTACGCAGCCCTCTTTAGGTCAGCCAAGTTTTTCTATTGAATTTGGGTCTGGGCTCCTGCTGGACCATTGCAAAACTTTAATTTTCTTCTGTTCCAGCCATGCTTTTGGTTATTTGGTTGTCAGCATGGGATCATTGTCGTGTTGAAAGGTGAAATTCCTCTTCATCTTCAGCTTCACCTTTCTATCAGACGCCTGAAGGTTTTGGGCCAAAATTGACTAGTATTTGCAAATGTTCCTAATTCACTCCACCTTCACTAAAGCTCCAGTTCCAGCTGAAGAAAAGCAACCACAAAGCATAATACTGCCACCACCATGCTTCACCATGGGGATGGTGTTCTTTTGGTGATGTGTTTTTTCTTGCGATAATTTCAGCTTTCTCAATGAGCTGAGGTTGTTTCTGAAAGAATAAGAAATATGCCTGAAAGAAAGAAAAACAAAAAAGGCTGTGCAAAGCTATTGTAACAAAAAGTAGTGGCTGACATAAGAGCCTAGGGAGGCTACTGTTAACACAAAAAAATATTCAGTTTTTAGGTAAAGTTTGGCACTATAGTTACTGTTACATAGCATAACATTATAGGTTCATAGGTTCATAGGTTCATACTCGGCTATCTGCCCTAGGGCATTTATAAGCCTAGCCAGAGTATGTGTGGCTTTCACCACCCCTTAAGATGAGAATACTATACCCATTAGTTTGCTGTGCCTCTGTCCAGCAGTGATACAGAGATGATTCCCGGGGTAAACCTACGATCTCCCATCCACTCGTCAAGATTTCTCTTGAACAGAGTCAGTGAGGGGCTCTGCCTCACATGGACTGGGATTCTGTTCCATAGTGTAGGGAGTCTCTGGGTGATGAATCTGTCCTTCCAACACATCCTATTTATATCCGTGTTGAGGTTTAAGTCTCTTGCTCTCGTGGCTTTGGTGGATTTGGATTTTTTGAGGTGGAGCATGTCCATTAATTCCGGGTTGGACATGGCCTTGTATGTCAGGCACAGATCACCTCTGAGCAGACGGTATGCGACTGAATAGAGCTGGAGTTTCTTCAGTCTGCATCGTATGACATATGTTTGAGCCCCTTTATCCTTTTGGTGAGGAACTTTTGGGGTCTTTCCAACTGCTGCAGGTGTCGGGTAAGGTACATTCTGAATGGGGCGTTGTACTCAATCATTGGTCTGATAAGTGAAGAGTACAGGGGTACAATGACCTCTCCTGATCTGGATGTGAATCCCTTCATGATCAGGTGGGCAATGTAGAAGGTCTTTCTAACCACTTTGGCAATGTGAGTGTCAAAAGAGAGGTTACTGTCAACTTGGGTCCCCAGGTCCCTGATAACTTCTTCCATGTTTAATGGATTACCATCTATGTGATAATTAGGGGTTACCTTGTTTTTCCCAAAGGGTATGACTATACATTTTTTGGCATTTAGCTTAAGGCCATGGCTCTGGCACCAGTTATCCATTTCTATGAGACCTCTCTGGAGGATGTCTGTGTCTGATGGAGTGTCAATTATGGTGCCCAGTTTGCAGTCATCTGCAAATTTTGTCAGCCACAATCCCCCTATCTTTGCCTGCACTTCAGAAAAATGAATGCAAAACAAGAGGGGGCCCAGGACTGAGCCCTGTGGGACACCGCTCGTGACCGGCTTAGAGTCTGACATGGCACCAGCAACTCTAACCCTGTGTGTTCTGTCCTTGAGCCAGTTTGCAACCCATCTTGTGACATATGGGTTTACATCTAAGCTGGTGAGCTTTTCTATGATGCCCGAGTGGGGTATTGTGTCGAACGCTTTTGCTAGGTCAAGGTAGGCTGTGTGAACTGCCTTACCCTCATCAATGGCCTTAGTGACTGTTTCGAAAAAGTCGACCAAGTTCAAGAGGCAGGATCTGCCCTTGACAAAGCCAAATTGGGTAGGATCCAGTGTCTGTAGGTCCCCAATGTCTTTATTTATGAGTTCCATTATGATCCTCTACATAGCTTTGCAGACAAGGCTCGTCAAGCTTATGGGGCGGTAATTTCCAGGGTCCGTAGAAGCACCGCCTTTGTGGACTGGGACCACAGTTGCCGTACGCCATTCTTTGGGTACGTATCCTGTAGTAAGGCTAAGATTAAACAGCAGCCTTATGTGTGGGTTTAGTTCCTCATTGAGTTCGTGTAGCACACAGCCGGGGACACCGTCCGGTCTCATTGATGCTGTGTTTTTTGCTTTAGAGAGAGCAGCTCTCACCTGGGCATCTGAGATGTTTGGGAGGCTAGACTCTGGTGGGATAGATATTTCTCCTTTTGGGGGGCAGGGAGGGGAGAAATTTGCACTGAACCTGTCTTCCAGTATGTTGGCAATGTCTGTGGGTTCAGTGATTTTTTTATCATTTTGGACTAATTCTGAGCATATCTGGGAGTTTCCACCCAGGTTTCTAACATAGCTAAAGAAGGCTTTATGATTGTCTTTTGTGTCATTAGCGATTTTTCTCTCAAAGTTGGCCTTGGATGACTTTATGAGTGATCGTAGTTTTTTGCTAGTATTGATCAGAGATGCCTTCCCTTTTAGGGAATTTGCTCTGTCATGTAGTAGCTTTCTCCTGTTGTTGTAGAGTTTGTTTATGGCTGGGGTCCACCAGACCGGGCACCTGCCTTTGGTGGAAAGGGTCTTGATTTTATTAGGGATTGCTTAATCCATACATTCCTGGAGGTGCTCGTAGAAGGCATTTGTAAGGGTTTCAGCAGCGTGGGTTGTGGTTTCCACTGGCTCGGAGGCCTTGAAGGATACCACTCCAGTCTTAAGAAGTGTGAAGTTTGCTTTTGAGAAGATCTTCACTGTGGTCTTTTGCTGGGGTGGGGCGGGATGTGGATCTCCAGTGAGATTAATTTATGGTCTGATCTCACCAATGAGGGATATACTTCCGGTGTGGAGCATTTTGTCCCCATGTTTGTGATGATCAGGTCTAGTATATTTTCTCCTCTTGTGGGAATGGTGACTAGTTGTTCCATAGCATTTGAGTTTATGAACTCAAGGAACCTTTGGTCTAGGGTGTTGGGGCTTGAGTAATGTTCCCAGTCTATGTTTGGGTAGTTGAAGTCACCCAATATGATGGTGTTTGGAGAGACACTCATACTCTCCAGTGTCTTCCCATGCAAAAATAAGTATGTGGCCAGCCAGTAAGCACTACACACACCCCTAGCAGATATTTCACCATGTCCATTTGAGAAAATTGATAAAGTGGACAAAAAGTTGAATTCAGACTAGTTTTTTTTTTTTGTTTTTATCCCACTTAGCCCATATGTGTAAGTCAACAATAATGAGGAAAGAGTCATTAGGGAACAGTTTTAGTGGCACACCAGGCTGACATGTTTGATGTCTATTGTCATGCAGGGTTGCTAATTAGCTGAACCTAGCCTAGCTGGAAATCTGAGACTAAGGCTCATAGAAGGAGTGGAGATGGGAGGAGTAACTTGGTCAGGAACTGACAGTAACAAAATTGCTCTTTTCAAAAAGTCTTTTTTATCTCTGTAATTAGTTAACACTTTTCCAAGCTTCTTTCAGAAAATGTGTAGTGCATCAGTATGAACATTTGTAAAACTCAGTGCAGGACAGTCAATGACACTTGGATCTACTGACTGTTAAATAAACTTGGCAATATTTTTCAAGTTTTCCATTCAAAGTGAATGGAAGCCTGATCTGATAACAAAAGGTTGGGCTAATTGTTCTCACAATCAGGGCTGTCAGACTGCATTTTGGGACAGATTTAGCCTATTAAGGGAAAAGTCTCATTAGGATGTCTGCCCCAATGAGGGCAGACAGGAGAACAAAAAAAAAATTAAGAATGAATAATTTTTTGGATTAAAGCAGCTTTGGGGGGGTGCAGAAAATCATGACTAGATAAAAAATGTTTTTTCATCATTTACCCGTAGTGGTCCTTTAACAAAGGTAGCAAACATAATCTGAGGCAGCTAGATGGACTGATGAATAATGAGAAGGAATAATTCTTAAAGGGCCACAAGGCTGGAGAACTATTTCTGAGTGGTGGCTTGATGACCCATGCCAGATTGGACAGAATTTAGGGGACCTCCTCGACTTTTCTGCAGTCTTGATGTGAAGGCGTCTTGAAGGTCCAGTGAGCAGATCCAGTCATTTGCTCTGAGATAGGTAGTATCGACACAGTAACCATTCTGAACTGGATGTTTAGTATGCATTTCTTTAGATGGCTGAGGTCTAGCATGGGTCTGAGGCCCTGACTTTTCTTTGGAACCAAAAACAATTGCGATCTTCTCTGGCCTGGTGGGACATCCTGGATGCCTCTTTTAGACAACAAAGAAATAATCTGTCTTTCTGCCACTTTGGTCTGATTGGGTGGGTCATCTGGGATTAGCTGTCTTGGATTTTGGGGTGTCATGAAAAATAGTACTGAATAGCCTCCTGATATGATCCCGTTGTCTCATTTGTCCTGGATAATGGCCTCCCACTTTGTGCATGAAGAGCTTTGTACTGCTAGACATGGTTACCACAGCTGCTTCTGTTTCAGAGTAGGTAGTGCCTGCTGAGCTAAATTCCTCTGTAAGCGATTCATATGAGTGACTTTATTCATGACCCTTAAGACAAAAGTGTGATGAGCATATGCCCTCTTCCCCAACCTATCCATCACCTGGGACTCCTTGTTGGGGGCAATAGACAGAAACTGAATTATTGCTCAGCTCTTTCTTGATTGCTGCTGCCACAATGATGGAATCTACCCTAGTGCTGCCTGTCGTTGGAAGTCCCAAGGATCTTATCAGGTTTTTGTGGTACTGCCTCACATGGATCTGGCTCCTGCCATGGTCTCTTCACCACCCATTCAACTAACTTCTCTGCTGAAGGAACCACTCAGAAAGTAGACTGGGCAGAAATGTAAACCTGAAAAAGTGCAATCTGGTCCTGAAATGGAGTTAGTAGGCCATGATCCCCTCTGCTGCAAAAGTTCTAGGATCTCACCAAATGAGGCATCTTTGGAAGGGGATGGGGATCTCTATCATCTGAGTGTGTGCCAAATGTGAGAAACCCTCATGGGGAGTCTACGTGCTTCCTTTTGCACATCCCTTTTCCTGGTTCAAAGGTTCATATGTGTTTACTAGGCTAATGACCACAAGGGCCTTTTTAAGCCTAGCATCCCAAATTCTCTGACAAGTTATGATACCCTTGATAAGTGTAAGCAGGGCCTGAGAGATGAACCATTTACAGATTACCTGCTTGCATTAGACACATAGGTGCCAAACCAGGGATGAATGTCCAGTTTCCCATCCAATTGTCCAAGTTGCACAGAATTGAGTTAGGGAGGAACTCTACTTCACATGAATGGGGAGCCTATTCCATAGACAGGGTAGTCTCTGGGATGCATACCTATTTCTCCAGCAGGTCCTATTTATATCACATACAAGGTTTAAGTCTTTAGAACAGGTAATTCTGGTATAGATCTCCCCTCAAAAGTCTGGAGGAGACAGAATACAGGGATAGGGCCTTGAGGCAGTCTGCATAGGGCATATTACTTATGCCCTGCATTCTTTTCTTTCTGTTACATTGGAAGGGTATGACCAGAATCCTCAGAGGACTTCCACCTTGCTGTGGAGCAATGATTTTGAGGCCCATAGGTCAGCTCTTATCCAAGGATGTCCAATGGGAGGAAGGTTAAGAGAGAGTCAGTCAACAAAATGGAAGTGGACAGCAGCATCTTTGTTTTTTGTGAAAATGCAATTACCCTCCAAAAACCCTGAAAAGCAATTCCAACCTCCACTGCATCAGAAGATGCTGTTCCAGCTACTAGATCATTGCCCAAAGTAGAAATGACTACAGATGAAACCCCTGAATCAGAGGTGAACAAACTAGAAGAAAGGATCAGAATCAATTATTTGAAAGCTGAAGTCTCCATCACCAGTTGAGGCATGAGAGTCCTCAATCCCAAGACAGCATCTGGGCAATCCAATATCCCAAAAGTCAGTGACAGAGTATTGTCTCCAAAGAAACAAGAAGTGGGTGGAAGACTGGCTGTAAAACACTGGAACAAAGCACACTAGGAAAGGAGCTAGTAGTGGGGTCACAGGACCTGAAGCAATTAACTCTGGAGCTGAAGGAGAAGATAAGACTTCTTGACAAAGCTCCTCAGATGATCCAAGTCAGCCTCCAACATGCCCTTGTAGGGTCTGAAGAATTTTAGCATAGATACAGAGGGAGGTTGAGAAGGGACCCAATGCAATCCTTTTTCTGATGACCCCTGGGTGGTTGATTGGGAAAAACATCCTGCACAATACTAAGCTCCATGCCATGGGGACATCTATCATCAGTAACCTTATGCTTGAAAACTTTCTCAGCAGCTTCTTAGTTTTGTGTCTGGATATGGGGACAGCAGCCCACCCCAAATCAACTGCAGAACTGGAAGGACTGCCCTCATCTCCAAGAAGATTATGTAAACTCTAGTCTTATCCATCAACCACATGCCTTGAACAATCTTCCCTTCAAATCCAAAAGCTTGGCAATCTAAAATGTCATGATGAATACACAGATCTTTGGTTGGTGGTAGGGGCAGTGCCACTCTTCTAGATAGATAAAGACCTGGGACCCTTGTAGCTTAGATATGCTGCCACCACTGCCATGTACTTGATGAACTTGGGGACTGTGGTGAGACCAAAGGGCAGTGCACTGAATTAGAAGTGATCAACTCCCAGCTGAAAGTTAAGAAAAGTAGTTTTGTACCTACCATAAATTTAGATGTTTGAGTGTTCACCCTGCTGCAGTCATCACATTTGGGTTATCCTGCCATCAGGCGGTCCCGCAGTCGGCCAGAGTTCCAAAGTCTTGGTCCAGCGTCAGTTGCTGTCGCTTCTTCCCTGACGTCAGTGCGCAAGGGGTATATAAGAGGCATCCGACGCCATTTTCCTCTTGCCCCAGATGTCAGGTGCCCCCCAATAGGAGGTCACTACATATTGCCAATAAAACATGTAAAAAACATACAAAGCATACCTTCAGCTATAAGCAAATACACCACAAAGGTTGTATCGGATAGAAAGGCATAGAAAGGTTCAGCTAGGTCAGAGGGGATGGAGGGAGGGTAACCTGGACTGCAGCAGGGTGAAAACTCAAACATCTACATTTATGGTAGGTACAAAACTGTACTATGTTCATCGTGATACCCTGCTGCAGTCATCACACTTGTGTTGAATCCCAAAGCTAAGGATGGGTGGTGGAGTTAAACAGGGTTTGAAGAAGCTAGTAGGCCCTGCAAAACTGCAGTGGCAAAGCCAGCTCTAGTCTTAAGAGTATAGAGGTAAGTGATAGTGTTTGGTGAAGGTGTGCACTGAACTCCCAAGTTGCAGCTTCCAGGATATCCTTGGTTGGTATCCCCCTGAGAAAGGCTGTAGATGTAGCTGTAGCCCTGGTGGAGTGGGACCTAATGCTAGCAGGAACTGGTTTTCCATAATGAGTGTAGCAGAAACGTATACAATGTCCTATCCATTTTGAAATGGTCTGTTTTGAGACAGCTTTTCCCTGTGATACTGTAGCATAGGATACAAAGAGCTGGTCAGATTTTCTGAAAGCCTTAGTTTTATCCAAGTAGTAATGTAGTTGCCTGTGAATGTCCAAGGAGTGCAGGAGTCTTTCTCCTTTGTTCTGGGGGTTTGGGAAAAAGGTGAGTAAATGAATGGTTTGGTTTAGGGCCACATTGGATACCACCTTTGGCATAAAGGAGGGGTTAGTTCGTAGAGAGATTCTGTCTTGATGAAAAATGAGGAAAGGCTCCACTGCCATTAGTACCTGTAGCTCTGAGACTCTTCTAGCTGAAGTTATTGCTAGCAGCAGGCCAGTTTTCCATGATAGAAACTTTAAATCAGCTGAGAAAGCTGGTTCAAAAGGCGGCAATGTAAGCTTTTCCAGAACAAAGCTGAGATCCCAAGTTGGTGTTGGTGCTCTCCTGGGCAGTCTTATGTTATTGGCACCTCTGAGGTACTGTCTTAGGAGTGGATGTAAAAATAAAGGAGGATCCGTGTTGTAGTGAGCTGAAATCGCTGAGGCGTGGATCTTAATAGATGAAAAGGAAAGTCCTTTGTGCAACATCTCAGTTAAATATTGTAGAATCTGAGGAATGTCTGGCTCAAGGGGATTTTGGCCTTTAGCCTGGTTCCAGGCGGAAAATCTTTTCCATTTGTCTGAATAGGCTTTCCTGGTGCTGGGCCTCCTGGCCTCCAGAATGACATCCATAACAGCTTTAGATAGAGGAGTTGGCTGGTTGTTTAGGTGATCTGCCATGCAGCCAGATTTAGAGTCTTGGGCTGGCTGTGTAGAATCTGACTGTTTTGCTGGGTGAGCAGGTGAGGAATTTGTGGTAAAATCCATGGTGGGCCGTGTTCCTTAGTATTGGATACTAGTGCTGGCGTGGCCAGTCTGGAGCAACGAGTATCATTTGTGGCCTCTCTAATCCTACTTTCAGCAGCACCTTTGCTAGAAGAGGCAGTGGCGGGAAGGCATACACTGTCAATGTTTTCCAACTGAATGTGAGGGAGTCCACTTTCCAAACTTGTGGGTGGAATGTCCTTGTGCAAAATTTTTGAAGTTGGTAGTTTTGGGGGTTGGCAAACAGATCTATGTCTGGGCATCCCCATTTTTGAGTTATCATTGCAAATACTTGTGGATCCAGTTTCCACTCATGGGGATCCACGATGTTTCTGCTTAGGTTGTCTGCCAATGTGTTTTTCTTTCCTGGCAGGAATTGTGCTTGTAATTGAACTTGGTAAGTCAGTGCTGTGTTCCACAAGGTCATTGCTTGCCTGCATAGAGGGTAGGAGTGTGTACCCCCTTGCTTGTTTATGTACCACATTACTGTGGTATTGTCTGTCTTTATTATTAGTTGTCCTGGGTGTAAGAGGTCCTTGAAAGCTGTTAGGGCATTCTGTACAGCTAGCATTTCTTTTTGATTGATGTGCATATGCCTTTGATCTGTAGTCTATTTGCCTTGAATGCACTGTCCTGCCATGTGTGCTCCCCAGGCATAGTCCGATGCATCTGTTGTTATAGTTTGCCTGGCTGTGGGTAAGGTAAAAGGCTGACCCTTGCTGAGGTGACATGCCTGTGCCCACCACAGAAACTCCTGCTGAAGGCAGAGAATGAGTGGTATCATTGTTTCCAAGCTGTTGCTGTGTTGAGTCCATACGCTTTTCAGGTACCATTGTAATTTCCTCATATGCAGTTTTGCAAATGGTAGTAGTAGTATGCAAGATGCCATGAATCCCAAGGCCTGCAGAATTTTTCTTGCAGGGAGTTGGGTCTTTGTTGCCATTATTTTGAAGTATTGAGTCAGTTGCTGTTTCTTGTCTGGCGTGAGATAAGCCATCTGGGCCGCTGTATTCAAGCTGGCACCCAGGAATATTATGTTCTGTGAGGGCACTAGTTTTGATTTCTTTTCGTTTACTGTGTACCCTAGGCAACTTAGAAGGTGTTTGACAAATGCCAGATGTTGTAAAAGAATGTCCTTGCTTTCTGCTTGAATAAGGCAGTCATCCAGGTATGGGTATATTTGAATTCCTCTTTGTCTGCAGTATGCAATTACTGGTGCCAGGCATTTTGTGAAGACCCTGGGAACAGTAGATAAGCTAAAGGGCAGTGCAGAGAATTGATAATGGGTTGAACCTGCAATGAAACGGAGGTATCTTCTGCAATTCTGTCTGATAGGGACATGCAGGTATGCCTCCTTGAGGTCCAACGTTGCTAGCCAAGCCTTCTTGCCCAACATGGGAAGAAGCTGCTGTAGTGTTACCATCTTGAATTTGGGTACTTGCAAATAGGTGTTTAGAATTGAAAGGTCCAGAATGGGTCTCCATGCTTTGCCCTTTCTGGGGATTAGAAAGAATCTTGAGTAAAATCCTTGTCCTTGCTCCTGTGTAGGTACCTGTTGAATGGCTCTCATGTCCATGAGAGCTGTAATTTGTTTTTGTGCCTCTGCCCATTGATTTGGTGGCAGGTTTGGCATTCCTTTTATCCTTGGCAAGGTGTGAAAATGGAATCTGTATCCTTGTGAGACAATGTTTAGGACCCATTTGTCTTTTGTGATGATGTGCCAGTTGTCTGCAAAAAGTGCTAATGTTCCTCCCAAGGGAGCTGCCAAGAGTGATTTGCTTGGCAGTTTGAGGGTTAAGTCATTGTGTTTGTGTTCTAGTAGTTTGGGGCCTGTCTTCTCCTCCTTTCTGGGTAGCGGCACCCCATTGGCGAGGTTTGTAAGGGCCTTGTGACTGACCTCTGCCCCTTGGGCATCTGTATTTGCCCTTCTGTGGTCTGTCAGAAGCTGGAAAGGACCAATTTTTTGTTGGCCAATTTCTGCTGAAACGAGGGGGTTGTACCTGTAAAAAATCCTTGACCGTCTGCATAGACTTTGCCTTATCCTCCATTTTCTTTAAAACCTCTTCTGCTTTGACACCAAATAAGACATCCTGCTGTAAAGGTGTATCCAATAATTTTGCTTTAACATGATCAGGCAGGGTTTGTTCTTTTAACCAAAATCCACATTGTAAAGTATGTTTGCCCACCTGTTCAGCTGCATGCAACAGATCCTGCATTTCCTTGAATTCAGACTGTTCAGAATGCGTGCTCATCTTTTGTTTTAATTGAGACATTAGGAATTGCTGATATTTCAGCATGTGAAACTGACAATTTAATGCTCTCATAGCTAGAGTACCTGAGGTGTATACCTTCTTTCCCCACCTATATAGTGCTCTGGAGTCCCTTTCAGAGGGTATAGGATTTTTAGCCATAGAAGCCTTAGCCCCCTTGGGACCTTGGGAAATTGTTTCTGGGTCAGCAACAAGGCTTTTATAAAGGAATTTGTGTAGTATCTGTCTGGTTTGGCTGGAGCAGGAGGTAGAGAGTCTGGATTTAGACTAGATTCTAAGTAAACATCATCCACAATGTCTAAAACTGGAGGGATAGCAAGTGGTCTGTGCCGGGGAAGTAAAAGGAACTCTCGGAGCCTTTTCTTTGAATCAGAGTAGTCCTGGCCTTCCCAGTGGAAATGTTCCCTCATGGTATGTAAAGTTTCCCCAAAGGAAGTCTTCAGGGGGAGATGCTGAGGGGATAGAGTCTTCAGCATCAGAGTCTTCATAAGGAAGAAAGGAGTAATCCTGTTCCTCAGAAGAATCTGAGGAAATTGAAACCTGATCAGAGGAGGCATAATCCTCCTCTTGTCTTGGCCTTTTGTCTGGAGGGGGATGGGAACCCCTGATTAGGGTAATCAAATCTTCAGCCATCTCAGGCATCCGTTTCTTAGGCATGGGGCCTTAAACTGGAGACTGATGTACAGTCTTTTTACGTTTTAATGGAGTTTTAAGCTTAGCATAAGATTTAATGGTGAGTGTAGTCGGTCTGAAGACACCTTCTGCAACCGAAGGTGTTTCTACTGCACCGGGATCTCCTCCTGCTCTGGTGTCGGAAAGGCCTATTGAAGATGGCTGCGTCGGCCTAGTACTCTCCGTTTGAGAATCCGAAGCTGTCTGGGGTTCCAATTCTGCGGTCGTCAGGGGCTGCATAGACACCTCACTGAAAACCAGAGAACCGGCGACAGGCCCAGCAGAGGCCTCGGAGTCTGGCTTGGTTCTAGGCTGCCTGTCCTTATCTTTGCGTTTTTTATGCATGCCGGTCGTTGGTTGCTCCGACGGCATGGTATAATTAAATTTCCTACCAAAGTAGTGTTGAGCGAAATCAACACGACGCTTGATAGTTCATTTATTGAACCTAGCACAAAACCGACAACCAGTGACGTCGTGGTCTGGGCCTAGGCAAGGAATACAATAAGAATGGAAGTCGTTCTGAGGTATTTGCTTCCCACAAAAAATGCAATTGTTAACTTTTTCTGACATCGGACTGAGCCAAGAAAAGGTTCCCCAACAGGGTACTTAGCTTTATTGAAGACTTCGGACTGAAATTCGATTCGAAAATCTCAGGTGTAGGCCAACCGGCACTTGTGAACTGCTTCTGCTTCGGGCACCACGCGGCAAGAAAGACTGAAGAAAATAGCGTCGGATGCCTCTTGTATACCCCTCGCGCACTGATGTCAGGGAAGAAGCGACAGCAACCGACGCCGGACCAAGACTTTGGAACTCTGGCCGACTGCGGGACCGACTGACGGCAGGATAACTCAAGTGTGATGACTGCAGCAGGGTAACACGATGAACATCCTTCTGGACTGCCTCATTATCTTGATATGATAGTAGGCATTCTAGAGGTCTACTGAACACATTCAGCTGCCCTTCCTCAGAAGAAACAGAATAGACTGAATGGTGTATATCCAAAACGTCTGAATGGGCCTGAGGTCCCTGGTCTTTTTTTGGACCCAAAAGGAGTCTAGAATACACTCCAGATTCTTGCTGGTCTGGTGGAACCTCCCGGATGACTCACTTTTCTAGCAGTTTTGAAATTTCTGTTGTTGCCAATTTTCTCTGACTGGGTGTAATGCTGGGAATGAGACTCTTGTTTGTTGGGGAAAACAAAAGAGAACAACAGCCTCTGATAATTAACTTCTGCACCCAAGAGTCAAGACTGCAAAACTCTTGATTATATGCTTCACCACATCTGCCAGTTTCACAAAGGGAAGCGTTGACAAAGGACATCTTGAAAATGTCCTCAAAATTGCAGAGAAGAACCCAGGCATGCCAGTGCCTACCACTCAACATATCAACTGACTTGGAGAGCACTCACATGGACACTTTAGACATTTTATGAAGGGTAGACAGCTGCAATTCCACAGTCTTCTATATATCAGTAGGCAAATTACCCGAGAGAGAGACTTGGAAAGCTCCGTGATCAAGTCTGGAAATTAGTCATACAGGCTAGTTCCAATATGGCCTTTTCGGAGGGGATACCAGTATTTTGTCTGGTTTTCACTGAATCTGCTCCATCACATTGGGTTCCTTCTGAGCCTCCTAAGAAACCAGGTCAGTGAGCTCATTTGTGGGTGGGACCATCCAAGAAGTATAAAAGCCAGCCACAAAGGCCTCTAGGAATACAGACTCCTCTTGGCTGGGGGGCGTCAATGGACCAATCCCCCATTTCAATTTAAGTATGTCTCTAATGGAAACATCAAGGGAAGATCTTGGCAACCCCTACCCTTCCTCAAAGTTACTGTCAAGCCACAGCACAGGAAGACTCATTAGAATCCGAAAATTTTGGTGAAGCAATCTCCTGGGCCTCAATCCAACTCTGCTCTGAAGCAGATACAGGAGCCAAGATATCTAGGACCAAAACATTCAAGTGTAGAGATGGCTCTGATAATCTTGGGAGTCAGTCCTGAGCCCTGGACTTCAGACCTGACCTCTCATCTCTTAAGATCCTTTGTGATTCAACATTATCACAAGGATAAGGGAAACCAGAATTGGAGCCAGCTTAAGCATTTAGCTCCAACAAGGTCATCCTATTGCTATCACTCAGAACTGTGGGTAGACGGGAGAAGATATTAGCAAGGGTGTTGTTAGGACCTGTCCTGGAGCCCATGGTGGGACGTTGGGAGGACCCTCATCTGTACTTCAGTCTAAAACTTTTATATCATCCTGTCAATGTCTACTTCCAAACGAGTTCTCAAAGATCAAAAAGACCTAAAGAAGGAGGTCACAGAAGGTGGCCTGGATGATCAGTGAGTCGGCATTTCATGAAGGATGAGGGAATGGCTCAGAGGACTGGTCCGCTCCACAGAAAATCTGCCTGAAGGGTAATCAGATCCGAATCGACTACTGGACAAAACATGGGGTCTGACTTTGTATTTTTGGCACCAGTCTAGGAGGACTAGACAAGTTAGATTTGTTTCTCTTTTTCCTGTTCCTTGCTTTCACTCTCTCACCTTATCCTTCTCTCGAAAGTTTTTAATTTGTGCCCTACTTTCTTGGTTGAAGGAGAAGCAGAAGCAGTCAATTCTCCCACTTGGGCAGGGAGAAGACCTTTTAGGACCAATTTATAAAAACATGGTAAGGGACAAAGGGTGGGAAGGAAATCCCAAAAAGGTACTAATTACCAAACATAAAAAAGCTTGCCTATTAAGGAAAGGCTAAACTAAAATAAGGGGAGATGAAATCCAAGCTATACTCAAAATGACTCCGTAAAGGATAAACAGTCATCTACTTCTGTATCGAGCACTAAGCCCCAGATCATGTCATAACAGAATAGGAGGCAAATGAGATTTGGGGTATTGTAGAGATATGAAGGAATTAATGGACAGGGGAGGAACCTAAGCCCTGGATCTAACATGAAAGAGGTGCGACACTGGATCTGATGACCCATCTGTTGAGTAAGATGAGAAATAACTCTGAATATGACAATTATTTGATCACACATGTGGGGTTAAGTATGGGAGGGGCAATATACTTTTGTGAGATGATTAATCAAGTTGAAACACATTACGCATTTTTGTTTTACCTGATCACAAATATCACAAGTCAAGTGTTTACAGGACTGGAAGCAGGCTGCATATGAAGGCAAGGAACTAACACTGCTGTGGACATTATTTCACTTGTCGACTACTCCGGTGAGAAAGTGGTTAATTTACTCGCTTGTTAACTGGTAAACCACTGGCACAAGAATCTTTTTCAGGGACAATCTGGTGGCACTGTCTGGTTAAGTGACTTGCTCAATTGTCATGCTTAATTGGCAGATGAAGGTGGAAGAAGTCAGTCCCCTGTATACTTGACAGGAAGTAGCCTAACTGCTCAAAGTCTTAATCTTCTCTGCTGCCAAAAGTGTTGAGTATTTGGACGTAGGCGAGTGGGAAAGGCATGCTGTATAATAAACAAAAGCTGACTTCATCACAAACTGACAGTCGATGTGGCTTGACTAGGAACTAGGAGTAGCCTTGAATGTGTCAAAGAAACAAGTTAAAATACATTAGTACAGACATTTCTTCTACGTGATCACAGTTAAATCATTATGAGATATATGCAAACAGAAAGTGGAATTTGTCTGGGGTGGGGAGGATTGTCATATGTGGCAGCAAGTTGCTGATCTAGCTTGTTAGAGAATATCACATGACCAGAATATTTTACTACATACACCCACTCAAAAATGGGTTAAAATGGATAGGCAGGTCATCTGCATTTGTAAAGGAATGACCACTGCTAGTAACCGGTACCAGTTAACAACTGATCTTGTCAGGGGCGGCACTGAATGTGTGAGGAACGTAGGGGAAAATACAGCCTTTCGACTTTGATGGAGACACACGAATTGCCACTAATTAAAGGAAAAGTGTACACATCAAAACAATTACATTTTGCTGGGAAAGTGTGTGTAAAAGACTGAAAACTAGTGCTGCTGACAATTAACACAATAAAGACACAACCCATGTTTTGTTTTTCAGTTTGTTCCTTTGTAAACTTCACATCATCCTTACTGCAAATTCAAGTTCAGCTATAAACATGGACATTTCTCATTTTCTTACTGGGTAAATTAATAATGCACAAAATCCTAAACATTTTTAGTAAGGAACTAAAGCCACTATACATTTGCTTTAAAACATTTAACATTCTAAGCATCTCAAATATTCATACATAA
The DNA here is from genome assembly GCF_019279795.1 of Protopterus annectens. Classification (NCBI taxonomy): domain Eukaryota; kingdom Metazoa; phylum Chordata; order Ceratodontiformes; family Protopteridae; genus Protopterus; species Protopterus annectens. The sequence continues at coordinate 346,585,902 of NC_056738.1, read as the reverse complement.
AAAGGTGATCAGGAACTGCGAATTGGCACTCGTAACAAACATGAAAAACAGCTACATCTGCACCAAATAATACAACTCTTGTTACAATTTAATGTCCAGGTTTGTTGCATAAAACATTTCACTAAAATGTTAACTGTTTCACAGATTACCTTGTATTGGCAACCAAAAATAAGCCTACACAAAACTGCCAAGTTAATTTCTACAGTTTCTCCTTGCTCTTAGTTACAAGACTAAATACTTTCAGGGCAATGACTGCAGTCATGTCCATGGTAGATATGAGTTGTCATACCAATAAGAGATATTTCATTACTTACTGACATTACCAATGTTGTGGGATGCAGAAATGCATTTAAATCATTAATTCAGATTTACAGACATTTAAATGTGACAGTTCCGTTTGGAGTGCAACACATGCCCAAAATTGCATCTACTTTTGAGTTTTCATTGCATCATAATTAAAATATCCAATTTCTTTCCTCACAAAATGGTGCTTTGTGAACAGATGCATATCATCAAAACTCCCTTTTCTAAGGAAGGGTCAGATTCAACAAACTTTTAAGGGTAGAATGGCATTCTTAAAAGCACTTTGTATATAGCAATGTTTTAACAGCTGTGAGAGGGAGACTGATGTTGCCTTTAATACACAGTTTCTGAATGCAGGGGTATAAAGGCATCTGAACGTGAAAACTGAATGTTTCACCACCTTTCGGAGTGCAGGACTTCAGTATGTTTAATGCAGTACTTAGCTAGAACATTATGTACATCCATTTATATACACCAGTTACAAGTAATTACAGCTCTCTTTTCCACATTGCAGAATGTTTAAGTCACTTTTCTTTTTTCCATGAAGCAATTTTGCAAACCAAGTAGTGAGATGTTTCTCTGTGACACTCACAATTATTTCAGCTCATTCACACTCAGTCCATCTCGCAGCCAGAGTCGTTCTGTTTTCTTTGTTGTGCCATTCAAATTAACTCATGTAGTCTTGGTAGTCTCATACTGTAAAATTCTCATTGAAAATTATGACAGTGTTGTAAACCTGTTTTAAAGTTCAGTATCCAAAAAACTCATGTTAAAAGAAAACTATGCAAAGTAGTACTTTACTGCACCACTTTCAAATCTTTGCTCTGTAACTCTACAAAGGATTTCTCAAATGTGTTTTATTCACCAGTTAATAGTTACACATTTTTAAAAGTTTAAAGGTACCTTTGAGGAAAGCTTTAGAAATCTTGAGGGATGTTAGAAGAGGTGAATTCGACCCGGCATGAACACTTGAAATGGCAACTAGATAAAACTTAGTGCTACAGTAACTTTCACCTATATGGAAGGGGTTTGCTTAAAGTCCAACACAAGATTGCAATAAAGAAGAAAGGGTGTCTAGGCTCTTGTATGTAGCTCAGGTAGAAAATGTGTACTTTTGTAGATTTTCCAAGTGGAAGGCCTCGGCAAAGCTGATCAGATTTGAACCCTACCAAATGTAAAGCAAAATAAATAGGTCATCACCGGCAATGGAAAAACAATGTGGCTAGTTTTGAGTGACTTGATGTCTGGATGAGACTCGCTTAATCACAGCTGTAAAACTGAGTCATCAGAATAAAAAGAAGGGCTCCTGAGGAAGTCATCAAAAGCGTCACACTGCAGTCATGTTCCAACCAAGACCCACCTTGTGGTGTAACGTATAGCAACTAAGACCGAGTCACATCAGAGACAAAACAGGCTCCAACCATTGACTCCCCTCAGAGGAAATGCCATAAGAAAACATCAATTCTAATTAAGGATGACCTGGAATAAGAGGTTATCTACAAGTCAAGCATTCTGCAAAAGGGTGGGGAATGACCTAAGGAGCTAAATGTGCATATTCAACTTAAAAGTAAAGTTAGAAACAAACTCAAATCAAACATTCTTTAATTTAACATTGTCTAATAGACAAACGTAGGAACTAACCATACACAGAAACATTATTCTTTAATTTAACATTGTCTAATAGACAAACTTAGGAACTAACCATACACAGAAACATCCCACATTGTTTTCAAAGAAAGAGAAAGGCAAGTACAAAGACAGAAAAGCAAGGATGCTGCAGGGATTTGAACCCCATCCTGGAATCCAGGAGTGCCAACCACCAACATCTTTTGCTTTTTTTTTAGGGGGGGGTTAGAGGAGGAAAGGAAAAAGCAAAACCTGAAGCAGCAACACTTTGCTTCCTCAGGAAAAGAAAACCTAGTCCTAATGACTGCCTGACACCTAAAGAGCACCTACTTCTTTGAACACTACCTGTCTATTCTACCATCACCTACTCCTCTGCCCTCTTCTGGCTGACTTACAGAAATGGAGAGCTTGAAACCCTGCCACAAATGCAACTTCACTCACAATCTGGCTTCACACAATAAAACACATTATCCAACAGACTGCATTTAATATGTAAATAACTTGCACCAAACTTGAGACTGACTTGAGACAAATTTGATGTTATCGATACACTTAGCCTGCTAGTTCAGACCTGTCCAATTACATTAACAATCCAGATCTGTAAATAGCCACCCCAAAAAAACATTAACTGGGGTGTAACAAATCAAAACCTACTTAAAAAAACACTTCCAAAAAGTGAATCAGGGAGGCAACTTTCTTATAAAATAAATTCGGAATACAAGTATTTAAACACAATGAAAAGCATGCCAGACAAAGTCTTTAACACATAAAAGCTTCTAGCTTAATTCTGTCTCACAAAACTAAACACCTGCATTACCATTCAACTTGCTAAACATTTCATCTGTACAATCGCTACCACAAATACACTGTAGTGCTGACTGCACTTTTGGTGCAATTCTGAGGGCATTCCTCAAAAGCTACAAAATTACTTATCTGGGATGTTCAGAAATTTCATAATGTCCAAGCTTTCACTTTCTAGCATCAAACCTGGCAACTGCTGTTCTATTTTGCATGAAATTCTGGATTTTCAGAAGCCAATGACTTTCACTGGCTAGTATATACATAACTTCCTGCAAAAGACATGTTCCTTCGCAAGAGAAAGGAGACCTCCTGCATTAAAAACAGACGGCAAAATTCTTTATCCACAATGGAGTTACAAGTTCAAGATCTGACTAGGATTTGTGCCGTTACTTTTAATTTACTTGCATGTTCCAAAAATTATATTACAGGCAGACAACCAAAACAAGACAAGACGGGGCTGTTACACTTGAAGCACCACCCAAAAAGCACCCTAAATTAAGAGCTCTGCATCTTCTGCAAAAACAGTTTTTGTAATGTAAACTATAAAATGTCTACAAATTATTCATAAGCTTAATTATCATATTTAAAGCCTCCCAAAATAAACTGGCCCCATGGGGGTATTCACAGTTTTATTAGCAGATAAAAGCGGGTAAAACGCTTGCACTGTCAACTCAAATTTCATCTAATAAGCCAATTCAGCCAGTTTCCTGCAGTGGAATACCACATTTACTCCACAGTACAACAGCATTAACAACTCCTTTAAAATTGTTAATTTTATTCTAGCAGGTTTAATGTTAATTTATTCTAACAGGTCTAGAAGAGGTTAATATTCCCTTCATACAAATACTACAATACGGTTTTAATGAAGTTTAATACCAGTGCCACCAATTCAAAAGCTCATCACAAAGCACAGCACCATTGTTGGACACGTACAACATGCTGTACAGCCAAGAATTACTGGAACAGCTAGGCTGACCAACTCAAAAAACAGCTATGGTTTTATTATTCCTATTTATTTATTCCAATATGGTATTACTGTCCAGTTTTAACAGGACATCAGGTCCTTTTACAGAGCTTGCCAAAATCCAATGACAGACATGGAGGAAAAAACAAAATTTGTCGTTAGCTTTTGTGCAATTCTATCATGTTCCAAGGTGAAAGAATTATGCTTATGACATCTCTACTAAAGTAAAAAACTAAAACGGTCTGACAAGGACAGCACTTTGTAACAACTGAATACTGTGACACTGGTAGGCCCCGTTATGGGTGAAAGCCCGACTAAAAACCTTCATCCTCTTCATTACACATATTTTATTCCATTATTTCAGAATACATACTCCCAGAAGAGAGAATTTGAAACAAATGCACAAGAATTTGGAAGGTAAAATAGTGCAATCAAAATATCAATGATTCAGGTCAACGACGAATACCTGTTTACTAGCTGTAGATCACATTATCCCTGGCAAAAAGCAGACTTTCTACACGTCAAGTGAACTTGGTAATGCATACCTTTGTTCCACTCTGCCTTAATGAATTTTGTGACTGATAAAAATCTACTCGAGTGTAAGAGCATGTCAAATCTGTAGTTACGAGAGCTGGGGAATACTTGCACCTGAAGACAAAAAAAAAAAAAAAAAAAGTAAAAATCCCCCCCAAACCCTTATGCAAACTTGAAGGCTTGCAACTGAAATACCTACTTTTCTTCCAACGTACTTGAAATCAAGAGGCATGGAAGCTGGATAACGAGTATTTGCACCTAGATAAGATACTAAAACAATAAAGTGAAACCCCCCCAATCCCCTCATGTAAATTTGAATGTATAAAATTAAAATACCTGTTTTTCTTCCAAAGTTCTTTAAATCATCGATTATGAGAGCTGGGTGAAAACACCTGCATCTGGGGAAAGACTACAGAAAATTAAAATCCCCCCCATATCCCTTGTGTAAATTTGAAAGTATGTAATACAAATACCTGCTTTTCTTCTAAAGTACTTGAAATCACTGGTTACTAGAGCTGGGTGAAAACACTTCCGCCTACATACCTTATGTAAACGTGAAGGTGTGTAATCAAACACAAAAACACCCGCTTTTCTTCCAAAATTACGTTAAACCTGGAGAAAAACTAAGAAAAGATAAAAAGCCCCCCAAAGCCCCATTCTTAATAACCGATTTTCTTACAAAGTACTTGAAATGACAAGTTTTGAAAGCTGGCAAGTCACACCTCAACCGCACATGTAAATTTGAAAGTTTTACAAATCAAATATTGGCTTTTCTTCTAAAGTGCTTTAAATCACTAGTTACAATTGCTTAGCAAAGATACTTCCATCTATGAAATTAACCCCCCCCCCGAAATTCTTATGTAAATCTGATGGTTTGTCCATGAAATACCTGCTTTTTTATCAAACTACTTGGTAAAAAATACTTAAAATTAAACACGAAAATTAGACCCCCCCCAAAAAACCCTTATGTAAATTTGATGGCTGCAACCGAAATACCTATTTTTTTTTCAAGGTACTTGAAATAAAAAGATATGGAAGCCAGTAAAACGAACATCTGCACCTAGCTAAGGGACTAAAACAATAAAGTGACCCCCCCCCCAAAGTAAATTTGAAGCACGTGAAATACCAGTTTTTCTTCCAAGGTACTGGGAAAAAAATACTTGAACCTTGGGAAAAGACTAAATACTAAAACTGGAACCCCCCCCCCAAACCCGTATGTAAATCTGAAGGATGAAACTGAAATACCTACTGTTCTTCCAAGGTATTTAAAATCAGAGATATGGAAGCTGGATAATGAGCATTTGCACCTAGATAAGACACTAAAACAATAAATTGATAGCCCCCCCCCATCAACCCCTCATGTAAATTTGAAGGTATAACATTAAAATACCCGTCCTTCTTCCAAAGTTCTTAAAACACTAGTTAACAGTTCTTGGTAAAGAAAACCTGCACCTCAGAAAAAGCCAAAAAGTGGCAAATCCAGCCCCATAGTATAAATGCAAAAATTATTTGGTCTCTCAAAATTCCTACTTTTCTTAGCATTACACACAATTGCTAAACGGGAGGGAAAAAAGAGAGAAGCCTCAACAATGTATGCCAAGTGTTGAAAATATGTTTTAATTTGGTGGCAAGCACAGTTATACGAGGTTATGCCAAACTGACAACTCAGAACTCGAACACAAAAGAAAACCCAGTTATACCCTTGTTGAGCCAAGACTGACAATGCAGAACTATTGACACTAAAAAAAAGTTTGGAGTCAAAGTTAATTAAGATCAATCATTCTTTTCTTGGACTGCAGTGGACACCAAATAATTGCACAACAGATGGACAAGGTAACAGACTAAGATACCAGCTTCAACCATTAAGTGAAGACTGTTGCTTTTTCTGCAATTTAAGTTCTACAAGACGTTTCATTAAGCTTAGCCATTCAAAATATGCAAGCTTAACCTCACAGCCACCTCCCTATTATTAGCTTAAATATGCTTGACCATAAACAAGTACAATTAAAACTTGGTCACACTAATCCATATCTTTGTTTATCTGCTCTTTTAATGCCTTAATGAGCAACAAAGTTGCCACAAATGTTTGCAACCTTTGTTGCTTTACATAAGTGCAAGAGCATGTCAAATCTGTAGTTACGAGAGCTGGGGAATACTTGCACTTGGAAGACAAAAAAAAAAGTAAAAATCCCCCCCAAACCCTTATGCAAACTTGAAGGCTTGCAACTGAAATACCTACTTTTCTTCCAACGTACTTGAAATCAAGAGGCATGGAAGCTGGATAACGAGTATTTGCACCTAGATAAGATACTAAAACAATAAAGTGAAACCCCCCCCATCCTCTCATGTAAATTTGAAGGTATAAAATTAAAATACCTGTTTTTCTTCCAAAGTTCTTTAAATCACCGATTATGAGAGCTGGGTGAAAACACTTGCATCTGGGGAAAGACTAAAGAAAATTAAAACCCCCCCATATCCCTTGTGTAAATTTGAAAAGTATGTAATACAAATACCTGCTTTTCTTCTAAAGTACTTGAAATCACTGGTTACTGGAGCTGGGTGAAAACACTTCCACCTACATACCTTATGTAAACGTGAAGGTGTGTAATCAAACACAAAAACACCCGCTTTTCTTCCAAAGTTACGTTAAACCTGGAGAAAAACTAAGAAAAGATAAAAAGCCCCCCCAAAGCCCCATTCTTAATAACCGATTTTCTTACAAAGTACTTGAAATGACAAGTTTTGAAAGCTGGCAAGTCACACCTCAACCGCACATGTAAATTTGAAAGTTTTACAAATCAAATATTGGCTTTTCTTCTAAAGTGCTTTAAATCACTAGTTACAACTGCTTAGCAAAGATACTTCCATCTATGAAATTAACCCCCCCTCAAATTCTTATGTAAATATGATGGTTTGTACATGAAATACCTGCTTTTTTATCAAAGTACTTGGTAAAAAAATACTTAAACCTGGGGAAAAAAATTAAACACGAAAATTAAGACCCCCCCCCCCAAAAAAAAAACCCTTATGTAAATTTAAAGGCTGCAACCGAAATACCTATTTTTCTTTCAAGGTACTTGAAATAAAAAGATATGGAAGCCAGAAAAACGAACATCTGCACCTAGCTAAGGGACTAAAACAATAAAGTGACCCCCCCCCAAAGTAAATTTGAAGCACGTGAAATACCAGTTTTTCTTCCAAGGTACTGGGAAAAAAATACTTGAACCTTGGGAAAAGACTAAATACTAAAACTGGAACCCCCCCCCCCAAACCCTTATGTAAATCTGAAGGATGAAACTGAAATACCTACTGTTCTTCCAAGGTATTTAAAATCAAAGAGATATGGAAGCTGGATAATGAGCATTTGCACCTAGATAAGACACAAAAAAAAATAAATTGACAGCCCCCCCCATCAACCCCTCATGTAAATTTGAAGGTATAACATTAAAATACCCGTCCTTCTTCCAAAGTTCTTAAAACACTAGTTAACAGTTCTTGGTAAAGAAAACCTGCACCTCAGAAAAAGCCAAAAAGTGGCAAATCCAGCCCCATACTATAAATGCAAAAATAATTTGTCTCTCAAAATTCCTACTTTTCTTAGCATTACACACAATTGCTAAACGGGAGGGAAAAAAGAGAGAAGCCTCAACAAATGTATGCCAAGTGTTGAAAATATGTTTTAATTTGGTGGCAAGCACAGTTATACGAGGTTATGCCAAACTGACAACTCAGAACTCGAACACAAAAGAAAACCCAGTTATACCCTTGTTGAGCCAAGACTGACAATGCAGAACTATTGACACTAAAAAAAAGTTTGGAGTCAAAGTTAATTAAGATCAATCATTCTTTTCTTGGACTGCAGTGGGCACCAAATAACTGCGCAACAGATGGACAAGGTAACAGACTAAGATACCAGCTTCAACCATTAAGTGAAGACTGTTGCTTTTTCTGCAATTTAAGTTCTACAAGACGTTTCATTAAGCTTAGCCATTCAAAATATGCAAGCTTAACCTCACAGCCACCTCCCTATTATTAGCTTAAATATGCTTGACCATAAACAAGTACAATTAAAACTTGGTCACACTAATCCATATCTTTGTTTATCTGCTCTTTTAATGCCTTAATGAGCAACAAAGTTGCCACAAATGTTTGCAACCTTTGTTGCTTTACATAAGTGCAAGAGCATGTCAAATCTGTAGTTACAAGAGCTGGGGAATACTTGTACCTGAAGACAAAAAATAAATAAATAAGACTATAGTGAAAATCCCCCCCCCCCCAACCCCTCATGTAAACTTGAAGGTACAAAATTAAAACACCTGTTTTTCTTCCAAAGTTCTTTAAATCTCTGGTTATGAGAGCTGGGTGAAAACACTTGCAATCTGGGTAAATAAATTTAACCCCCACATCCCTTACATAAATCTGAAAGTATGTAATACAAATAATACTTGCTTTGCTTCCAAAGTACTTGAAATCACTGGTTATGAGAGCTGAGTGAAAACACTTCCGCCTACATACCTTATGTAAATGTGAATGTGTGTAATCAAACACAAAAACACCTGCTTTTCTTCCAAAGTAGTTCAAATCACCAGTTATGAGAGTTGGGAAACATTTAAACCACCTGGAGAGAAAAAAAAAAAAGAAAAGATAAAAATCCCCCCCCAAAGCCCCATTCTTAATAACCAATTTTCTTAAGAAGTACTTGAAATTACTAGTTATGAAAGCTGGCGTCTTACCTCAACTGCACATGTAAATTTGAAGATTTTACAATTCAAAATACTGGCTTTTCTTCTAAAGTGTTTTAAATCACTAATTACAATTGCTTAGCAAGGATACTTCCATCTATGAAGTTACCTCCCAACGTATGTAAATTTGACAGTTTTTCACCTGAAATACCTGTTTTTCTTCCAAAGTACTTGGTAAAAAATACTTGAACCTGGGGAAAGACTAAACACGAAAATTAGAACCCCCCCAAAAAACCCTTATGTAAATATGAAGGCTGGAACTGAAATATCTACTTTTCTTCCAACGTACATGAAATCAAGAGACATGGAAACAGGAAAAACGAACATTTGCACCTAGATAAGCGACTAAAACAATAAAAGTAAAAATCCCCCCACCTCCAACCCTTATGTAAATTTGAAGAACAGAAAATAACTTTTCATCCAAGGCACTTGGTAAAAAATACTACGACTAAACATGAACATTAGGACCCCCCCCTCAAAAAACCTATGCAAATTTGAAGGATGCAAATGAAATACCTACTTTTCTTCCAAGATACTTGAAATCAAGAGATATGGAAGCCGGAAAAATGAACATTTGCACCTAGATAAGACACTAAAATCAATAGTGAAAATTCCCCCCCACAACCCTCATGTAAATTTGAAGCATGTGAAATACCTGCTTTTCTTCCAATGTACTTGGTAAAAATACTTGAACCTGGGGAAAGACTAAACATGAAAATTAGAACCCCCCCCAAAAAAAAACCTTATGCAAATTTTGAAGGATGCAACTGAAATACCTACTTTTCTTCCAAGGTACTTGAAATCAAGAGATATGGAAGCCAGATAATGAACACTTGCACCTAGATAAGAGACAAACAAAGTGAAAATTCCCCCCACAACCCCTCATGTAAATTTGAAGCACGTGATATACCTGCTTTTCTTCCAAACTACTTGGTGAAAAAAATACTTAAACCTGGGGAAAAGATAAAATATGAAAATTAGTACCCCCCAGGATGCAACTGAAATACCTACTTTTCTTTCACAGTACTTGAAATCAGGAGATATGGAAGTCAGGAAACGAACATCTGCACCTAGATAGGACACTAAAACAAAGTGAAAATTCCCCCTACAACCCCTCATGTAAATTTGAAGGCAACATTAAAATACTTGTTTTTCTTCCAAAGTACTTGAAAACACTAGTTAACAGTGCTTGGTAAAGAATACCTGCACCTCAGAAAAAGACAGAAAATCAAGTCCAACCCCACAGTATAAATGCAAACACTTGCAGTCTCTCAGAATTCCTACTTTTCCTAGCATTACATGCACTTGCTGAAGGGGAGAGAAAAAAAAAAGAAGAAAACCCTCAAATCTACGCCAAGTGTTGAAAATATGCTTTAACTTGGTGGCAGCACTGTTACACCTTGTTATGCCAAACTAACAATTCAGAACTCTTGAGCAGAAAAGAAAACCCTGTTATAACCTTGTTGAGCCAAGACTGACAATGCAGAACTATTGGCACTTCGAAGTTGATTAAGATCAATCTTTCTTTTCTTGGACTGCAGTGGGCACCAAATACTTGTGCAACAGATGGACAATGTAACAGATTGATACCAGCTTCACCCATTAAGTGAAGACTGTTGCTTTTTTTGCAATTTAAGTTCTACAAGAGGTTTCATTAAGCTTAGTCATTCAAAATATGCAAGCTTAACCTCACAGACACCTCCCTATATTAGATTAAATATGACTGACCATAAAGTAAAATGTAAAACTTGGTCACACATATATCTTTGTTTATCTGCTCCTTTAATGCCCTAATGAGCAAAGGTGCCAAAAATGCCTTCAGGGGAGTGAACTGGAAATTTTCTTTTTAAGAATGTGTAACCTCTGTCCTACCACCAAGTTAAGTCTTCAAGTTTTACTAAGAAGCATAGCATAAGGCACACCCCTTTAAAAACTGTGTACATCTCTTGCTTATTAGGTATGTACAAACCTCTGTCCTCCAAATACACAAGTAGATGAGTCATGTCCTCAGAAGGATCTGCCTTCTAGCAGTGACCCCTGATCTTCAAATCAATACAGGATACAAAGTGCAGGAATCTTGGGACACCTGAGGGGGGAAAAAGACTAAAGTAGTAAGAACCCCCCCCCCTTTAAAACTTGTAACTGTTTACATACAAATCTTACTAGTGAAGCGCCAGCATTTTAACTACAAGCTCACAGTACTGCCTCCTTGAGCTGAAGTGACAAGCATAGTGCATGCAACTTGCAAGTGTTAAACTGCCAAACTCCATTCAAACACCTCTACAACTCTTGCGACACCTAAAGAAAAAAACAAAAATGGAAAAAAACCCCCAAAAAACGCAACTACTACAATTAAGAATTCACTCACAAATCCCATAAAAATGTAACATACAACCTTCATGCTCTACTACTCCTGATAATCAGTCAGGTTTACATTCACTTTTCACACAGAAATGGTGAGAAGCACTTGCTGTTCTGCACCTCCAATGTTACTTGCAGAAGATTAGCCTACTCCTTCTGATTTACTTGGTGGAAATCCAGCACATGGAACCAATACCAGTAACAAATTCTTGGAAGTTACAGAGAACCACTGGGTACCTATAAAAAGAAATCTAGAAGATTAGAGATCCCCCCGCACCCCCCTTAAATTATGTAATTCACTCACAAATCCCATAAAAATGTAACATACAACCTTCATGCTCTACTACTCCTGATAATCAGTCAGGTTTACATTCACTTTTCACACAGAAGTGGTGAGAAGCACTTGCTGTTCTGCACCTCCAATGTTACTTGCAGAAGATTAGCCTACTCCTTCTGACTTACTTGGTGGAAATCCAGCACATGGAACCAATACCAGTAACAAATTCTTGGAAGTTACAGAGAACCACTGGGTACCTATAAAAAGAAATCTAGAAGATTAGAGATCCCCCCGCACCCCCCTTAAATTATGTAACTTACTCACAAATCCCATAAAAATGTAACATACAACCTTCATGCTCTACTACTCCTGATAATCAGTCAGGTTTACATTCACTTTTCACACAGAAATGGTGAGAAGCACTTGCTGTTCTGCACCTCCAATGTTACTTGCAGAAGATTAGCCTACTCCTTCTGATTTACTTGGTGGAAATGCAGCACATGGAACCAATACCAGTAACAAATTCTTGGAAGTTACAGAGAACCACTGGGTACCTATAAAAAGAAATCTAGAAGATTAGAGATCCCCCCGCACCCCCATTAAATTATGTAATTCACTCACAAATCCCATAAAAATGTAACATACAACCTTCATGCTCTACTACTCCTGATAATCAGTCAGGTTTACATTCACTTTTCACACAGAAATGCTGAGAAGCACTTGCTGTTCTGCACCTCCAATGTTACTTGCAGAAGATTAGCCTACTCCTTCTGATTTACTTGGTGGAAATGCAGCACATGGAACCAATACCAGTAACAAATTCTTGGAAGTTACAGAGAACCACTGGGTACCTATAAAAAGAAATCTAGAAAATTAGAGATCCCCCCGCACCCCCATTAAATTATGTAATACAATGCATCCTTTGTTCTGTACCCAACAGGGCTTCCACCTCAGATTTACTAGTCAGTACACACCACTTTAAAAACAAGATGTTTTAAACAAGCACCTACAACCAACCAAGTTTCCAGAGCTCATTTACAAAGTACTAAACAGCATAACATTCCCTAATCAGCTTATAACACAGCATAAATTTAAATGACCAGCATGACAGTCTTTAACACAGAAAAGCTTTCAGCTTAATTCTATATCCAAAAACTAAATGCCTGCGTTACCATTCCTCTTGCTAAAAACACTTAATCTGTACTATCACTACCATAAATACACTCTAATGCTGAAGGGACTTTTGGTACAATTCTGAGGGAATTCCTTAAAAGCTACAAAATTATTTATCTGGGATGTTGAAAACTTTCATAATGACCAAGCTTCAACTTTCAGGTATCAAATCTGCAAAAGATTAAAGACAAAATATACATTTGGGATTTTCCATTACACATTCCTTCAGACTGCTTTCAGATACTGCTCTTTTATGGTCTTCACTAGCAACTGCTGTTCTACGATGTAGGCAATGCTGTTTTTTCAGAACCCAAAGACTTTCACTGCCTAGTATACATTTCAACTTCCTGCAAAAGACAGGGGGGGGCTTCTTCCAAGGAGGAAGACGTAGTGCATTAAAAATAAACAGCAGAACTCTTCATCCACACAAGAGTTACAACTTCAAAACATCAAATACTTGTGCAACAGATGGACAAGGTAACAGATTGATACCAGCTTCACCCATTAAGTGAAGACTGTTGCTTTTTTTGCAATTTAAGTTCTACAAGAGGTTTCATTAAGCTTAGTCATTCAAAATATGCAAGCTTAACCTGACAGACACCTCCCTATATTAGATTAAATATGACTGACCATAAAGTAAAATTAAAACTTGGTCACAGACATATCTTTGTTTATGTGCTCCTTTAATGCCCTAATGAGCAAAGGTGCCAAAAATGCCTTCAGGGGAGTGAACTGGAAATTTTCTTTTTAAGAATGTGTAACCTCTGTCCTACCACCAAGTTAAGTCTTCAAGTTTTACTAAGAAGCCTAGCATAAGGCACACCCCTTTAAAAACTGTGTACATCTCTTGCTTATTAGGTATGTACAAACCTCTGTCCTCCAAATACACAAGTAGATGAGTCATGTCCTCAGAAGGATCTGCCTTCTAGCAGTGACCCCTGATCTTCAAATCAATACAGGATACAAAGTGCAGGAATCTTGGGACACCTGAGGGGGGAAAAAGACTAAAGTAGTAAGAACCCCCCCCCCTTTAAAACTTGTAACTGTTTACATACAAATCTTACTAGTGAAGTGCCAGCATTGTAACTACAAGCTCACAGTACTGCCTCCTTGAGCTGAAGTGACAAGCATAGTGCATGCAACTTGCAAGTGTTAAACTGCCAAACTCCATTCAAACACCTCTACAACTCTTGCGACACCTAAAGAAAAAAACAAAAATGGAAACCCCCCCCCCAAAAACGCAATTACTACAATTAAGAATTCACTCACAAATCCCATAAAAATGTAACATACAACCTTCATGCTCTACTACTCCTGATAATCAGTCAGGTTTACATTCACTTTTCACACAGAAATGGTGAGAAGCACTTGCTGTTCTGCACCTCCAATGTTACTTGCAGAAGATTAGCCTACTCCTTCCGATTTGCTTGGTGGAAATCCAGCACATGGAACCAATACCAGTAACAAATTCTTGGAAGTTAGAGAACCACTGGGTACCTATAAAAAGAAATCTAGAAGATTAAAGATCCCCCCGCACCCCCATTAAATTATGTAATTCACTCACAAATCCCATAAAAATGTAACATACAACCTTCATGCTCTACTACTCCTGATAATCAGTCAGGTTTACATTCACTTTTCACACAGAAATGATGAGAAGCACTTGCTGTTCTGCACCTCCAATGTTACTTGCAGAAGATTAGCCTACTCCTTCTGACTTACTTGGTGGAAATCCAGCACATGGAACCAATACCAGTAACAAATTCTTGGAAGTTACATAGAACCACTGGGTACCTATAAAAAGAAATCTAGAAGATTAGAGATCCCCCCGCACCCCCCTTAAATTATGTAACTCACTCACAAATCCCATAAAAATGTAACATACAACCTTCATGCTCTACTACTCCTGATAATCAGTCAGGTTTACATTCACTTTTCACACAGAAGTGGTGAGAAGCACTTGCTGTTCTGCACCTCCAATGTTACTTGCAGAAGATTAGCCTACTCCTTCTGACTTACTTGGTGGAAATCCAGCACATGGAACCAATACCAGTAACAAATTCTTGGAAGTTACAGAGAACCACTGGGTACCTATAAAAAGAAATCTAGGAAATTAGAGATCCCCCCACACCCCCATTAAATTATGTAATACAATGCATCCTTTGTTCTGTACCCAACAGGGCTTCCACCTCAGATTTACTAGTCGGTACACACCACTTTAAAAACAAGATGTTTTAAACAAGCACCAACCAAGTTTCCAGAGCTCATTTACAAAGTACTAAACAGCATAACATTCCCTAATCAGCTTATAACACAGCATAAATTTAAATGACCAGCATGACAGTCTTTAACACAGAAAAGCTTTCAGCTTAATTCTATATCCAAAAACTAAATGCCTGCGTTACCATTCCTCTTGCTAAAAACACTTAATCTGTACTATCACTACCATAAATACACTCTAATGCTGAAGGGACTTTTGGTACAATTCTGAGGGAATTCCTTAAAAGCTACAAAATTATTTATCTGGGATGTTGAAAACTTTCATAATGCCCAAGCTTCAACTTTCAGGTATCAAATCTGCAAAAGATTAAAGACAAAATATACATTTGAGATTTTCCATTACACATTCCTTCAGACTGCTTTCAGATACTGCTCTTTTATGGTCTTCACTAGCAACTGGGCTTCTTCCAAGGAGGAAGACCTAGTGCATTAAAAATAAACAGCAGAACACTTCATCCACACAAGAGTTACAACTTCAAAACATGACTAGGCTAGTGAGTTTACTTTAATGTTTAATTCCAAAAACTACCACAGGGAAACAAAAGACAAAGCTATTACAACATCTGAACAAGAGCCACCCAAAAAGCAGCCTCAATTAGAACCAAACATCAAGCAGTCTCAATTAGAACCAGACAAAAAAGCAGCCTCAATTAGAACCAGACAAAAAGCAGCCTCAAATAGAACCAGACAAAAAAGCAGCATCAATTAGAACTCTGCATCTCCTGCAGAAACTACTCTTTTGTAGTGTAGACTATTACCTGTCTGTAAATTACTTATAATCTATTACCATAAAATAAAGTCTCCCAAGACTGGCCTCATAGGCGCATTCACTGATTATTCCATACAGTGGATAAAAGCTTGCACTGCCCCATCAACTCTGTCTCATTTTTTAAGTCAATCAGTTTAGCACATCCAATTTCTTTCAGTGGAATAGCAATATATTCTTTACATTACAGGAGCATTACAGACTCCTTTAAAATTGTTAATTTATTCTAGCAGGTCTAGAAGAGGTTAATCTTCCCTTCATACAAATACTACAATAAGGTTTAACTGAAGTTTAATACCAGTGCCACCAATTCAGAAGCTCATCACAAAGCACAGCACCATTGTTGGACATGTGCAACACGTTGTAGGGCACAGATTTACTGGAAAGGCTAGGCTGCCTGCAGCTCAAAATACAGTTATGGTTTTTATTACTCCAATATGGTATTATTGCCCCGTTTTAACAGGACATCAGTTCCTTTTATAGAGCTTGCCAAAATCCAATGACAGACATGGAGAAATAATAACTCTTCTGTCAGCTTTTCTGCAAAGTTTTTCTGTCATGAACGAAGGTGAAATAATTCTGCTAATGTAATCTCTCCTGAAGTACTGAGCTATGAGGCTGACAAGGATAGCACTTTGTAACAGCTGAATACTGAGGCATTGATAGGCCCCCTTTTTTATGGGTGAAAACCTGATTAAAAACCTTCATGGAACTACAATTAAGAATCCACCCACAAAATAACATAACATATAACTTTTGTAATATTTACTAATAAGTCAAGTTTTAGTGACAAATGCAATACTTCATGTGACAAAATATATTTACACTAGCAACTTATCTGCCTCCTGTCAATTCACTTCGCACATGGAATTGGTGAAAAGCACTTGCTGGTCTGCACCTCCAACCTACTTGCAGAAAATCTGCCTACTCCTGATTTACTTGGTGGACATCCAACACATGGAACCAATACCAGTAACAATTTCTTAGAAGTTACACAGAACCACTGGACACCTATAAAAAGAAATCTAGAATATCTGAGACCCCCCTACACCCCCATTAAATTACATAATGCAATGCATCCTTCAGGCCTCAGATTTGCTAGTTAGTACACAGTACTTTATTTACAAAGTACTGAACAACAAAACATTACCTAATCTCCTTAAACACTGCATAAATTCAATACCAGCACATAACTTCCATTTAAGCATTAACAGCTATTATTGCATTTCCTGGGCGACCAAAAAAAAAAAAGATTAACCCCAGCATCTAAACTGCACATTAACCATGGAAGTACTACTATGCTGACTATTTTCCTCATCCTCTGGGAAGTAGGAGCAAACATTCCCTCACTGTAATTAGCATCTTATTCTTCAGGCTTTGAGTGTAAAACATCCAGATTTCTTCACAAATCATGGCAGTTCTCTGGCATCTAAAGAAAGACTTCAGATCAAGAAACCCCAACCCTGTTAAATATGGTAGACTTGCACATATGCCTTATTAGAAATAGTGGCATGCACACTGAATAGGTTTACAAGCTTGCAAAGAACTCTGGGAAATCTAATGGGGAACAGACCTGTTTGTTACAGTTACCTTTTTGACAATGAACTTTCAAGAGTGTAGGATTTCAACCTGGAGTACTCACTACTCTTTTCACTTTAATCTTGGACAGCTTGCATCTTCAATCTGTTTACTTGATGGAAACAGAACATTTGGGATGTTGGCTGAAGATGGAAAAAATATAAATGCCAAACCTCTGGGCACCTAGGGGGAAAGAGACAAGAGATTAAGAACCCCCCTCACCCCCTTTAAAGTTTTACAGTTATACAACCTCACTCTCACTAGTGGGGAGCTTGTGGCGTTTTAAGAAGCAATGTCCGCAGACGGAGTTTAGAATCATCCCTCTGAGAAGTGACAAAAAGCACGATGAATCTGTCAATATGTCAGGGGACCGCTCTTGTGGACCTATGGAAAGATAAGAACCAAGATTAAAAATTCACCCCTCACCCATCATGTGTAAGACTACATAACCTGTTTTCTCCAGTGATTCTGCTTGTTTCAGTTTTAGCAGTAGGCATAGCACCTGGATCCTTATGTTGAACTCATTTACAGAAGTCTTGATGAGAAATGTATTTCTTCTTGTGAAAGTGTTTATAGCTTTAGTGATGGGCAGTGTACTTTAAGACCACAGGTTGCAAAACCTTTACAAAAATTTTGGGACACCTAGAAAATAAAACAGAAACATTTAAAATACCCCCCCCAATTAACTAAATTGTAATTTAAAATAGTTTGTCCACCTGTTTAGCACTGGACTTGTGATTGTTTGTCTCCTTTTTCAAGTAACTTCAACGGGAAGAGAAAGATGTTTTCATGGACCTCAGTGGAAGTTAACACTCTTACTTCCATTTCAAGAATTTAACAGCAGACAAGTGGAACCATCCTTGGGTGTACATCTTCAAGTCTGCCCTACTACAAAGAGAGACGAACATCTACGTTTAGCTGGTGGAAAGCACAGCGCTTGGAACCACTGATAAGTAAATGGCAATCCCTGACCATCTAAGGAGAAAAAAAAAAAGGATTAAGACCCCCCCCACTAAAATTGTACAGTTTTTACTGTCCGTTACTGATTGGCCAGCAGTCCCTTCAAATGAATTTTGACCATTATGAAGCCTTCATATGCTTTTGACAGAGTATCTGTTCAGATCTGCTTGGTGACAAGTGCTGTACTTGTGACCATTAAGTTACAAAGCACACCACTTGAAATCACACCGGTGGCTTCAAACATCTATACATCTTCTTGCAGCACCAACACGAGTCAACACCACATCCCATCAAAAAGGTATAGTTTTAAAATCCAAGAAACATTTTAAACTCTGCTACCTTGCTTCCTTTAGATTCAGTGGCAATCGTGGCATTAAACCTGTCAAAATGTATATACAGACTGCAGTCTTTTGTTATCTTGTTTGATACCTGCCTTTCCATGCTTACCAGGTGATTAAGTGCAACTTCTGGAATAAATCAGGTTTCAAAGCTTTTCATTACTAAACTCTTGCTTTCCTCTTTCGGCTTTAATGCTCAACCTTTATGAGTATGGCATCTGGAACCAGCAGACTGAAACATTTCTTGAATGAGGTCACAGTGTATACAGTTCTTGGGTACCTAAAGAAACTTCGAAAAGAAATTAAGCACACCCACCCCTTAAGTAATATGGCTGCCTGCCTCATTTTTAAATATACTAAGCTCAGTGTTAGCAATATTACTATATTGACCAGTTAGCTAGTTTGCCTTAATCTCTATGAAATGCATACAAAGCAATTTGTTACTAAAAGCAATCTGTTATGAAACATACTTGGAGGAAACTCTAGCTGACGAAGGAGAAAGAACCATCTTAAGTCACAATTTCACTTTATGTAAAACATGAAATTTAACCCAGTACAATTACCCTCACCCAGGGGAACAAAGTCCATATTGTTAATCTTTCCACTGAATTATGTTAAATTTTGGAGGCACGTATGTTCATGTGTAACAATCTGTGGACGGGCTACGGTCACCTCTCTTACTGACCTGACTTATTTTCCACTCAAACACCTGCACAACTCTTGGGGACACCTAAAGAAAAAACAAAAATGGAAGAACCAGGGGGAAAAAAAACAAAAATGGAAGAACTACAATTAAGAATCCACTCACAAACCCCATAAAAATGTAACATACTACCTTCATTCTCTACTACTCCTAAATAAGTCAGGTTTCATTCACTTCTCGCCTGGAATTGGTGATGAGCAGTTGCTGGTCTGCATCTCCAACCTACTTGCACAGGATTTGCCTATTCCTGATTTACTTGGGAGGAAATCCAGCATACGGAACCAATACCAGTAACAAATTCTCAGAAGTTATAGAAAACCACTGGGTACCTATAAAAAGAAATCTAGAAGATTAGAGATCCCCCCGCACCCCCATTAAATTACGTAATACAATTCATACTTCTTTCTGTACCAAATAGGGCTTCCACCTCAGATTTACTAGTTAATACACAGCACTTTAAAAACATGATGTTTTAAGCAAGCACAGCACCTACAACCAACCAAGTTTCCAGCACTCCAGCATAACATTCCCTAATCTGCTTAAAACAATACATAAATTCGATACTCCTCCCACTACTGAGCATATATTTCCATTTAATGCAAGCATTATCAGCTATCATGGCACTACCTGAAAACCCAGGAAAGACAAAAAGATAAAACACCCCCACCACCACCATCTAAACTGCACATTAACCATGGAAGTACTACTATGCTGACTACCTTCCTCATCCTCTGGGAAGTAGGAGCAAACATTCGCTCTTTCCATCACTGTAATGAGCATCTTATTCTTCAGGCTTTTAGTGTAAAAGATCCAAATTTTTTCACAAATCATGGCAGTTCTCTGGCATCTAAAGAAAAGACTTCAGATCAAGAAATCCCAACCCTGTTAAATATGGTAGACTTGCACATATGCCTTATTAGAAATAGTGGCATGCACATTAATATAGGTTTACAAGCTTGCAAGGAACTCTGGGAAATCTAGTGGGGAACAGACCTGTTTGTTAGTTACCTTTTTGTCAATGAACTTTCAAGAGTGTAGGATTTCAACCTGGAGTACTCACTACTCTGGCTCTTTTCACTTTAATCTTGGACAGCTTGCATCTTCAATCTGTTTACTTGATGGCAAACAAAACGTTTGGAAAGCAGGTGGAAGATGGAAAAATATGAATCCCAGATCTTTGGGCACCTAGGTGGAAAGAGACAAAAGATTATGAACCCCCCTCACCCCATTAAGTTTTACAATTATACAACCTCACTCCCACTAGTGGAGAGCTTGTGGTGTTTTAAGAAGCAATGGCAGCAGATGGAGTTTAGAATCATGCCTCTGTGCAGTGACAAAAAACGCCAAATCTGTCAATTTGCCAGGGGACTGCTCTTGTGGTCCTACGGAAAGATAACCAAGATTAAAAATTCACCCCTCACCCATCAAGTGTAAAACTACATAACCTGTGTTGTCCAGCGAATCTGTTTCAGTTTTAGCAGCAGGCACAGCACTTGGATCCTTACGTTGAACTTATTTATAGAATTCTTGGCGAGAAATCAATTTCTTCTAGTGAAAGCATTTACATCTTTAGTGGAAGGCAGTGTACTTGGGAGAAAAACAGGTTGCAAAACCTGTACAAAATTTTGGAACACCTGGAAAATAAAATAGAAACATTTTAAACAGCCGCCCCCCAATTAACTAAATTGTAATTTAAAATAATTTGTCCACCCGTTTTGTACTGGACTTGTGATTGTTTGTCTCCTTTTTCAAGTAACTTCAACGGGAAGAGAAAGATGTTTTCATGGACCTCAGTGGAAGTTAACACTCTTACTTCATTTCAAGAATTTAACAGCAGACAAGTGGAACCATCCTTGGGTGTACATCTTCAAGTCTGCCCTACTACAAAGAGAGACGAACATCTACGTTTAGCTGGTGGAAAGCACAGCGCTTGGAACCACTGATAAGTAAATGGCAATCCCTGACCATCTAAGGAGAGAAAAAAAAAAGGATTAAGACCCCCCCCCCACTAAAATTGTACAGTTTTTACTGTCCGTTACTGATTGGCCAGCAGTCCCTTCAAATGAATTTTGACCATTATGCAGCCTTCATATGCTTTTGACAGAGTATCTGTTCAGATCTGCTTGGTGACAAGTGCTGTACTTGTGACCATTAAGTTACAAAGCACACCACTTGAAATCACACCGGTGGTTTCAAACATCTATACATCTTCTTGCAGCACCAACACGAGTCAACACCACATCCCATCAAAAAGGTGCAGTTTTAAAATCCAAGAAACATTTTAAACTCTGCTACCTTGCTTCCTTTAGATTCAGTGGCAATCGTGGCATTAAACCTGTCAAAATGTATATACAGACTGCAGTCTTTTGTTATCTTGTTTGATACCTGCCTTTCCATGCTTACCAGGTGATTAAGTGCAACTTCTGGAATAAATCAGGTTTCAAAGCTTTTCATTACTAAACTCTTGCTTTCCTCTTTCGGCTTTAATGCTCAACCTTTATGAGTATGGCATCTGGAACCAGCAGACTGAAACATTTCTTGAATGAGGTCACAGTGTATACAGTTCTTGGGTACCTAAAGAAACTTGAAAAGAAATTAAGCACACCCACCCCTTAAGTAATATGGCTGCCTGCCTCATTTTTAAATATACTAAGCTCAGTGTTAGCAATATTACTATATTGACCAGTTAGCTAGTTTGCCTTAATCTCTATGAAATGCATACAAAGCAATTTGTTACTAAAAGCAATCTGAATGTTATGAAACATACTTGGAGGAAACTCCAGCTGACGAAGGAGAAAGAACCACCTTAAGTCACAATTTCACTTTATGTAAAACATGAAATTTAACCCAGTAGAATTACCCTCACCCAGGGGAACAAAGTCCATATTGTTAATCTTTCCACTGAATTATGTTAAATTTTGGAGGCACGTATGTTCATGTGTAACAATCTGTGGACGGGCTACGGTCACCTCTCTTACTGACCTGACTTATTTTCCACTCAAACACCTGCACAACTCTTGGGGACACCTAAAGAAAAAACAAAAATGGAAGAACCAGGGAAAAAAAAAAAACAAAAATGGAAGAACTACAATTAAGAATCCACTCACAAACCCCATAAAAATGTAACATACTACCTTCATTCTCTACTACTCCTAATAAGTCAGGTTTCATTCACTTCTCGCCTAGAACTGGTGATGAGCAGTTGCTGGTCTGCATCTCCAACCTACTTGCACAGGATTTGCCTATTCCTGATTTACTTGGGAGGAAATCCAGCATACAGAACCAATACCAGTAACAAATTCTCAGAAGTTATAGAAAACCACTGGGTACCTATAAAAAGAAATCTAGAAGATTAGAGATCCCCCCGCACCCCCATTAAATTACGTAATACAATTCATACTTCGTTCTGTACCAAATAGGGCTTCCACCTCAGATTTACTAGTTAATACACAGCACTTTAAAAACATGATGTTTTAAGCAAGCACAGCACCTACAACCAACCAAGTTTCCAGCACTCCAGCATAACATTCCCTAATCTGCTTAAAACAATACATAAATTGATACTCCTCCCACTACTGAGCATATATTTCCACTTAATGCAAGCATTATCAGCTATCATGGCACTACCTGAAAACCCAGGAAAGACAAAAGATAAAACACCCCACCATCTAAACTGCACATTAACCATGGAAGTACTACTATGCTGACTACCTTCCTCATCCTCTGGGAAGTAGGAGCAAACATTCGCTCTTTCCATCACTGTAATGAACATCTTATTCTTCAGGCTTTTAGTGTAAAACATCCAAATTTTTCACAAATCATGGCAGTTCTCTGGCATCTAAAGAAAAGACTTCAGATCAAGAAATCCCAACCCTGTTAAATATGGTAGACTTGCACATATGCCTTATTAGAAATAGTGGCATGCACATTGAATAGGTTTACAAGCTTGCAAGGAACTCTGGGAAATCTAGTGGGGAACAGACCTGTTTGTTAGTTACCTTTTTGTCAATGAACTTTCAAGAGTGTAGGATTTCAACCTGGAGTACTCACTACTCTGGCTCTTTTCACTTTAATCTTGGACAGCTTGCATCTTCAATCTGTTTACTTGATGGCAAACAAAACGTTTGGAAAGCAGGTGGAAGATGGAAAAATATGAATGCCAGATCTTTGGGCACCTAGGTGGAAAGAGACAAAAGATTATGAACCCCCCTCACCCCCTTTTTACAATTATACAACCTCACTCCCACTAGTGGGGAGCTTGTGGTGTTTTAAGAAGCAATGGCAGCAGATGGAGTTTAGAATCATGCCTCTGTGCAGTGACAAAAAACACGCCAAATCTGTCAATTTGCCAGGGGACTGCTCTTGTGGACCTACGGAAAGATAACCAAGATTAAAAATTCACCCCTCACCCATCAAGTGTAAAACTACATAACCTGTGTTGTCCAGCGAATCTGTTTCAGTTTTAGCAGCAGGCACAGCACTTGGATCCTTACGTTGAACTTATTTATAGAATTCTTGGCGAGAAATCTATTTCTTCTAATGAAAGCATTTACATCTTTAGTGGAAGGCAGTGTACTTGGGAGAAAAACAGGTTGCAAAACCTGCACAAAATTTTGGAACACCTGGAAAATAAAATAGAAATATTTAAAACAGCCCCCCCCAATTAACTAAATTGTAATTTAAAATAGTTTGTCCACCTGTTATGTACTGGACTTGTGATTGTTTGTCTCCTTTTTCAAGCAACTTCAACGGGAAGAGAAGGCTATTTGGTTGTTTTCCTGGACCTCAGTGGAAGTTAACACTCTTACTTTATTTCAAGAATTTAGTAGCAGACAACCAGTGGAACCATCCTTGGGTGTACATCTTCAAGTCTGCCCTACTACCAAGAGACAAACATCTACGTTTAGTTGGTGGAAAGCACAGCGCTTCGAACCACTGGTAAATAAATGGCAATCCCTGGCCATCTAAGGAGAGGGAAAAAAAAAAAGATTAAGACCCCCCCCCGTCCACTATTAAATTGTACAGCTTTTACTGTCTGTTATTGATTGGCCAGCAGTCCCTTCAAATGAATTTTAACCATTATGCAGCCTTCATATGCTTTTGACAGAGTATCTGTTCAGATCTGCTTGGTGACAAGTGCTGTACTTGGGACCATTAAGTTACAAAGCACACCACTTGAAATCACACGGGTGGTTTCAAACATCTATACATCTTCTTGCAGTACCAACACGAGTCAACACCCCATCCCATCAAAAAGGTGCAGTTTTAAAATCCAATTAACATTTTATACTCTGCTACCTTGCTTTCTTTAGATTCAGTGGCAATCGTGGCATTAAACCTGTCAAAAATATATATACAGGCTGCAGTCTTTTGTTATCTTGTTTGATACCTTCCTCTCCATGCTTACCAGGTGATTAAGTGCAACTTCTAGAATAAATCAGGTTTCAAAGCTTTTCATTACTAAACTCTTGCCTTCCTCTTTCGGCTTTAATGCTCAACCTTTGTAGGTATGGCATCTGGAACCAACAGACTGAAACATTTCTTGAATGAGGTCACAGTGTATACAGTTCTTGGGTACCTAAAGAAACTTTGAAAAAGAAATTAAGCACGCCAACCCCCTTATGTAATATGGCTGCCTGCCTCATTTTTAAATATACTAAGCTCAGTGTTAGCAATATTACTATATTGACTAATTAGCTAGTTTGCCTTAATCTCTATGAAATGCATACAAAGCAATTTGTTACTAAAAGCAATCTGCATGTTATGAAACATACTTGGAGGAAACTCTAGCTGACGAAGGAGAAAGAACCATCTTAAGTCACAATTTCACTTTATGTAAAACATGAAATTTAACCCAGTAGAATTACCCTCACCCAGGGGAACAAAGTCCATATTGTTAATCTTTCCACTGAATTATGTTAAATTTTGGAGGCACGTATGTTCATGTGTAACAATCTGTGGACGGGCTACGTTCACCTCTCTTACTGACCTGACTTATTTTCCACTCAAACACCTGCACAACACTTGGGGACACCTAAAGAAAAAACAAAAATGGAAGAACCAGGGAAAAAAACAAAACAAAAATGGAAGAACTACAATTAAGAATCCACTCACAAACCCCATAAAAATGTAACATACTACCTTCATTCTCTACTACTCCTAAATAAGTCAGGTTTCATTCACTTCTCGCCTGGAATTGGTGATGAGCAGTTGCTGGTCTGCATCTCCAACCTACTTGCACAGGATTTGCCTATTACTGATTTACTTGGGAGGAAATCCAGCATACGGAACCAATACCAGTAACAAATTCTCAGAAGTTATAGAAAACCACTGGGTACCTATAAAAAGAAATCTAGAAGATTAGAGATCCCCCCGCACCGCCATTAAATTCCGTAATACGGTTCATACTTCTTTCTGTACCAAATAGGGCTTCCACCTCAGATTTACTAGTTAATACACAGCACTTTAAAACATGATGTTTTAAGCAAGCACAGCACCTACAACCAACCAAGTTTCCAGCACTCCAGCATAACATTCCCTAATCTGCTTAAAACAATACATAAATTCGATACTCCTCCCACTACTGAGCATATATTTCCACTTAATGCAAGCATTATCAGCTATCATGGCACTACCTGAAAACCCAGGAAAGACAAAAAGATAAAACACCCCCACCATCTAAACTGCACATTAACCATGGAAGTACTACTATGCTGACTACCTTCCTCATCCTCTGGGAAGTAGGAGCAAACATTCGCTCTTTCCATCACTGTAATGAGCATCTTATTCTTCAGGCTTTTAGTGTAAAACATCCAAATTTTTTCACAAATCATGGAAGTTCTCTGGCATCTAAAGAAAAGACTTCAGATCAAGAAATCCCAACCCTGTTAAATATGGTAGACTTGCACATATGCCTTATTAGAAATAGTGGCATGCACATTGAATAGGTTTACAAGCTTGCAAGGAACTCTGGGAAATCTAGTGGGGAACAGACCTGTTTGTTAGTTACCTTTTTGTCAATGAACTTTCAAGAGTGTAGGATTTCAACCTGGAGTACTCACTACTCTGGCTCTTTTCACTTTAATCTTGGACAGCTTGCATCTTCAATCTGTTTACTTGATGGCAAACAAAATGTTTGGAAAGCAGGTGGAAGATGGAAAAATATGAATGCCAGATCTTTGGGCACCTAGGTGGAAAGAGACAAAGATTATGAACCCCTCACCCCCTTAAGTTTTACAATTATACAACCTCACTCCCACTAGTGGGGAGCTTGTGGTGTTTTAAGAAGCAATGGCAGCAGATGGAGTTTAGAATCATGCCTCTGTGCAGTGATAAAAAAACGCCAAATCTGTCAATTTGCCAGGGGACTGCTCTTGTGGACCTACGGAAAGATAACCAAGATTAAAAATTCACCCCTCACCCATCAAGTGTAAAACTACATAACCTGTGTTGTCCAGCGAATCTGTTTCAGTTTTAGCAGCAGGCACAGCACTTGGATCCTTACGTTGAACTTATTTATAGAATTCTTGGCGAGAAATCTATTTCTTCTAGTGAAAGCATTTACATCTTTAGTGGAAGGCAGTGTACTTGGGAGAAAAACAGGTTGCAAAACCTGTACAAAATTTTGGAACACCTGGAAAATAAAAATAGAAACATTTTAAACAGCCCCCCCCCCCAATTAACTAAATTGTAATTTAAAATAATTTGCCCACCTGTTTTGTACTGGACTTGTGATTGTTTGTCTCCTTTTTCAAGTAACTTCAACGGGAAGAGAAAGATGTTTTCATGGACCTCAGTGGAAGTTAACACTCTTACTTCATTTCAAGAATTTAACAGCAGACAAGTGGAACCATCCTTGGGTGTACATCTTCAAGTCTGCCCTACTACAAAGAGAGACGAACATCTACGTTTAGCTGGTGGAAAGCACAGCGCTTGGAACCACTGATAAGTAAATGGCAATCCCTGACCATCTAAGGAGAGAAAAAAGGATTAAGACCCCCCCCACTAAAATTGTACAGTTTTTACTGTCCGTTACTGATTGGCCAGCAGTCCCTTCAAATGAATTTTGACCATTATGCAGCCTTCATATGCTTTTGACAGAGTATCTGTTCAGATCTGCTTGGTGACAAGTGCTGTACTTGTGACCATTAAGTTACAAAGCACACCACTTGAAATCACACGGTGGTTTCAAACATCTATACATCTTCTTGCAGCACCAACACGAGTCAACACCACATCCCATCAAAAAGGTGCAGTTTTAAAATCCAAGAAACATTTTAAACTCTGCTACCTTGCTTCCTTTAGATTCAGTGGCAATCGTGGCATTAAACCTGTCAAAATGTATATACAGACTGCAGTCTTTTGTTATCTTGTTTGATACCTGCCTTTCCATGCTTACCAGGTGATTAAGTGCAACTTCTGGAATAAATCAGGTTTCAAAGCTTTTCATTACTAAACTCTTGCTTTCCTCTTTCAGCTTTAATGCTCAACCTTTATGAGTATGGCATCTGGAACCAGCAGACTGAAACATTTCTTGAATGAGGTCACAGTGTATACAGTTCTTGGGTACCTAAAGAAACTTTGAAAAGAAATTAAGCACACCCACCCCTTAAGTAATATGGCTGCCTGCCTCATTTTTAAATATACTAAGCTCAGTGTTAGCAATATTACTATATTGACCAGTTAGCTAGTTTGCCTTAATCTCTATGAAATGCATACAAAGCAATTTGTTACTAAAAGCAATCTGAATGTTATGAAACATACTTGGAGGAAACTCCAGCTGACGAAGGAGAAAGAACCACCTTAAGTCACAATTTCACTTTATGTAAAACATGAAATTTAACCCAGTAGAATTACCCTCACCCAGGGGAACAAAGTCCATATTGTTAATCTTTCCACTGAATTATGTTAAATTTTGGAGGCACGTATGTTCATGTGTAACAATCTGTGGACGGGCTACGGTCACCTCTCTTACTGACCTGACTTATTTTCCACTCAAACACCTGCACAACTCTTGGGGACACCTAAAGAAAAAACAAAAATGGAAGAACCAGGGGGAAAAAAAACAAAAATGGAAGAACTACAATTAAGAATCCACTCACAAACCCCATAAAAATGTAACATACTACCTTCATTCTCTACTACTCCTAATAAGTCAGGTTTCATTCACTTCTCGCCTAGAAGTGGTGATGAGCAGTTGCTGGTCTGCATCTCCAACCTACTTGCACAGGATTTGCCTATTCCTGATTTACTTGGGAGGAAATCCAGCATACAGAACCAATACCAGTAACAAATTCTCAGAAGTTATAGAAAACCACTGGGTACCTATAAAAAGAAATCTAGAAGATTAGAGATCCCCCCGCACCCCCATTAAATTACGTAATACAATTCATACTTCGTTCTGTACCAAATAGGGCTTCCACCTCAGATTTACTAGTTAATACACAGCACTTTAAAAACATGATGTTTTAAGCAAGCACAGCACCTACAACCAACCAAGTTTCCAGCACTCCAGCATAACATTCCCTAATCTGCTTAAAACAATACATAAATTCGATACTCCTCCCACTACTGAGCATATATTTCCACTTAATGCAAGCATTATCAGCTATCATGGCACTACCTGAAAACCCAGGAAAGACAAAAAGATAAAACACCCCACCATCTAAACTGCACATTAACCATGGAAGTACTACTATGCTGACTACCTTCCTCATCCTCTGGGAAGTAGGAGCAAACATTCGCTCTTTCCATCACTGTAATGAACATCTTATTCTTCAGGCTTTTAGTGTAAAACATCCAAATTTTTTCACAAATCATGGCAGTTCTCTGGCATCTAAAGAAAAGACTTCAGATCAAGAAATCCCAACCCTGTTAAATATGGTAGACTTGCACATATGCCTTATTAGAAATAGTGGCATGCACATTGAATAGGTTTACAAGCTTGCAAGGAACTCTGGGAAATCTAGTGGGGAACAGACCTGTTTGTTAGTTACCTTTTTGTCAATGAACTTTCAAGAGTGTAGGATTTCAACCTGGAGTACTCACTACTCTGGCTCTTTTCACTTTAATCTTGGACAGCTTGCATCTTCAATCTGTTTACTTGATGGCAAACAAAACGTTTGGAAAGCAGGTGGAAGATGGAAAAATATGAATGCCAGATCTTTGGGCACCTAGGTGGAAAGAGACAAAAGATTATGAACCCCCCTCACCCCCTTAAGTTTTACAATTATACAACCTCACTCCCACTAGTGGGGAGCTTGTGGTGTTTTAAGAAGCAATGGCAGCAGATGGAGTTTAGAATCATGCCTCTGTGCAGTGATAAAAAAACGCCAAATCTGTCAATTTGCCAGGGGACTGCTCTTGTGGACCTACGGAAAGATAACCAAGATTAAAAATTCACCCCTCACCCATCAAGTGTAAAACTACATAACCTGTGTTGTCCAGCGAATCTGTTTCAGTTTTAGCAGCAGGCACAGCACTTGGATCCTTACGTTGAACTTATTTATAGAATTCTTGGCGAGAAATCTATTTCTTCTAGTGAAAGCATTTACATCTTTAGTGGAAGGCAGTGTACTTGGGAGAAAAACAGGTTGCAAAACCTGCACAAAATTTTGGAACACCTGGAAAATAAAATAGAAGCATTTTAAACAGCCCCCCCCCAAATTAACTAAATTGTAATTTAAAATAATTTGTCCACCTGTTTTGTACTGGACTTGTGATTGTTTGTCTCCTTTTTCAAGTAACTTCAACGGGAAGAGAAAGATGTTTTCATGGACCTCAGTGGAAGTTAACACTCTTACTTCATTTCAAGAATTTAACAGCAGACAAGTGGAACCATCCTTGGGTGTACATCTTCAAGTCTGCCCTACTACAAAGAGAGACGAACATCTACGTTTAGCTGGTGGAAAGCACAGCGCTTGGAACCACTGATAAGTAAATGGCAATCCCTGACCATCTAAGGAGAAAAAAAAAAAGGATTAAGACCCCCCCCACTAAAATTGTACAGCTTTTACTGTCCGTTACTGATTGGCCAGCAGTCCCTTCAAATGAATTTTGACCATTATGCAGCCTTCATATGCTTTTGACAGAGTATCTGTTCAGATCTGCTTGGTGACAAGTGCTGTACTTGTGACCATTAAGTTACAAAGCACACCACTTGAAATCACACCGGTGGTTTCAAACATCTATACATCTTCTTGCAGCACCAACACGAGTCAACACCACATCCCATCAAAAAGGTGCAGTTTTAAAATCCAAGAAACATTTTAAACTCTGCTACCTTGCTTCCTTTAGATTCAGTGGCAATCGTGGCATTAAACCTGTCAAAATGTATATACAGACTGCAGTCTTTTGTTATCTTGTTTGATACCTGCCTTTCCATGCTTACCAGGTGATTAAGTGCAACTTCTGGAATAAATCAGGTTTCAAAGCTTTTCATTACTAAACTCTTGCTTTCCTCTTTCGGCTTTAATGCTCAACCTTTATGAGTATGGCATCTGGAACCAGCAGACTGAAACATTTCTTGAATGAGGTCACAGTGTATACAGTTCTTGGGTACCTAAAGAAACTTCGAAAAGAAATTAAGCACACCCACCCCTTAAGTAATATGGCTGCCTGCCTCATTTTTAAATATACTAAGCTCAGTGTTAGCAATATTACTATATTGACCAGTTAGCTAGTTTGCCTTAATCTCTATGAAATGCATACAAAGCAATTTGTTACTAAAAGCAATCTGAATGTTATGAAACATACTTGGAGGAAACTCTAGCTGACGAAGGAGAAAGAACCATCTTAAGTCACAATTTCACTTTATGTAAAACATGAAATTTAACCCAGTAGAATTACCCTCACCCAGGGGAACAAAGTCCATATTGTTAATCTTTCCACTGAATTATGTTAAATTTTGGAGGCACGTATGTTCATGTGTAACAATCTGTGGACGGGCTACGTTCACCTCTCTTACTGACCTGACTTATTTTCCACTCAAACACCTGCACAACACTTGGGGACACCTAAAGAAAAAACAAAAATGGAAGAACCAGGGGAAAAAAAAAACAAAAATGGAAGAACTACAATTAAGAATCCACTCACAAACCCCATAAAAATGTAACATACTACCTTCATTCTCTACTACTCCTAAATAAGTCAGGTTTCATTCACTTCTCGCCTGGAATTGGTGATGAGCAGTTGCTGGTCTGCATCTCCAACCTACTTGCACAGGATTTGCCTATTACTGATTTACTTGGGAGGAAATCCAGCATACGGAACCAATACCAGTAACAAATTCTCAGAAGTTATAGAAAACCACTGGGTACCTATAAAAAGAAATCTAGAAGATTAGAGATCCCCCCACACCCCCATTAAATTACGTAATACAATTCATACTTCTTTCTGTACCAAATAGGGCTTCCACCTCAGATTTACTAGTTAATACACAGCACTTTAAAAACATGATGTTTTAAGCAAGCACAGCACCTACAACCAACCAAGTTTCCAGCACTCCAGCATAACATTCCCTAATCTGCTTAAAACAATACATAAATTTGATACTCCTCCCACTACTGAGCATATATTTCCACTTAATGCAAGCATTATCAGCTATCATGGCACTACCTGAAAACCCAGGAAAGACAAAAAGATAAAACACCCCCACCATCTAAACTGCACATTAACCATGGAAGTACTACTATGCTGACTACCTTCCTCATCCTCTGGGAAGTAGGAGCAAACATTCGCTCTTTCCATCACTGTAATGAGCATCTTATTCTTCAGGCTTTTAGTGTAAAACATCCAAATTTTTTCACAAATCATGGCAGTTCTCTGGCATCTAAAGAAAAGACTTCAGATCAAGAAATCCCAACCCTGTTAAATATGGTAGACTTGCACATATGCCTTATTAGAAATAGTGGCATGCACATTGAATAGGTTTACAAGCTTGCAAGGAACTCTGGGAAATCTAGTGGGGAACAGACCTGTTTGTTAGTTACCTTTTTGTCAATGAACTTTCAAGAGTGTAGGATTTCACCCTGGAGTACTCACTACTCTGGCTCTTTTCACTTTAATCTTGGACAGCTTGCATCTTCAATCTGTTTACTTGATGGCAAACAAAACGTTTGGAAAGCAGGTGGAAGATGGAAAAATATGAATGCCAGATCTTTGGGCACCTAGGTGGAAAGAGACAAAAGATTATGAACCCCCCTCACCCCCTTAAGTTTTACAATTATACAACCTCACTCCCACTAGTGGGGAGCTTGTGGTGTTTTAAGAAGCAATGGCAGCAGATGGAGTTTAGAATCATGCCTCTGTGCAGTGATAAAAAAACGCCAAATCTGCCAATTTGCCAGGGGACTGCTCTTGTGGACCTACGGAAAGATAACCAAGATTAAAAATTCACCCCTCACCCATCAAGTGTAAAACTACATAACCTGTGTTGTCCAGCGAATCTGTTTCAGTTTTAGCAGCAGGCACAGCACTTGGATCCTTACGTTGAACTTATTTATAGAATTCTTGGCGAGAAATCTATTTCTTCTAGTGAAAGCATTTACATCTTTAGTGGAAGGCAGTGTACTTGGGAGAAAAACAGGTTGCAAAACCTGTACAAAATTTTGGAACACCTGGAAAATAAAAATAGAAACATTTTAAACAGCCCCCCCCCCCCCAATTAACTAAATTGTAATTTAAAATAATTTGTCCACCTGTTTTGTACTGGACTTGTGATTGTTTGTCTCCTTTTTCAAGTAACTTCAACGGGAAGAGAAAGATGTTTTCATGGACCTCAGTGGAAGTTAACACTCTTACTTCATTTCAAGAATTTAACAGCAGACAAGTGGAACCATCCTTGGGTGTACATCTTCAAGTCTGCCCTACTACAAAGAGAGACGAACATCTACGTTTAGCTGGTGGAAAGCACAGCGCTTGGAACCACTGATAAGTAAATGGCAATCCCTGACCATCTAAGGAGAGAAAAAAAAAAAAAAGGATTAAGACCCCCCCCCACTAAAATTGTACAGTTTTTACTGTCCGTTACTGATTGGCCAGCAGTCCCTTCAAATGAATTTTGACCATTATACAGCCTTCATATGCTTTTGACAGAGTATCTGTTCAGATCTGCTTGGTGACAAGTGCTGTACTTGTGACCATTAAGTTACAAAGCACACCACTTGAAATCACACCGGTGGTTTCAAACATCTATACATCTTCTTCCAGCACCAACACGAGTCAACACCACATCCCATCAAAAAGGTGCAGTTTTAAAATCCAAGAAACATTTTAAACTCTGCTACCTTGCTTCCTTTAGATTCAGTGGCAATCGTGGCATTAAACCTGTCAAAATGTATATACAGACTGCAGTCTTTTGTTATCTTGTTTGATACCTGCCTTTCCATGCTTACCAGGTGATTAAGTGCAACTTCTGGAATAAATCAGGTTTCAAAGCTTTTCATTACTAAACTCTTGCTTTCCTCTTTCGGCTTTAATGCTCAACCTTTATGAGTATGGCATCTGGAACCAGCAGACTGAAACATTTCTTGAATGAGGTCACAGTGTATACAGTTCTTGGGTACCTAAAGAAACTTCGAAAAGAAATTAAGCACACCCACCCCCTTAAGTAATATGGCTGCCTGCCTAATTTTTAAATATACTAAGCTCAGTGTTAGCAATATTACTATATTGACCAGTTAGCTAGTTTGCCTTAATCTCTATGAAATGCATACAAAGCAATTTGTTACTAAAAGCAATCTGAATGTTATGAAACATACTTGGAGGAAACTCTAGCTGACGAAGGAGAAAGAACCATCTTAAGTCACAATTTCACTTTATGTAAAACATGAAATTTAACCCAGTAGAATTACCCTCACCCAGGGGAACAAAGTCCATATTGTTAATCTTTCCACTGAATTATGTTAAATTTTGGAGGCACATATGTTCATGTGTAACAATCTGTGGACGGGCTACGGTCACCTCTCTTACTGACCTGACTTATTTTCCACTCAAACACCTGCACAACTCTTGGGGACACCTAAAGAAAAAACAAAAATGGAAGAACCAGGGGGAAAAAAAACAAAAATGGAAGAACTACAATTAAGAATCCACTCACAAACCCCATAAAAATGTAACATACTACCTTCATTCTCTACTACTCCTAAATAAGTCAGGTTTCATTCACTTCTCGCCTGGAATTGGTGATGAGCAGTTGCTGGTCTGCATCTCCAACCTACTTGCACAGGATTTGCCTATTCCTGATTTACTTGGGAGGAAATCCAGCATACGGAACCAATACCAGTAACAAATTCTCAGAAGTTATAGAAAACCACTGGGTACCTATAAAGAGACATCTAGAAGATTAGAAACCCCCCGTACCCCCATTAAATTACGTAATACAATTCATACTTCTTTCTGTACCAAATAGGGCTTCCACCTCAGATTTACTAGTTAATACACAGCACTTTAAAAACATGATGTTTTAAGCAAGCACAGCACCTACAACCAACCAAGTTTCCAGCACTCCAGCATAACATTCCCTAATCTGCTTAAAACAATACATAAATTCGATACTCCTCCCACTACTGAGCATATATTTCCACTTAATGCAAGCATTATCAGCTATCATGGCACTACCTGAAAACCCAGGAAAGACAAAAAGATAAAACACCCCCACCATCTAAACTGTACATTAACCATGGAAGTACTACTATGCTGACTACCTTCCTCATCCTCTGGGAAGTAGGAGCAAACATTCGCTCTTTCCATCACTGTAATGAGCATCTTATTCTTCAGGCTTTTAGTGTAAAACATCCAAATTTTTTCACAAATCATGGCAGTTCTCTGGCATCTAAAGAAAAGACTTCAGATCAAGAAATCCCAACCCTGTTAAATATGGTAGACTTGCACATATGCCTTATTAGAAATAGTGGCATGCACATTGAATAGGTTTACAAGCTTGCAAGGAACTCTGGGAAATCTAGTGGGGAACAGACCTGTTTGTTAGTTACCTTTTTGTCAATAAACTTTCAAGAGTGTAGGATTTCAACCTGGAGTACTCACTACTCTGGCTCTTTTCATTTTAATCTTGGACAGCTTGCATCTTCAATCTGTTTACTTGATGGCAAACAAAACGTTTGGAAAGCAGGTGGAAGATGGAAAAATATGAATGCCAGATCTTTGGGCACCTAGGTGGAAAGAGACAAAAGATTATGAACCCCCCTTAAGTTTTACAATTATACAACCTCACTCCCACTAGTGGGGAACTTGTGGTGTTTTAAGAAGCAATGGCAGCAGATGGAGTTTAGAATCATGCCTCTGTGCAGTGATAAAAAACACCAAATCTGTCAATTTGCCAGGGGACTGCTCTTGTGGACCTACGGAAAGATAACCAAGATTAAAAATTCACCCCTCACCCATCAAGTGTAAAACTACATAACCTGTGTTGTCCAGCGAATCTGTTTCAGTTTTAGCAGCAGGCACAGCACTTGGATCCTTACGTTGAACTTATTTACAGAATTCTTGGCGAGAAATCTATTTCTTCTAGTGAAAGTATTTACATCTTTAGTGGAAGGCAGTGTACTTGGGAGAAAAACAGGTTGCAAAACCTGTACAAAATTTTGGAACACCTGGAAAATAAAATAGAAACATTTTAAACAACCCCCCCCCCCAATTAACTAAATTGTAATTAAAATAATTTGTCCACCTGTTTTCTACTTGACTTGAGATCATTTGTCTCCCTTTTCAGCTAACTTCAACAGGAACATAAGGCGATTCAGCTGTTTTCATGGACCTCAGTGGAAGTCAACACTCCACTTTATTTCAAGAATTTAACAGCAAGCAACATGTTGAACCGGAACCAGTCTTGGGTGTACATCTTCATGTTCCCCCTACTACCAAGACAGATGAACATCTGTGTTTAGTTGGTGGAAAAGCACAGCACTTGAGAAACCACTGAAAGTAAATGGCAATACCTGATCATCTAAGAAGAGAAAAAAAAAAGTTGACCATTGTTATCAACTGTTGTAACTACAAGCTCACAATTCTGCCTCCTTGAGCGGAAGTGACAAGCACACTGCATGCAACTTGCAAATGTTAAGCTGCCAAACTCTGTTCAAACACATTGACACCGAAAGAAAACAAAAATGGAATAACTACAATTAAGAATCCAACAAAAACATAACACATAACCTTTGTAAATATTACTACCTTTATAATATTACTACTAATAACTCAAGTTTTAGTGATAAATGCAGTACATTTACACTAACAACTTATCTGCCTCTGATCATTCACTTCGGACATGGAATTGGTAAGAAGCACTTGCTGGTCAGCAACTCCAACCTACTTGCTCAGGATGTGGCTACTCTTGATTTACTTGATGGGAAATCCAGCATATGGAACCAATCCCACTCCCAAATTCCTGAAGTTAGAGAAGCACTGGGGTACCTATAAAAAGAAAACTAGAAAACGAGAATTCTCCGCACCCCCCATTAAATTACATAATACAATGCATTCTTAGTTCTGTGCCCCAACAGGTCTTCCACCTCATATTTACTAGTTAGTAGACAGCACTTTAAAAACAAAGCGTTTTAAGCAAGCACAGCACCTAGAACTAACAAAGTTTACAGAACTCCTCTACAAAGTAGACAACAGGATAGCATTCCCTAATCTGCTTAAAACACTGCATAAATTCAATACCTGCGATTACAACTCCTCCCAAGTGGAGCATATACTTCCACTTAAGCATTAACAGCTATTATGGCACTTCCTGAGCACCCAAGAAAAACCAAAAACAAAATTAACCATCACCATCTATACAACTGCCCACTAACCACGCAACTGTTACTGTGTTGAGTACCTTTGTCTTCCTCCTTTGTGATGTATGAGCACAAAGTCCACTCTTTCAATTACTGTGATGAACTATTGCTTTCTTCAAGCTTTGAGATTTGTTGACCAAATCACGACGATTCTTGAGCACCTGAAGAAATACTCCAACCCCCTTAGATAGGGTAGACTTGCAAATACGCCTCATTAGAAATAATGGCATATACTCTGAATGGGTTTACAAACTTGCATGAACTCTAGGAAACAGGATCTGTTTGCTACAGTTACCTTTTTTGTAACTGACCATTCAGGAGTGTAGGATTTCAACCCGCAGTAATCGGTAGTTTGCCCTTTTCAACTTTTCTTTATGTGGTGGAACCAACTCTTGGACAGCTTTTGCATCTTCAATCTGTTTACTTGATGGCAAAGTTTAGCATTTGGAAAGCTGGCTGAAGGAAAAAATATGAATGCCAGCTCTTTGGGCACCTGGGGGAAAGAGACAAAAGATTAAGAACCCTCCTCACTCCTTTAAAGTATAGAATTATACAACCTCACTCCTAATGGGGAGCTTGTGGTGTTCTAAGGAGCAATGGCAGCAGCTGGCGTTTAGAATCATGCCTCTGAGCAGCGACAAAAAGACAGCACGCTGAACCTGCTTATTTGCTGGAGGACAACTCTTGCTGACCTATGGAAATATAACAACCAAGATTAAAAAAATCACCCCCTCACCCCATTAAATGTAAAGCTATATAACCTGTTTTCTCCAGTGGATCTGCATGTTTCAGTTTTAGCAGCAGGCATAGCACCTGGATCCTCAAATCGCTTGGCGAGAATGTTACTTCTAGTAAAAGCCTTTACAGTTTGACAGGAAGGCAGCGTACTTTGACTGAGATCACAGATTGTAAAATCTGTGAACAGAAACTATTGGGACACCTGGAAAATAAAATAAGGCACATTTTTAAACAGCCACCCCCCCATCAACTAATGACCATTTTGCCTCCCTTTTCAATAAACTTATGAATGTAAAGAGAAGGCAATTCGGTCGTTTTTCTCACAGAGCTCAGTGGAAGAGTTGACACTGTTTTTTTCATAAAATTTAGCAGCAAGCAACAAGTGAACCGTTCTTTGGTGTACATCTTCAAGTTTGCCTTTCTACTACCAAGACAGATGAGCATCTGCATTAAGGTGGTGGAAAGCAATCCCTGAACACCCAAGGAGGGGGGGAAAAAAAAAAGAGACTAAGATCCCCCATCATTAAATTGTGCGGCTTTTATTGTCGATTAGTGTTTGGCTACTGGTCCCTTCAAAGTTAGACCATTATGCGGCCTTCATATGCTGCTCCGACAGCAAGTCTGTTCGGATTTCCTTTGTGGCATGTGCAGCACTTGGTACCGAGTTACCAAAAGCACACCAACTGAAATCACACCACTGGTTTCAAACATCTATGCAACTTCTTGGGGAACCAACATGAGTTAACCCCATCCCTTAAAAAGGTGCACATTTTTAAAATCATGAAACATTGTATACTCTACTACTTTGATTCCACTTCAGATCCAATGGAAATGATGGCATTAAACCCATCAAAATTTACATACAGCCTGCAGTCTATTGTTATGTTGTTCATTCCTGCCTCTCCATGCTTACCCGGTGATTAAGTGCAACTTCCGGAAAAAATCAGGTTACAAAGCTTTTCGTTACTAATCTCTGCCTTCCTCTCTGAGCTTTAATGCTGACATTTCAACACAGCATCGGGGACCAACACAAACATTTCTCGAATGAGGTCACAGCGTACACAATTGTTGGGTACCTAAAGAAACTTTGAAAAAGAAATTAAAAACACCCACCCCCTTTTGTAATATGGCCATCTGCCTCACTTTTAATAATGTGGCAAGCTCAGTATTAGCAAATATTACTAAAAAAGCATAACTGATTAGCTAGTTTGCCTTAATCTCCATAAAATGCATACAAAGCAATTTTTATGTTACTAAATAGCAACCTGCATGTTATGAAATGTAGTTGGAAACTAGCTAACTAAAGGATAAAGTATCATCTTGGGACACTTAATTATACATTATGCAAAACATGAATTTCAACCCAGTAGAATTACCTTCACCAGGAAGAACCTGACTCTTTCCACAGAAATAATGAATTTTGGTGGCAAGCATTTTTATCTGTAACAATTTGTGGCTGGGTTATAGTCACCTTTCCTAATGATTTGCTTTGTTCTCCATGGAATTTTTGTCAAGCATATTCACGCAATTCTTGGGTAGTTATCTTCAACCTGTCCTATATAAATCATACAATTGCGTCTTTCAGAATTACTTTGTGATGCAATGGAGCCTTGGGAAGTAGGCACAGATCAAAAATGCTGGATATAATAAGCACCTGGAAGAAAAGAATGGAAAAAAAATTACCCCCCCCCCAACGCACACACAAATTAGTTATATTATTCTGCAATCTCTATTCTAGGAGGGTCAGAAATTTCAGATTTTGTTGAAAATACATATTTGCATCAACTGCAGATAACTAGCATTAAAACATTCTTGGACAAACTGAAAATCACGAACGCCCCCACTGCTTACAAATGTATGCAAGTGTAAACTACACACTCTTTAGCTGCTCCTTCCACTCGGGGTGACAAGAGCACATCATCTGGAATCCAGGATACAATGCACAGCCTTCTTTTCACCTATGAAGATCGCGCACCATATCTGAACTACAGGTTGTAACGCATGGGTTTTCCTACGGTCACATAAAAATGAACAACATTCACAGGCATCTGCAAAAAACAGGGAAAACACACACACAGGAAGTCAGGTTAATTCAAGCACTGGTAGCATCAAGTAGGTCTATACAATCTCTCTGCCCATCAAAAGCACATCCATAAGTTTACCTATTATATCTTTAACTCTCCCAATTTGGTCTACTGCCTTTATCTGGCACAATTACTTAAGTTTTAGGGACAAAAACTCACCCTATTTGGATACCAACTAGCCGATTATGTTAACAGCCGAGATCACTTCTGAAAATTACTCAAAACTGCAAACTTGCATGGCAGATTTCAATCAACTTAATGGACATCTTAAAAAAAAAAAAAAAAAAGAAGAAGAAGAAGAAAAGCCAAACCTACTCATGTGAAATTAGTATGAAAAGTTGCTGTACTGATCAGCACACCCATATATGCAACCATCATGTACTATAAACACCGTAGCTAAAGTAAGCAATCGCCCAACCACTTGTGAAGATTTGGATAAAGAATGTAATAATTGAATAATTGTCCATAAACAGAATTCTGAAATCAAAACTAATTCCTGGAAGGATGGATACTCACGTTTGCTATGCACAGTACTTTGAAACAGCTACAACCATACTTGCAATCTATCTGGAAGAAAGCTCAAAGAATTAGTACCCCCCCCAAAAATATCATACCTCACACAGATTCACAGTGCTACTTGTATAGGACTCTATTCTGCAATACTAAACAAAAGCAATCACCCAACCACTTGCTAAGATTTGGATAAAGAATGTAATAATTGAATAATTGTCCATAAACAGAATTCTGAAATCAAAACTAATTCCTGGAAGGATGGATACTCACATTTGCTATGCACAGTACTTGAAACAGCTACAACCATACTTGCAATATATCTGGAAGAAAGCTCAAAAGAATTAGTACCCCCCCCAAAAAATATCATACCTCACACACATTCAAAGTGCTACTTGTATAGGACTCTATTCTGCAATACCAAACAAAAGCTGCTTAGGCAGAGCTCTAGAAAAAGCTGTAAAAATCCTTGAAAGACATCTGGAAAAAGCTGGAAGAATACCCCCACCCCAGTAAAATACAGACTCCATCTTTTGTTGATTGCATACCCAACTTACAGGCCTAACTCAAACAATTCTACACTCTTGAACTAGGGTTCGTCTTACACCAAAAACTGTTCTGGAAACTGCATGATGCTTTCCCTGCCAAAACATGTTTAAACTCACACTCTCTACCATAAATTTCATCATCTATGCCTGCATTTACATTTGTAACTGATGGGTTACCGCTGAGACAATGACAGCAACTTAGGAAATGCGACGTGATGACGCCAACTATAAATGATGTCCCTCAAACTGATTAGGTTAACATATCTGCCTCTTTCCCGATTCTTCCAACTTCTGCATACACAAGCTGGTGAGATCACTTCTGAAAATTACTCAAAACTGTACACTGGCAAATCATCAACCTATTTGAAATCGGAAAAGAAAAAAAAAGGAAAGAAAAAACAAATCTATTCATTTGATCCCTTAAATTAGTATGAAAAGTTGCTGTACTGATCAGGACACCCATATATGCAACCATCATGTACTATAAGCACCTTAGCTAAAGTAAACAATCACCCAACCACTTGCCAAGATTTGGATTAAAAATGTAATAACTGTCTATAAACAAATTTCTGAAATCAAATCCAACTTGCTTCAGAAATACTGAAGTCAACCACTGAAAAGCAACTATACACTTTCCCGAAAATGTATGTGTACACAGTGCAGTATTCGAACGCTGGGCACTTCAATAGCTATGCAAAGTCCATGGAACTGCTATAATCTTACTCCAAACAAAACATTTTTTTACACGATTATGACACTGAATGCTGGACACTCGAGTGACTATGTGGAGTCCATGAAATGGCTACAAAAATCCCTGCTAAAGATTTTGAAGAAAGTAGAAAGAATCAGTACCTCCCACACACACACATTTCCTACCTGAAAAAATACAAACTCCTTTAAATGCCCGATCACAGACTTGCTCAATCCTGTACTCTAGTCTCACTATGGCAAAGACTATGTTGAAAACAAATTTACCCACTTGTGGTCTCATCACAACATAGGTTTCACACCAACTATCAAGAAATAATAACCAAGACATACTACGAGGAAAAAAAAAATCAAGTCTTAAGACTTCTGATAATTTGATAATTTTGGCACCCACAAAAGGAAAGCGTGGTTAATTCAAGTTCTGCTGTAACCAAGATGAACACTCTCAAACCCATTGAAAGCAGACCTGCTAGTGTACCCACTAAACCTTCAACAGTCCTTATTGGTCCAAATGCTTAATTTATCTGGCACAACTACTTGGCAAAAGATAATGAAAAAAATTCACCTATTGGGACACCCAACTACCCTGATCAAGTTACAATACGATCTGCCTATTTCCAGACTCAACCCAACATACAAGTTTCAGGGGGTTACTTCTGCCAATTGCTCCCAAAAATGCACACCTTCAATACAGAACCAATTATCAATTACTGGAAATCTGAAATTAAGGGGGGAAAACGAAAAGAAAGCGAGATCTACTCATTTGACACCTTAAATTATTAAGAAAATTGCTCTACTGAACAGAGCTCCTATTCCGGTAAACATGCACTATAAACACCAAAGTTAAATAATCACCAATCAGTTATCAAGATTTGGATTAAGAAATAATTAAAATTGTATACGTCAAAACAGCATTCTGAAATCAGATCCCAACTTGCTTC
This sequence comes from Protopterus annectens, assembly GCF_019279795.1. Taxonomy (NCBI): domain Eukaryota; kingdom Metazoa; phylum Chordata; order Ceratodontiformes; family Protopteridae; genus Protopterus; species Protopterus annectens. Next base: position 346,543,166 of record NC_056738.1, on the reverse strand, counting down.
AGAAAAACTCAAAGCAGTCCAACTACTGAAAAGCAACTGTACACTTTGCTGAAATGGTATGTACCTGCATATTGTGTTATGAAATGCCGGACACCTGAGTCTGTGAAACGGCTACAAATCTTGCTACAGACCTGGACGAAACATTTATATGGCACTGTTACTGAATGTTGGACATTCGAGGCGCTTGGCAGTAATGAAATGGCTACAAAAATCCTTGCTAAAGACCTGAAAGAAAGCTGAAAGAATTAATACCCACCCACTCCCTAGTGAAATAGAGTAATTCCAATATATTACACAACATTTGTACTTCATATGGCCGACATGCGGATCTGACTCAGTTCTGCAGTCCTTTCATGCTCACGCTATGGCAATGTGCTGGAAACAGAAATTGCTGCTTGTGTCCTCATCTTAAAAAAAAGTGTCGCACAAACTCTGGGACATTCGTTTTAATGGCTACAAAACACATTCTAAAAAAGAAAAACATCCAGAAAAAAAGCGTGGGAGGAAAACTCCCCTGCTATGCTCAAATGGTTAACAAGAGATTAAAAAAATAAAGCAGACATACATGTGGACAGATTTACAAACTACCTTTGGCACCAACTACAGAAATGCCCCGCTATAAATAAACTAATGTTGTTATCTACATACCCAACTTGCAGGCATAGAATGCTTCTCCTGGAGTTAAGGTTCACACTGTGGCAGAACTTAATGGAAATAAATCTTGAAATGTCCTCATCGTAAGGTATCAAATTCTCAAGGGTTCTAAGAACATTTTAAAATACTAGGAAGACTTTCCTGCAACAAAAAGATCAAAGAAGGGTGGGGCAAAGAGACCAACAGCACTATACACACTGCACAAAATTCAAAATTAGAAACTTGCTATGTCATATCCTAAGATAGCATAATTCAATGAAAACTAAAAAAATGTAAGATATCACGAAGACTTTTTTGTAAACACAGAAAACAACAAAAGGGGATAGGGAAGACGTTATGTTGTTCCAAACATAGGAAGACACCAGTACGCTGACATGTCACAGATATAAAATACTCCACTAGATAGTTCTATGAAGAGCAACAAATGGTAAGCTTCCCAGATTCCCACAACATTCATACCTCAGAAGCACTCGGAAACTATACCATGTCAACGCGACATTGTGTCACAATGCTGGACTCTCGGTCGTTATGGAGAATACTTGAAATGGCTACAAAAATCCTTCCTGGAACTCTGGACACCAAGTTGCTTATGCAGAGTAACTGAAATGTCTACAAAACTCATTCCTGGAACGCTGGATACTCACTTTTGCTATGCACAGTACTTGAAACAGCTGCAACCATACTTTCAATACATCTGGAAGAAAGCTCAAAGAATTAGTACCCCCTCCCCCAAAATATAACACCTCACACACATTCAGTGCTACTTGTACAGGACTCTATTCTGCAATACTAAACAAGCTGCTTGGGTAGAGCTCTAGAAAAAGCTATAAAATCCTTGAGACATCTGGAAAAATAACCCCCTCCTCCAGTAAAATACAGACTCAAATCATTTGTTGATTGCATACCCAACTTACAGGCCTAACTCGAACATTTCTACACTCTTGAACTAGGGTTTATCTTGTACCAAAAACTGTTCTGGAAACTGCCTGATGCTACCTCTGCCAAAACATTTTTAAACACCCACTCTCTATCCTGAATTTCTTCATCTATGCCTGCATTTACATTTGCAACTGATGGATTCCAGCTGAGACAATGACACCAACTTAGGAAATGCGACATGATGACACCAACTACAAATGCCACTCAAACTGATTAGGTTAACATACTAGCTCTGCCTCTTCCCTGATTCTTCCAACTCTGGCATACACAAGCTGCTGAGATCACCTCTGAAAATTACTCAAAACTGTACACTGGCATGGCAGATTTCAATCAGCAACTTATTGGAAATCTGAAAAAAAAGAAAAAAAAACAAATCTATTCATTTGATGCCTTAAATTAGTATGAAAATTTGCTGTACTGATCAACACACCCATGTATGCAATCATCATGTACTATAAACACCTTAGCCAAAGTAAGCAATCACCCAACCACTTGCCAAGATTTGGATTAAGAATGTAATAACTATGTCTATAAACAAATTTCTGAAATCAAATCTAACTTGCTTCAGAAATACCAAAGTCAACCACTGAAAAGCAACTGTATACTTTCCTGTAAATGTACATGTACACAGAGCAGACATGGAACGCTGGGCACTTCAGTAGCTATGCAGAGTCCAAGAAACTGCTATCGGAGTCCATGAAATGGCTACAAAAATCCCTGCTAAAGACTTTGAAGAAAGCAGAAAGAATCAGTACCCCTCCACACACACACACTCCCTACCTGAAAAAATGCAAACTCTTTTAAATGCCCGATCGCAGACCAACAACCTTGTACTCTTTTTAGTCTCACTGTGGCAAAGACTATGTTGAAAACAAATCCTACCACTTGTGTTCTCATCACAACATAGGTTCCACACCAACTATTAATAATGACTAAGAAATACATATAAGGACAAAAAAAAAATCAGTCTTAAAAGACTTCTGATAATTTTGGCAACCACGCCCACAAAGGAAAGTGTGGTTAATACAAGTTCTACTGCAACCAAGATAATGAACACTCAAACCCATTGAAAGCAGACCTGCTAGTATACCCACTAAACCTTCAGTCCTTACTTGTCCAAATGCTTAATTTATCTGGCACAACTACTTGGCAATAGATATGAAAAAACCCACCTATTGGACGCCCAACTACTCTGATCAAGTTACAATATCTGCCTATTTCCAGATTCAACCCAGCATACAAGTTTCACGGGGTTACTTCTGCCAATTACTCCCAAAACTGCACACCTTCAATGCAGAATCAATTTACTGGAAATCTGAAACTAATGGGGGAAAACGATAAGAAAGCCAGTTCTACTCATTTGACACCTTAAATTAGTAAGAAAAATTGCTCTACTGATCAGTGCTCCTATATTCTGGTAAATATACGCTATAAACACCCAAGTTAAATAATAACCAATCATTTATCAAGATTTGGATTAAGAATGAAATATTAAATGGTATGCATCAAAACAGCATTCTGAAATCAGATCCCAACTTGCTTCAGAAATACTCAAAGCAATCAACTACTGAAAAGCAATTGTACACTTTGCCGAAATGGTATGTACCTGCATACTGTGTTGTCACGAAATGCTGGACACTTGAGTCGCTATGCAGAGTCTGTGAAACGGCTACAAATAATCTTGCTACAGACCTGGACGAAATATTTACATGTATATCGCACTGTTACTGAATGTTGGACATTTGAGGCACTTGGCAGAGTCAATGAAATGGCTATAAAAATCCTTGCTAAAGACCTGAAAGAAAGCTGAAAGAATTAATACCCACCCACTCCCTAGTGAAATAGAATAATTCCAGTATATTACAACCTTTGTACTTCATATGCCCGACATGCGGATCTGACTCAATTCTGCAGTCCTTTCATATGGCAAAGAAGGTGTTGGAAACAGAAATTGCTGCTCGTGTCCTCATCTTAAAATGCGTCACGTGAACTCTGGGACATTTGTTTAACGGCTACAAAACACATTCTAAAAAAAAAAAAGGGGGGAAAAACATCCAGAAAAAAAGTGGGAGGAAGACTCCCCTGCAATACTCAAATGGTCAACTAGAGATTAAAAATATAAAGCAGACATACAAGTGGACAAAGATTTACAAACTACCTTTGGCACCAACTATGGAAATGCCCCACTATAAATAAACTAATGTCATTATCTACATACCCAACTTGCAGGCATAGAATGCTTCTCCTGGAGTTAAGGTTCACATTGTGGCAGAACTTAATGCAAATAAATCTTGAAATGTCCTCATCGTAAGGTATCAAATTCTCAAGGGTTCTAAGAACGTTTTAAAATACTAGGAAGATTTTCCTGCAACAAAAAGATCAAAGAAGGGTGGGGCACAGAGACCAACAGCACTACACACACTGTACAAAATTCAAAATTAGAAACTTGCTATGTCATATCCCAAAGACAGCATACTTCAATGAAAACTAAAAAATGTAGATTCCCACAACATTCATACCTCAGTAGCACTCAAAAACTATACCATTTCAACAGGCACTGTGTCACAATGCTGGACTCTAAAGTTGTTATGGAGAATACTTGAAATGGGCTACAAAAATCTTTCCTGGAACTCTGGACTCCAAGTTGCTTATGCATAGTAATTGAAATGCTTACAAAACTCATTCCTGGAAGGCTGGATACTCACGTTTGCTATGCTCAGTACTCGAAACAGCTACAACCATACTTGCAATATATCTGGAAGAAAGCTCAAAGAATTAGTAGCCCCCTCCCCCCAAAACATCATACCTCACACACATTCACAGTGTTACTTGTAAAGAACTCTATTCTGCAATACTAAACACAAGCTGCTTAGGCAGAGCTCTAGAAAAAGCTGTAAAAATCCTTGAAAGACATATGTAAAAAACTGAAAGAATAACCCCCCTCCCCCCAGTAAACTACACACTGGCAATGTAGAATCAATTGCGAATTTACTGGAAATCTGAAATGAAAGGGGGAAAATGAAAAGAAAGCCGGATCTACTCATTTAAACCCCTTTTAGTAAGAAAAAATGGCTCTATGGATCAGCACTCCTATTCTGGTAAATATACACTATAAACACCCAAGTTTACATAATCACCAATCATTTATATCAAGATTTAGATCAAGAATAAAATATTAAATTGTATACATCAAAATGGCATTCTGAAATCGGATCCAAACTTGTTTCAGAAATACTCAAAGCAGTCAACTACTGAAAAGCAACTGTACACTTTGCTGAAATGGTATGTACCTGTATACTTTGTTGTCATGAAATGCGAGACACTCTTGTTGCTATGCAGAGTCTGTGAAATGTCTACAAATAATCTTGCTACAGATCTGGGCGATACTTACACGTATATGGCAAAGCTACTGAATGTTGGACATTCGAGGAGCTTTGCAGATTACATGAAATGGCTAAATTGCTAAAGACCTGAAGGAAAGCTGAAAGAATTAATACTCACCCGCTCCCTACTGAAAAATAATACCTCATAGCAATACATTACAACCTTTGTACTTTATATGCCCGACATGCGGGCCCACCCCACCTGACACCAACTACAGAAATGCCCCACTTATACATAAACTAACACCGTTTTCTACATACCCAACTTACAGGCATAGTATTCCTTTCCTGGACTTAAGGTTCACACTGAGGCAGAACTTAATGCGAATAAACCTTGCCATGTCCTCATAAGGTTTCAAAATCTCAAGGGTTCTTTCTAGAACACTTTAGAATGCTAGGAAGACTTTCCTGCAACAAAAATATCACAAAGAAGGGTGGGAAAAGAGAACAGCAGCACTTCATACACACTGTACAATATTCAAAATTAGACATAACTCAAAAGTCAAGAAGGCTTTCTTATAATGAGAAACAAACAAAAGGGGGTAGGGAAGACATCGGTGCATTATGTCACAAGGGGGTTGGGAAGACATCGGTACATTATGTCACAAACCAAAAACTCCACTAGATAGTTCAATGAAGAGCAACAAATGGTAAGCTTCCCAGATTCCCACAGCATTCATGCCTAAGAAGCACTCGGAAACTACACATTTCAACACGACACTGGCACAATGCCGCACTCTCAGTTGTTATGGAGAATACTTGAAATGTCTAACGAAACTCTTTCCTGGAACTCTGGACACCAAGCCGATATGCAGAGTATTTGAAAGGTCTACAAAACGCCTCCCTGGAATACTGGATACTAGCGTTTGCTATGCAGAATACTTTAAATAGCTACAACCATTATTGCAATATATCTGGAAGAAAGCTCAACGAATTGGTGCCCCCTTCCCCAAAATATCATACCTCCACATTCACAGAGCTATTTGTATAGGACGCTATTGGGCAATACTAAACACAATCTACTGATGCAGAGCACTAGAAAAAGCTTGAAAGACATCTGGAAAAAACAGGAAGAATAGCCCACTCCCCCCCAGTAAAATACAGACTCCATCTTTTGTTGACTGCATAACCAACTCGCAGGCCTAACTCCACAATTCTATACTCATGAACTAGATTTCGCCTTTTACAAAAAAAACTGTTCTGGAAACAGCCTGCTGCCCCTGCCAAAATATTTTTAAACACCAACACACTCTTACAATGAATGTATTCATCTATGCAAGCATTTACATTTGCAACTGATGGGTTTCCAATGAGACGATGACAACAACTTAGAAAATGCGACAGGACGACACCAGCTACAAATGATGTCCCTCAAACTTACTTCACAGAGATCTCTTTCAATAACTGCTGCAGCAAGAAAAGGAAACTTTCTTTCTACAACCCCTCAACCCCAAAACACACTTCTTTATACACAAATGCGATATATCAACTCAAAATATGCAAGCTCAGTAAGAAAAACTCGAATAAATGCCAAGTTTCATGAACAGCATAACTGTCAACCCATCCTTGTAAAATTCAAGGACGATATTAAAATAAACAGGCAAAACTGCTTGCAGGTGGACATCAGTATAAAATAGTTACGGAAAGATTGTACACGCAACACATCAAACGAACAGCACTTACCAAACAAATTCTACTATAGATGCTCTGGTATTAAACTAGCACGGTTTAGCTAACCACAGCAATGTCCGATGACAAAATAATACTTGAATAGAACCGTAATCCAAACCACCTGGCGTGTAAACGATGGGACGTAAACAGGAGAAAACTCTGTAGTTAACCACTGCTCAGTGTGTATTCGCGGTCAGACTTGTCAAGTGGTACTGCCCCAACGTTGTACCCGCAGGAACAAATCTAGGATATCAGCCACTTCCCAAAATTGTTATGACAAACACCATCCTGGCTTCACAATTAGATGGCGCTGATGTACATACATAGTACTAACTCTGGTGCACGGGTGCCACAACGTGGTAATGAACAAAGCCACTACAACAATGCAGACAATAGCTAGACGATGACTTCCGTCCCCAAAACAACTGAACACATATTAGGAAACGTCCCCCATCTCTTCTCAATCATCGTGAATAAAGTTTAAAACGAAATTGGTATATACCCGGTCTCCCTGTTTTGTACACGGGGGATCGGGGTGTCACAACTGTGACCGAAGCACCTAACCAACACTCGGCATGACATCGGACATTTAAAGCATATACCATAATGAAGACTGGTAGCAAGCCATGAGGCTGCCACAAACATTTTGAGACCAAAAACAGACTTGTATTACCAGGATATGGTCCATGAAATAGCTAGAAAAATCCTTGTTAAAGACGTAAAACAAAGCAAAAAGAATCAATAGCCACACACTCCCTGCTTTTGAAAACAGCTCCTTAATACATTCCACTATATACCCGACTTCCAGACTTGACTCAATCCTGCCTGATTTGCAACATTATGCATTGTCTGCAGCGTATATAACACTTACCGTACAGTACCTCCCCTGATTTGGGAAATGGAACAAAAGGAATCCTGGGCAGAACAGTGAAAAAACTTTTACTGTTCATTATTGTTGCCTGGATTCAATAACTGACTGAATGCAGTCGTCATAACAAAGAAGAAGAAAATGTTTCTTCTCTCCTAATAAAAAATAAATACCTATAAAGACCCAGAAATCAAAGAAACACATTCTCTTGCAATTACCTAGCAGAAGAAAAGATCAGCAGTTATTGAAAGAGAGACTCCGGTGAAACAGAATCCAAATAATTATAATAACAACAACAATAATAATAATAATAAAAAATTGCGATTAGATAATTATAAGCACCCAGTGGAAACCACATCAATTCTGCTAAATGCTACCAGTGACGATGTCTTGTCGCTTTTATAGGTCCGCTTCGGTACTTTTGCAATTGCTTACGTCATTGGCTCGCCTCCTCCGCCCCCCCCCCCCAACCAAGAAAGAAAACCACTGCAAAGAACAAAAACAACTACGTTTCAGACTTCTTTCCGTTACCTTCTAGACAGCGCTAATTGGGAAATTATCACCCATTTACTAAAAAAAAAAATGTCAAGCATACAAATGTCTGATGAGCTGTAAATTATTATGCATTCTCAATCAACGCAAGGCATTTGCGTTAGCTACGTTACAATTTTTAATATTTATTTTCCTTACTTCAAGCTTTCTTTCCTGGGTCCCAGTGCCTACCCTATGCCACCCCACGTTAAAAACTGTACTGAAATGAGTACAGTGGGTTCAGCTCCCGCCGTCCTGGTACAGAAAGGCTAACATATGCAGGGATTGGCCGATTTCCTAAGTATGGTTACTGGTGTTATTAAATGCCTTTGGCTCAATGCGATAAAAACTGTGCAACTTCTGCATTCTGGTGGGGTGCTTTGTTAACTCTCCACAACGTGGTGAGAGCTTATGTGTGTGGGTTGGTGTGGGTGTGTGAGGGGGGGATGTCATTGTCAATACATACCTTAAATGCAGTTTGTGACTGAAAAAGGGTTTATATCTGTCTGGCTGTCAGTCAGATAATAAATAAATAATTAAATTTCAGGAAGCTTTTGACCAATAAAGGTTGGGTTACTGCGGTGTTACCCAATACATGTATGAAGCATGGGAATGAATAATATGGTGAACAGGTAAAGGTTCTCTAGGCTATAACGCAAAAAATGTGGTGCAGTTCCAAAATATGCCCAGTGCTTTTCCTTGCTAACAACGTTTACGTATGATGTGAAAACCAGCAGTGTGATCTATCTTGCATGTCGATTGTGCTTACTGACATATGTATGCATTGTTAGATGCACTATTATTCTGTCTATGTAGTGCAACTGTTTTTTCTGCATTCATTTTCCTGGACTAAAGCTGAAAATACGTTATTAGGGTGTGTTCATTTACTTTGCTAAAATAAATAAATGCGCACGTAAATACAGTTAACATTTAATTAATTATACACTTTTCTGTGTTAATAGTCTTTGCTGAGAGAGACACAGATGAAACATACAGGTAAGACGGACACTTAGAATATTACCATTACTGAAGGCAGAGAAATTATTCTGAACAGGAACTGCAAAAAACTTCACTTGCTCACATATAGCACGCAGACCTGCCTAATTCAAAATCTGTATGTGTAAAGATGAATTAATAACAGGACATTTCATTGATTACTGTCATATAGAAACAAACATGAAAGAATAATTATCTGCTGAGGACTGTGGTTATGCTGGCTGTTTCCTTACTATAGGAGCTGTCTTCTTCATTTTTAAAATGTTTACATAACCAGATTTGTGGTAACACGTGATGCTTTATACTTGTGAGGTTTACTTTGTCAGCAGCTTGCAGAAAACAAGTATGAATATGCATTCCATAGTATATCTAGATACAATTTATTTATTTATTTATTTGCATTTGTTAACCAGGCTGGAACATTGATCAACATGGATCTTTTTCAGACTTGGCCTAACCACTGTTTGGTTAAATGAGTTGTCAGAGTCACACATTGGCAAAATGAGCTGGGAGAATCAAACTGGACAGTTTTAAAAGGACTGTCTGGTTAAGTGATTTGCTCAGTCGCACGCTGAGGGAATCAAACCTTGGATCACAGAAAGCAGCTTATTAACTGTCCAAGCCTCTGTACCGCCAAATAGTGGGTGTGCATGTTTGGATGCATGCATGTGAGGGAGGATCTGCATGTGTTTGTATGTGTGTCTGTGTGTGAGACAGAGAAAGAGAAAGAGAGAGAGAAGTCACACTGAGCATGCATTTTCTTTAACAATCAAACCTCAGCATAGTTTAGTCTCTGACTGTTGCCTCTGTCTCCCTGTCTATCTTTCTGTCTCTCCACCTGCCCTTGCAGGCTTGCATTATTTATATGGTTGTGCAGTACAGTAGTGTAGCTTGTACAAAGTATATTTCAACAAGGTCTACCCATCAGTAGAAATTAGATATCAGAAAAACTGGAAAAAAATAAGAAGGCACTGCAATTGAATAGAAATGTGCTATACTGATTTTTTCTCTCAAAATGGTTCATGATCTTTAGTGTTCCAGTTCTGTATCTTCTTTCTTACAAGCATCAGAACTCAGGGGTGCATGTGCCACATTATACTACACAATGGACCACATGCTGCACTAAAAGAGCATACTTAACCCCCGAGCTTGCTATTTAGACATCCACCCTCTTTGAGCACAGCTCTATGGTCCAGGGCTCAATGCTGGTCGTCATTAATTGTCTATGCAGAGTTTACATCTTGTCTTTGCACCTGTGTGAGTTTTCTCTGGACATTTTGGGTATTTTGGTCTGTTCATACCATCTCAAAACATGCTGGTTCATTAGTTACTCTCTTCTCTCTGTACTCCCCTGCTGTGGCGTACTGGGTCATCTGTGAATAAAGGGACTGCAAAGAATCAGGTCACCTACCCTGTTAAACAAACAAATAAATAATTAAAAAGACATGGTTGAGTGTTTTTGCGTGACAAGGGAGAAAATCAATAGGTTCATAGGTTCATATTAGGCTATCTGCCCTGGGGCATTTATAAGCCTAGCCCGATTGTGTTTGGCTTACGCCACCCCTTGATTTGAGTATACTGTGCCCTTTTTAAAGTTTAGTTTACTGTGCCTCTGTCCAATAGTGACACGGAAGTAATCCCCGGGACAAACCTACGATCCCCCATCCACTCATCAAGATTCTTCTTGAAGAGAATCAGTGAGGTGCTCTGCCTAACATGAATTGGAATTCTATTCCAGAGCGAAGGGAGCCTCTGGGTTATGAATCTGTCCCTCCAGCATGTTCTATTTATTTCTGTGCTGAGGTTCAAGTCCCTCGAGCGCGTGGCTCTAAGGGATTTAGATTTACTGAGGTGGAGCATGTCCATTAATTTTGGGTTGGACATAGCTTTTTATGTCAGGCATAGATCGCCTCGAAGTAGGCGGTATGCAACTGAGTAGAGATGGAGTTTTTTTAACCGAGCAGCATATGGCATCTGTTTGAGTCCTTTGATCCTCTTGGTGAGGTGCTTTTGGGGTCTTTCTAATTGCTGCAGGTGTCGGGTAAGGTACATCCCAAAGGGGGCATTGTATTCTATGATGGGCCTGATGAGGGATGAATAAAGGGGCACGATTACCTCTCTTGATCTAGATGTGAATCCTTTCATGATGAGGTGGGCTATGTAGAAGGTCTTTCTAACCACTTTGGCAATGTGGTTGTCAAAGGAGAGATTGCTATCAACTTGGGTCCCCAGATCCCTAATTACTTTCTCTGTACTTAATGGGTTACCACCTATGCGGTAATTTGTGGGCACATTGTTTTTGCCAAAGGGTATGACTATACACTTTTTGGCATTTAGCTTTAGACCATGGCTCTGGCACCAGTTATCCGTCTCTGCGAGACCTTTTTGAAGGATGTTTGTGTCAGCTGGAGAGTCGATTATGGCACCCAGTTTGCAGTCATCTGCGAACTTGGTGAGCCATAGTCCTCCCACATTGGCTTGTACCTCAGAAAAGTAAATACCAAACAAGAGCGGTCCCAGGACAGAACCTTGTGGGACGCCACTTGTGACCGGTTTCGAGTCTGACATGGCTCCAGAAACTCTGACTCTGTGGGTTCTGTCTTTGAGCCAGTTTGCGACCCATCTTGTGACATAGGGGTTTATATTTAGGCTGGATAGCTTATCTATGATGCCCAAGTGGGGTATTGTGTCAAATGCCTTTGCGAGGTCCAGATAGGCTGTGTGGACTACTTTCCCTTCATCTATGGCCTTGGTGACTGTTTCGAAGAAGTCAACCAGGTTCAAAAGGCAGGATCTGCCCTTGACGAAGCCAAATTGGGTAGGATCTAGTGTCTGTAGGTCCCCAATGTCTTTCTTTATGAGTTCCATGATGATGCTGTCCATAGCCTTGCATACTAGGCTAGTCAAGCTTATGGGGTGATAGTTTCCAGGGTCCGCAGAGGCGCCACCTTTGTGGAGTGGGACCACTGTTGCTGTACACCATTCTTTGGGCACATATCCTGTAGTAAGGCTGAGATTGCACAGCAGTTTTACTTGAGGGATTAGTTCTTCTTGGAGTTCATGTAGGACGCAACCCGGGACGCCATCTGGTCCCATGGAAGCAGTGTTTTTTTGCTTTGGAGAAGGCGGCCTTCACCTGAGCATCAGAGATGTTTGGGAGGCTGCACTCTGCTGGGATAGATACTTGCTCTTTTGGGAGGGAGGGGGTGGAGAAGTTTGCACTGAACCTGTCTGCCAGGATATTGGCGATGTCTGTGGGTTCAGTGTATTTTTTGTCGTTTAGAATCAACTCAGAACAAGTCTGGGAGTTGCATCCCAGGTTCCTAACATAACTGAAAAAAGCCTTATGATTGTCTTTAGTGTCCTGTGCAATTTTTCTCTCGAAGCTGGCCTTGGAGGATTTTATGAGGGATCGTAATTTTTTGCTAGTATTGATCAGAGATGCCTTCCCTTTTAGGGATTTTGCTCTATCATGTAGTAGCTTCCTCCTTCTGTTGTACAGTTTATTTGTGGCTGGGGTCCACCAGACTGGACGCCTGCCTTTGGATGATTGGGTCTTGATTTTGTTTGGGATAGCATGATCCATGCATTCCTGGAGATGTCCGTAGAATGCGTTTATATAGGATTCTGCAGTTTGTGCCGTAGTTTCCACTGGCCCTGGGGCCTTGAAGGATTCCACTTCAGTTTTGAGAAGTGTGAAGTTCACTTTTGAGAAGTTTTTCACTGTGGTTTTCTGGGCTGGGGGTGGGATCGGGATGTGGATATCCAGTGAAATTAATTTATGGTCTGATCTTACCAATGAGGGATATACTTCTGGTATGGAGCATAGAGTCCCCATGTTGGCAATGATCAGGTCTAGTATGTTTTCCCCTCTTGTGGGAGTGGTGACTAGTTGTTTCATAGCATTTGAGTTTATAAATTCCAGGAACCTTTGGGCTAAGGTGCTGGGGCTTGAGTAATGCTCCCAGACTATGTTTGGGTAGTTGAAGTCGCCCAATATAATGGTGTTTGGAGAGATCTTAGTGTTCTCCAATGTTTTCAGGAAAGCCGAGTGGGATTCCTGACTTTGAGAGGGTGGTCTGTAGGATGCTATAAACTGAAAAGCAGTCTTGCCCACTGTCAGTTGAACATGGATGGTCTCCGATACTTCGTGCACTGCCACTAACCTGGAGGTATGGATATCCTTGATAAATATGGAAACTCCCCCTCCTTTTGTGGTTCGGTCTGGGTTTTGGGACCGAAAAGCATGATATGAGGTATAACCTGGTAGTGCTGGGGTGCTCTCTGGAGCCTTGAACCAGGTTTCTGTCACTGCACAGATATCGATGTTCTCCATACTGAGGAGAGCTTCGAGTGCATGCATCTTGAGATTAAGACTTCTGGCATTTAGCAGCATTACCCTTAGTTTCTTGTTCCTTGTGCTGTCTATGGAGGTGGGTTTGACTTTTGAGCCTTGCCTAAAAAAGGCACTATGGGGGTGGCAAGAGCCTTTGCCAATATCCGAAAGCCCAGGGGTGACAGGTGCAAGCCGTCCCTAGCGAAGCAATGTGGCTTGTCGAGCATGTCATCCCAGGCTGACAGACACTGGATCCCCTTTGAATGACACCAAAATTTTAGCCAATTGTTAAAATCGATCATTTTGTCTTTATACTGTGGCATCATTCTAGGTGAGGGTAAGATGCTGCTCAAGGTCAGGGTCATACCGGCCTGGGCTACATGATCAGAGAGCTTCTCTATGTCTCTTTTTATGTAGTCGAGGGAGGTACGTCTCAGGTCATTCATGCCAGCATGTACAATGACTGAGTCATATTTGTATTTGCTTTGGAGTGACCTGAGTGCTTGCGTTATGTGGTGGATCCTAGCGCCCGACAGGCAGCTCACTGTGACCTTCTCTTTATTCAGCCTGGTGAGCGGGACATCGGTGTGTCTGACAATAGAGTCACCTATTACAAGGGTATCCGGTGTGTTATTCAGTTGTACTAGGAAGTATCTATGTGGACTCAGATTTACACAATAATTATTTTTTTTGAGGCAGAAGTGCCTAATCATTGAACAGTTATAAAAGGTGGTTTATCAAGGGCTTTGTGCTTGCTTGCACTTTTCCAGTAATATGGAAAGATTGATTTTCCAACAATTACAGACTGTAATAAGACAAACAGTTTACAGAGTGATCCATGTATCTTGTAAAGGAATACGGGGAAGTTCATTATCTTGAGAAGAAGCTTTTAGCATGAAGGCAATTTATTTAATGAGAATGTCAATGTTTTTGAAGGTAAAAAAAGCTATGTTGATTACGTGAGAAAGTGATTTACACAGTTTAACTTCAGCGTATTAAAAATGACCACTTAGTGAGAAAGATACAAATACATAGACCAGAATGTTAGTCAAAAGTTCCACAGATCTCATCCACTATCATGGGTACTTACTCTTAAAGTCAAACTGGAGTCACAGAAGCAGTAAAATGTTAAAGTATGTTAGAATACTGTCTAAAATCTCTATAATTCTGATACTTAAGAAAAACAAATCAGAATATATTAGTATCTGTGGATATTTAAACTGTTACTAGTGTAATGCATTGTTCTGTACCTATTCCCACATACTGAAGACACTTTTGCAACCCTAACATGGATAAACTATTTAGAAAGATGGTCTTAGGACAGTCATACCTGCAGATGTTGTTAGAAGAATCACCCAAGCAGTTTTTTTCTCCGTTAGCATATATGTAGGTTTGACCTCTAACCTATCCATTTGGCAGTCGATAGTGGTTCATGCACAGAAGTTATTTACCATATGAAATATTACCTTGATGATGCACAAGTCTCAGTAGAGATTACAAAATTCATTTGAACAATGAGCAGTTTATGCATTATCCAAGGCAAGCTAAAACACTGTGGTTTCACACTAACAGAGAAATAAATGAGAACAATAATAAGGAATACTTTAAAAGACTAAAGCTAATAGTAAAAACTGCCTTGACATCTAGGAATTAAGGGCAAGATATAAATCAGATTGCTTCGTCCTGTTCTAACTTACAGCTATCATGTGATTCACTGGCCACAAAAAGCATTGCATTGGCCAAGAAAACAGGAAAATTCTTAATACTCGTCAAATGATATATAAAAAAAAACAGTGCATGGTAAGTTTATATATTCCTTGGTCTGAAAGAGATGTTGGTCTCCTTAAAACTGACTATATGTATAGGTCTGCAGTCATGTTGACATAATCAGATCCAAACGTGAGGAAAACAAGTCTAGGATGACATCTTTGCTCAGATTAGCAGAAGCATTTCAGACAGGAGTGGAGGTAGAAATCAAACCAGAAGTAGACAAAAATCAGGCACCAACAGAAAGTGCCAAAAACAGACAAACAAACAGCAAACAAAATAAGGAATATAAAGAGCAGAATCAGAAGAAAATGTCACAATTGTAGTGGCAAGTATAAAAAAACTCCTAGAACAACCACATGTTGATCAAAATTTGATGCATGAATTGTTAAGGAGAAGTGAATTTAAATCAAAAGGTGAAATGCTAATAATAGCATCTCAAGTCAGTGGGCAATGACTGCACTGATTTTCAGTCTATAGAAAAAGTAGGAAATGCAGACAAATGCAGGTTCTGTAGTACAGAACTAGAAAGGTACACATCTTGTTTCTGGTTGGGATATACTTGTGGCTAAGAGGTTTACATACTGAAAAGCACAACAATGTAGCAAGACTGGGGATTGTGCAGACGTACAGGTAGCTGAGAAGAAGCATTGGAAACATGAACCACACAAAGAATTATTGAAAATAAAGATAGTATGATCATTTGGGTGCATCCAATACCAACCACAATGAAAATAAAAAAAACAGAAAAAAAAAAAAAAAATATATATATATATATATATATATATATATATATATACATATATATGTACATATATAGTAATCAGAGAAAAAAAAGACAGAAGTATAATTCATTATTGAAATAGCTACACTAATGATTATAGGTTCATAGGTAAGTACTAGGCTATCTTCCCAAGGGCATTTATAAGCCTAGCCAGAGTGTGTTGGCTTTCGCCACCCTCTTAGATTAGTTCCCTGTGCCTTTGACCAGCAGAGCCATTAGTTCCCTGCGCCTCTGTCCAGCAGAGCCACTGCAGTGATCCCGGGGTAAATTTTTTGTTTCTCATTCACCCGTCAAAGTTTCTCTTGAAGAGTGCTAGTGAGGGGCTCTGCCTGATATATATTGGAATCTTGTTCCAAAGCATGGGGAGTCTCTGGGTAAGGAATCTATCCTTCCAGCACGTACTATTTATCGTTGTGGTAAGGTTTATATCCCCAGAACGTGTGACTCTCAGGGATTTGCTTTTTTTTTTTTAGGTGGAGCATATTCATCAATTCTGGGTTGGACATGGCCTTGTAAGTCAAACAAAGATCACCTCTGAGTAAGCAGTATGCAACTGAGTACAGCTGAAGTTTCTTTAGTCGGGCTGCATAGATCATCTGTTTGAGGCCAGTAATCCTCTTGGTGAGGTACTTTTGTGGTCTTTCCAGCTGTTGCAGGTGTCTTTTAAGGTACATCCCAAATGGGGCGTTGTATTCTATAATGGGTCTAATAAGTGATGAGTAGAGAGGCACAATAACCTCCTTTGTTCTGAATGAGAACCCTTTTGAGATTAGGTGGGCCGCGTAGAAGGATTTTCTAACCACCTTGGCAATATGATTATCAAAGGAGAGATTGCTATCTACTTGGGTCCCTAGATCCCTTATTACTTTTTCTGTGTTTAGGGGACTACCACCTATGTGGTAGTTCACGGGTACTTTGTTTTTTCCAAAGGGGATGGCTATGCACTTTTTGGCATTCAGCTTGAGGCCATGATTTTGACAACAGGTATCTGTCTCAGTGAGACCCTTCTGGAGGGTGTCTGTATCAGCTGGAGAATAAATTATGGTCCCTAGTTTGCAGTCGTCTGCGAACTTGGTCAGCCAAAGTCCTCCTGTGCTTGCCTGTACCTCTGAGAAGTATATACCGAACAGGAGAGTTCCTAGGACTGAGCCCTGAGGGGACGCCACTTGTAACTAGTTTATAGTCAGACCTAGAGTCTGCAACTCTCACCGTGTGGGTTCTGTCCGTGAGCCAATTTGCAACCCATCTCGTGACATAGGGGTTAATGTTCAGGTTGATGAGTTTGTTTATAATACCAGAATGGGGAATGGTGTTGAAAGCCTTTGCGAGTTCTAGGTAGGCTGTGTGGATCTCCTTACCCTCATCTAATGCCTTGGTAACTGTCTCAAAGAAGTCCACCAGGTTTAGGAGGCATGATCTGCCCTTAACAAAGCCAAACTGGGTGGGGTCCAAAGTTTGGAGGTTCCCAATGTCTCTGTTAATGAGGTCCATGATGATGTGCTCCATAGCCTTGCAGACCAGGCTAGTCAGGCTTATAGAGCGATAGTTCCCAGGGTCCGTTGTGGCGCCACCTTTGTGGAGTGGGATAACTGTTGTTGTGTGTCACTCTGTGGGTGCGTAGCCTGTAGAGAGGATGAGTTTGAACAGTGAGTTCAGGTGAGGGGTTAGTTAATTTTGGAGCTCTTGTAAGACACAGCCTGGGACACCATCCGGTCCCATTGAGGCTGTGTTTTTGGCTTTGGATAGGGCTGTTTTAACCTGTGTGTCGGTGATTGCCGGGGCCTTACATTCTTCTGGTGTGGTGATGGGCCCTTTAGGGGGTGATAGGGGTGTGAAATTTGCACTGAACCTGTCTTCCAAAATGTTGGCAATATCAGTCGGTTCAGTGTATTTTGTGCCATTCTGCACCAACTCAGAGCAGATCTGAGAGTTTCCACTTAGGTTCTTGACATAGCTAAAGAACGCTTTGTGGTTATCTTTGGAGTCCTTGGCAATTTTTCTTTCAAAGCTAGCCTTGGATGATTTAATGAGGGATCGTAGTTTCTTGCTGATAATGATCAGGGATGTCTTTCCTTTTAGGGATTTTGCTCTTTTCTGTACTAGTTTCCTCCTTCTGTTGTAGAGCCTGTTTATGGCAGGGGTCCACCAGACTGGTTTCCTTTTCTTAGAGGAGTGAGTCTTGGTTTTACTTGGGATAGCATGATCCATGCATTCCTGCAGATGATCATAGAGTGCCTTTATATAGGTTTCAGCAACTTGGACAGCATTGTCCATTGGCGTGGGGGCTGTGAACCTTTCCACCTCAGTCTTAAGCAATGTAAAGTTTGCTTTTGAAAAGTTTTTCATGGTGGTTTCCTTGATTGGGGTTGGGGGTGGAATGTGAATATCCAGAGTGATTAGTCTATGGTCTGATCTAATCAGCGAGGGGCTGACGTCAGTTGTGGCACACCGGTCGCCCATGTTGGTGATGGCCAGGTCCAATATGTTGTTCCTTCTGGTGGGGGTGTTGACCAGTTGATCCAGGGTGTTCGAATTTATAAATTCTAGGAAGCATTGGACAAGGGAGTTAGTACTTGAGTTGTTCTCCCAGTTATTGTTTGGGTAGTTGAAATCACCCAGTATTAGGGTGTTTGGTAGGACCTTCATATTTCCCAATGTCTCCAGAAATGCGGAATGGGGGTCCTGGGTCATGGTGGGTGATCTGTAGCAAGCTACAATTTGGATTGCAGTTTTGCCCATTGTTAGTTTCACTTGGATGATCTCTGATGCATCGTGCTGCACCACTAACCTGGAGGTGTGAGTATCCTTGATGAATATGGATACACCCCTGCCTTTTGTGTTTCAGTCCGGGTTCTGTGGCCGAAAGGTATGGTATGATTTATAGCCTGGTAGTGCTGGCGTGCTATCTAGAACCTTAAACCAGGTTTCTGTTACTGCACAGATATCAATGTTCTCCATACTGAGGAGTGCCTCAAGTGTGTGCATTTTGAGGTTTAGACTTCTGACGTTGAGTAGCATTACCCTCAGTTTTTGGTTACTTTTGCTATTTACGGTGGTGTGTTTGTCTTTTGAGCCTTGCCTAAAAAAGGCACTATGGGGGCGGCAAGAGCCTTTGGCAGTATTCAAAAGCCTAAGGGTGACAGGTGCAAGCCATCTCTTGCGAGGCAACGTGGCTTGTCGAGCATGTCATCCTTGGCAGACAGATACTGGATCTCCTTTGAATGACACCAGAAACTTAGCCAATTGTTGAAGTTGATCATTTTCTCTTTATAGTGTGGCATCATTCTTGGTGAGGGTAGGATGCTACTCAGGGTCAGGGTCATACCTGCCTGGGCTACATGATCAGAGAGCTCTTCCATGTCTCTTTTCATGTAGTCCAGGGAGGTACATCTCAGGTCATTCACACCAACATGTACAATGACAGAGTCATATTTGTACTTGTTCTGGAGTGACCTGAGTGCTTGTGTTATGTGGCGGATCCTGGCACCCGACAAGCAGCTAACTGTAACCTACTCCTTGTCCAGTTTAGTTAGTGGGATATCAGTGTACCTGACTATAGAGTCGCCTATCACTTTGCCTTAAGGGCTATGGTTGAGTGGCACACTGATTATGTGAAGTATGTGTTTCATGGTTGGTGATGGGTTGTGGAGGTTGCTTAGATGTCTGCTTTGGAGGTCTCTCTTGCTTTTGCAGATTTTTATTTAGAGCCTCCGAGTATGTTTTTGTGTATTTATGTGTGTTGTTTGCCTGTGTTGGTTTGTTAGGTCTATGTGAGACTGGTGGTGTGTTGCAAGTATTACCCTTCTCCTCTTGACAGTCAGTTACAGTCTGGGATTGAGAGAGCTTTGCCTCCATTCTGGCTGTATAGTTGCATCTGTCGCATATATTAGTGTTTGGTGGTAGGAGGAGAGGGTTGCCTGTGTACATGAGGCAGTTGTAACATTGCCTCAAAATGCCCAGATTCACCAGTTGGACTGGAGAGTAGTACATCGGAAACTGCCCTTTGCCATGCCTGAATAGGTAGAGTGAGCTGTTTTTCTGATTGACTGGTGTGGACGAATAGAGAGCCTTGGCCTTCTGGACAGTATAAGCGGGGCTAGTGCTAGGGGTATTTAGTGCTTGTTATGAGTTTTAAGCAAGTGCTGGGCTGTAAAATGAATGGTTTGAGTGCTAAAGTTGAAGGTTTGTCTAATTCCAAGGGAAAAAACTGAAGAGTAGACTTTGTGGAGTCGGGAATAGTTTAACCCTAGCTAACCGGTGCTGTCCGGCACGCAAAACTGTGCAAATGCGTTTTTTATATCAGAAAGATTAAAGAGATAGAAATTAGCCCAAAATGGCCAATAAAACTACAGTTTCTGGGCAGAAACCACTCATCCAAGGGCAGGTAGGCTGTTCAGAGCTCCCCACTTTCACTGGTGAGCAAAGAAACTTCCTTTTTGCCCAAATAAGGTATGGCCGAACACAGAAGCTTAAACACAGTCCAGGTATTAGCAGGTATCTGAAACTGGACATTTCTAGCTTAGTAAGGTGGGAAAATAGCAAGTTTTTTTTTGTTTTTCTTTCAAGAAAACAGTAACAACAAATGCAAAAATATAAAGTCATGAAATGTCAGGCTACAGAAGCAGAAACTAGAGCAGTAAGGGGAAAAAAAGACACCCAGATAGTTCTAATAGTAGTAGGAGCAATAGAGCTAATAAAAATAATTTTCAAGTGTACTTAAATATATTACCAACACATGTAAGTCTGTACGAACTACTGAAGGAGGCATTTCTGGGTTCATTGTAGCTGCTTAGAAAAGCACTCATGGCAAACATCCAGGACTAAAGCAATGCTAATTTCATGAAATCTAATCATACCCTAACTGATGAATAAGGATCCATTCCTGTTACAGTATTAGGAATCACAATCTACCCAGATTAAGGACTGTATCAACAATAACAGTAAAGATATGAAAGCTATCATAAGGAACATCAAAGTAGAACATAGCATCAGAAACAAAGGATAATAATAAATTATTTTTAACTACATAAGATTATTAAAAAATAACACATAACAATGCTCTGAATTAGTGCATAATGTTGTTATCCATTCCTGTGTAAAAGATGTTGCTTATATACTTGCAAATAAATTTAGTGTCAGCTTTGTACCAAAAATAGTCAATGGAGTTCCATAAATTCCTGAGTCCTTTCCTCCCTCCAAGATTATTATGGGAGATGTCTAAATCTACTCTCTAAAGCTAGAAATACTACATATATGAGCCCTGCCAATATACCTAGATGTTTAATCACCAGTCTCAGAAATGCCCTATCTGAATCTCTTCTAAAATAATTTATCTTAAGCATAGCCACTGGGTATGCACCTGAGATATGGAAAATGGCTATCATTATGCCTCTCTATAAAGGAGGACTCATTTCAGATCCCAGGTAATATAGACCCACAAGCCTAATAAGCCTGTTTTGCAAAGCCATAACTGATTTCATAAGCTTTCCGATTTAATAAGCATTATGTCTGATTTCATAAACTTCAACATAAAATACTGTTGCTCTAAATGTACATAAAATTGTTTTTTTTTTTTTTTTTACAAAGGAGGATTATGTTTTCCTATATTTAATAAACTTCTTTGATAAAGTCACCAAAGTTGAAGATATTGGCCATGTAGTTCATATAGCATACCTGTATCTGATTAAGATCTTTGACACTATCCCATGTTCTGGAATTGTAAATAAGCTTAAAGGACCACTATGGGCAGAATCTGAAATAATTTATACTTTTTATCTTACCATAAAGTTCTACACAATCCAAATCAGCCAGTATAACAGTAACTACTTAACACCAATTTTATTATTTCCTAATAACGAATGTCCTCATGGAGGTAGACATGTTGACTCAATCTTGTTTTCTTGGAAAGCTATTTCTTGCCCTTAATGCAGTATAAGTGAGTAGCTGATGAAATATGATGCCCTTCTCTGTGTTTTCATATCACAGTTCCATTCATTTAGAAAGGAAGTAGTGAGAAATACTGACAAGTTTGAGAATCCTCAGTGAAAATATCAGACTTTTTGCAGTGATTCTTACATGTTTCCTACATATGTGTTATACCACCTATGAAACGTTATTGAAAAGGAGTATAGAAATAGCTGCAACAATTTAGATTTTAAAAAACAAAAGTGATTTTTTTTTTTAGTTTTATGTATTGCCTTCCTTATTGAGTCAACAGTGTTATATTTCTTAGCTTGCAAAGCTCAGCTAGTTAGTGAAGTTGCCCTGCCCTTAGTGGTTATCCAAGTTTATTCACATTCAGACTATAAAAGGTTTAATAGGTTTGCTACCCCCCAAAAGGAAAATAATGTAGCTTTATATGATAATACAGAATCAGTCACAAATTCTGAGCCTGATCAGCTTTATGACCTCAACTGGTGTGAAATAACAGAAAAAAAAACTATTGATACCTTGATGTTTGTTTTCCTTAGCAAAATACTTTTAAATCTGATAGACACTGTGATTCAATATCAAGGGAGACAAATTCCTTATGAAAGTATCATGATATTTCATTCAGCTCCAGCATGGTGGGCACTGAGGAAGCTAGCTTCAACAGAAGTACCTCAGAGTGGGAGAGACTGCGATGTCAAGCTTTTTTAGTATATAAAAGCATGTAGATCATCCTTTAGGGATGGAAATATATTCTGGGAAAAGAAAATGCTGCATTTAGAAGATAGGTGTCCTAAAAGGTTTAAATGTAGACTGTTGCATTATAAGATGGATAGTAAACTGGTTGACAGAATTAAACATGTCCTTCCTGTGGTCGAGTGATGTTTAAAGGCATGCAGGTAGGTGCGTGCATTAATGGGTTGTGCCTTCCTTGAAGGTTGGGCGTTGGGCAGGCAACTCGGCACCATAAAAATCCACTGCCAATCATTAGCGGACTGGAGTTTCGCTGTGGCGACCCCTAACCGAGAAAAGCCGAAAGACATTACTTAATGTGTCAACTGTCCTCAGAAAGCAAGAAGGTGACTAGTGGCATTTTTCAGGCCATAGTACTGGGTCCCTTTCTGTTTGGCATCTGCTTTACAGATCTACTCACCTCTAACTCTGGTACATGACTGACTAAACAAGCAGATAATTGCAAACTTGGTGTTGTCATTCAGTAAGCACCTAATACTGTTTTTTGCAGAAAGGGTTAAACCATAAATCAGTGGGGATAGTAGGTTCATACCAGGCTGTTGATCAGAAAGATCATTTGTGGCCAATATTTCATTTCACAAAGTAACTACTACCTAACTGTATATCTTGGAAATGGGTTAAATTAAATGCAAAGAAGTGTAGCATTCTCATCTTTAGTAAATGAATTTCAACATTGACATCAACTTACAGTGTAGACATCACACCACTCTGGACTGGTACAGTCATCACAGATCTCTGTACCTTCATAGACAACTCCCTGTCCCTTGACTACCACATAGTAACAGTAGTCATGAAATAAGTAAAGGTAAATTTGATGTTGTAAATCTTTATTCATTGCTTACTGTTAGGACCTCGGTTCTGTCCTTGGAACTGATACGGCCATTTCCCAGCTCGCGCAAGCCAAAAACTCTCAGTTAAGAACCTACCCACAATGCCCCTCTCCTAGATACTCCTGATCTCGTTTGCCGTGTTCCTAGTCAGACGTGCTAGTCATCTCTCTCAAAGCTAAGTAGAAAATTGTTAATTTTAAGACAGTTTCTCTTCAAAATTATTTAATTTTTAGTCAAGTTAGCATTTTCTTACTGTCGCCTATAACCTAAACCTATTTCCTACCTTTTTCCTTGGTAATTTAATGTTTTACCTTTATTGGTACTGTCCCTCGCTCCTGTCTTTGACAGGCCTTTCCTTTCTACTAGTGGTATTTTTATTTTTTTTTTAAATAACATCACTGGAATTTTCTCCCTTATTTTTTCTGTAGGATAGCCTTGTTGCCTTACTATGTCAGACAAAGCTAAGTTGGGATTTAAACAGTGTGACAAGTGTGGACATAAGATGCCTAACTCAGATACACATGTTCGTTGTGTCTACTGTTTGGGTGTGGATCATATTAGAGCTGACTGTGACTTTTGTGCTAGTTTTAGTAATTGTACACTAGCAGAATGTAATAATAAACTTATCTTAAAAGGTTCATAGGTTCATACTAGGCTATCTGCCCTAGGGCATTTATAAGCCTAGCCAGAGTGTGTTTGGCTTTCGCCACCCATTTTAAATTAATTTTTCTATGCCCTTTTTCGAGGTTAGTATACTGTGCCTCTGTCTAACAGTGACACAGAAGTGATACCCGGGGTAAACCTACGATCTCCCATCCACTCATCAAGATTCCTCTTGAAGAGAGTCAATGAGGGACTCTGCCTAACCTGGACTGGGATTTTATTCCAGAGTGAAGGGAGCCTCTGCGTTATGAATCTGTCCCTCCAGCATGTCCTATTTATTTCAGTGCTGAGGTTCAAGTCTCTCTAGCGCGTGGCTTGATGGGATTTGGATTTTCTGAGGTGCAGCATGTCCATTAATTCCGGGTTGGACATGGCTTTATACGTCAGGCACAGATCGCCTCTGAGCAGGCGGTATGCCACTGAGTAGAGCTGGAGTTTCTTTAACCGGGCAGCATATGGCATCTGTTTGAGCCCTTTGATCCTCTTGGTGAGGTACTTTTGGGGTCTTTCCAGTTGCTGCAGGTGTCTGGTAAGGTACATCCCAAAAGTGGCATTGTACTCAATTATGGGCCTGATGAGGGATGAGTAAAGAGACACGATGACCTCCCCTGATCTAGATGTGAATCCCTTCATGATTAGGTGGGCTATATAAAATGTTTTTCTAACCAATTTGGCCACGTGGTTGTCACATGAGAGATTGCTATCAACTTGGGTCCCCAGGTCCCTAATTACTTCTTCTGTACTTAATGGATTACCACCTATGTGGTAATTTGTGGGCACTTTGTTTTGCCAAAGGGATGACTATACACTTTTTGGCATTTAGCTTGAGGCCATGGCTCTGGCACCAGTTGTCTGTTTCTATGAGGCCCTTTTGGAGGATGCTTGTGTTGGCTGGAGAGTCGATTATGGCACCCAGTTTGTAGTCATCTGCGAACTTGGTCAGCCACAGTCCTTCCATGTTGGCCTGTACCTCCAAGAAATATATACCGAACAAGAGAGGTCCCAGGACTGAGCCTTGTGGGACGCCACTTGTAACTGGTTTGGAGTCTGACATGGCTCCAACAATTCTAACCATGTGGGTTCTGTCCTTGAGCCAGTTTGCAACCCATCTAGTGGCATACGGGTTTATATTTAAGCTGGTGAGCTTATCTATAATGCCCGAGTGGGGTATTGTATCGCAGGCTTTTGCGAGGTCCAGGTAGGCTGTGTGGACCACCTTCCCCTTGTCAATGGCCTTGGTGACTGTTTCAAAGAAATCAACCAGGTTTAAGAGGCAGGATCTGCCCTTAACAAAGCCAAACTGGGTAGGATCCAGTGTCTGTAGGTCCCCAATATCTTTATTTATGAGGTCCATGATGATCTTTTCCATAGCTTTGCAGACCAAGCTAGTCAGGCTTATGGGGCGATAGTTTCCAGGATGCGTTGAGGCATCACCTTTGTGGAGAGGGACCACTGTTGCTGTATGCCACTCTTTGGGTACATATCCTGTAGTAAGGCTGAGATTGAACAGGAGTTTTATGTTTGGGTTTAGCTCTTCTTGGAGTTCATGTAGGACGCAGCCCAGGACACCATCTGGTCCCATTGATGCTGTGTTTTTTGCTTTGGAGAGGGAGGCTCTTACCTGAGCATCTGAGATGTCAGGGGGGCAGCACTCTGCTGGGAAAGATATTTGCCCTTTTGGTGGGGAGGGGGGGGAGAAGTTTGCGCTGAACCTGTTAGCTAGCATGTTAGCAATGTCTGTGGGTTCTGTGTATTTTTTGTCATTTTGGACTAATTCTGAGCATATCTGGGAATTCCCACCCAGGTTGCTAACATAACTAAAGAAAGCCTTATGATTATCCTTAGTGGCCTGTGCAATTTTTCTCTCAAAGCTGGCCTTAGACGATTTTATGAGTGCCCGTAGTTTTTTGCTAATACTGATCAGAGATGCCTTCCCTTTTTGGGATTTTGCTCTATCATGTAGTAGCTTCCTCTTTCTATTGTATAATTTGTTTATGACTGGGGTCCACCAAACAGGACGTCTGCCTTTGGAGGATTGGGTCTTGGTTTTATTTGGGATCGCATGATCCATGCATTCCTGAAGGTGTTCATAGAATGCGTTTATAAAGGATTCTGCGGTCTGGGCCGTATTTTCCACAGGCCCGGGGGCTTTGAAGGATTCCACCTCGGTTTTGAGGAGTGTGAAATTTGCTTTAGAGAAGTTTTTCACTGTGGTTTTCTGGGCAGGGGGTGGGGTCGGGATGTGAATATCCAGTGAGATTAGTTTATGGCCTGATCTTACCAGTGAGGGATACACTTCTGGTCTGGAGCATAAAGTCCCCATGTTGGTGATGATCAGGTCCAGTATGTTTTCCCCTCTTGTGGGAGTGGTAACAAGTTGTTCCATAGCATTTGAGTTTATAAATTCTAGGAACCTTTGGGCTAGGGTGTTGGAGCTAGAGTAATGCTCCCAGTCTATGATTGGGTAGTTGAAGTCGCCCAATATAATGGTGTTTGGAGAGACCTTCATATTTTCCAGTGTTCTCAGGAAGGCCGAGTGGGGTTCCTGGGTTTGGGAGGGTGGTCTGTAGCAGGCTATAAACTGGAAGGCAGTTTTACCCACTGTTAGTTGCACATGGATAGTGTCTGCTTCGTGCTGTGCCACCAACCTGGAGGTGTGGGTATCTTTGATGAATATTGATACTCCCCCTCCTTTTGTGGTTCGGTCCAGGTTTTGGGGCCGAAAAGCATGGTATGAGGTATAACCTGGTAGTGCTGGGGTGCTCTCAGGAGCCTTGAACCAGGTTTCTGTTACTGCACAGATATCAATGTTCTCCATGCTAAGGAGAGTTTCAAGTGCATGCATCTTGAGGTTTAGACTTCTGGAGTTGAGTAGCATTACTCTTAGTTTCTTATCCCTTGTGATACCTATGGAGATGGGTTTGCCTTTTGAGCCTTGCCTAAAAAAGGCACTATGGGGGTAGCAAGAGCCTTTGCCAATATTCGAAAGCCCAGGGGTGACAGGTGCAAGCCATCCCTAGCGAAGCATTGTGGCTTGTCGAGCATGTCATCCCAGGCTGACAGGCATTGGATCCCCTTTGAGTGACACCAATACTTAAGCCAATTGTTGAAATTGATCATCTTGTCTTCATATTGTGGCATCATTCTTGGTGAGGGTAAGATGCTACTCAAGGTCAGGGTCATACTGGCCTGGGCTACATGCTCAGAGAGCTCCTCTATGTCTCTTTTCATGTAGTCCAGGGAGGTATGTCTCAGTTCATTCACACCAGCATGGACAATGACTGAGTCATATTTGTACTTGCCTTGGAGTGACCTGAGTTCTTGTGTTATGTGACGGATCCTAGTGCCCGACAGGCATCTCACCATGACCTTGTCCTTGTTCAGCCTGGTGAGCGGGACGTCAGTGTGCCTGACGATAGAGTCAACTATTACAAGTGTATCAGGTGTGTTGTTTAGCCTTAAGGGCTGTGACTGTTCGGCACACTGGCTTTGTGAACTATGTGTTGCACGTGTTTTGTTTTGGGGTAGCAGTTGCTTAGGTGTCTGCTTTGGAGGTCTCTGCTGCTTGGGCAGATTTTTATTTAGAGCCTTCGAGTATGTTTTTGTGTGTTTATGTGTTTGGTTTGCTGTCGTGTTAGGTCTATGTGAGACTGGAATTGTAGTGAGTGTGGTTTCCTTCTCCTCCTGAATGGTTACGCCAGTACTGAGTTGAGAGAGCTTAGCCTCCAGTTTGGCTATATGGTTGCATCTCTCACATGTATTGGAATTTGCTGGGAGGAGGAGAGGGTTGTCTGTGTACATGAGGCAGTTGTAACATTGCCTCCAAATTCATCAGCTGGACCGGAGAGGAGATTGACAACTGACCTTTGGACATGCTAGAATAGTATTGGGAATTCCTTTATAATTGAAAAAAAGGGCCAAAGGGGAACAAGGTACTCAAGGGGAGTTTGTGAGGGTGTAGTGCTTTTAATTTGTTTAGTGCTGACTTATATAATTGCTTTAGTGAGCAAGTGCCAGGTAACTTAAATGCAATATGTTACAGGTAACTTAAATGCAAAAACGACAAACGGTAACTTTCTTTGAAGTGAAACAAGGAAATAAGTACAGTAAGCAATGCAGATATCACTAGGGATCCACAGAAGCGCTGAAAAGCCGCGTTTTAGGTGGAATTAGCTTTTCAGGGAAATAACAAGCAAACAAACAACAAGCATACAAACAAAGCTAGATTCAGCAGGCCTGGATCTAGTCTATGCTATAGCAAACAAGGTGTACCAATTACAGTAAGAAGCAGTTCAAATATGCAGGCACTATAAGCCTTTAACCAGAAATTCCCAGCTCAGAAGTGCAGAGTCCAGCCTCTCCTCCCACAAGAGTGCAGACCACGAACCCTCTTAATGTAAAATAACTAGCCTGAAGCCCAAGTGCTTAAACCAGAACTAATACACTTTTAGAATAACAGACACTGAGCCCTCAATCAGCAGTTCCCAACTTAGAAGGATGTAAGCTACCTGTCCTGCCACCACAGTGCAGGCCACAAACCTTCCTAATGTAAAACAACTGGTCTGAAGCCCAAGTGCCTAATACAAAAGATTTAGAATGATAGCTACACCTTAATCAAGTTACTACCAAGCAGTAATAAATACAATTGAATACTTTAAAGAATGCCTGGATTAGTGCTCAAGTTATACAAACAAAGCTAGATTCAGCAGGCCTGGGTCTAGTCTATGCTACAGCAAACAAGGTGTACCAATTTCAGCAAGAAGCAGTTCAAATATGCAGGCACTATAAGCCTTTAACCAGAAATTCCCAGCTCAGAAGGGCAGAGTCCAGCCTCTCCTCCCACAAGAGTGCAGACCATGAACCCTCTTAATGTAAAATAACTGGCCTGAAGCCCAAGTGCTTAAACCAGAATTAATACACTTTTAGAATAACAGACACTGAGCCCTCAATCAGCAGTTCCCAACTTAGAAGGATGTAAGCTACCTGTTCTGCCACTACAGTGCAGACCACAAACCTTCCTAATGTAAAACAACTGGTCTGAAGCCCAAGTGCTTAAACTAAAAGGCTTAGAATGAGTTACACCAAGCAGTAATAAATACAATTGAGTACTTTTAAGATGACGCAAAAGCAAAATAAAGTAGGAAGAAACACAAATACAGTAAAAGCAGATACATTGTTTTTTTTTTTTTTTTTGAGAGAAAGGAGTAGCAGAAACTAAGCTGATTGGCCTTCTCAAATGTTCTCCCTGTACTGGGTAGAATGAGGTAATGACACTAGACTGGGAGGAGGGTCCCAGATCAAATTTACACTAGGGGCGGGCAACTGCAAAGCCACCAACTATAAAAACACTATACCAACAGTGAGGGAGGGTGGGAAACAAACTGCAGAAATGTATCTCACAGCTAAAAAGCAGCAGTGAGCCTTTAAATGAAAGTTTTAAACAGCTAAAGGAGCCTCTAGAAAAAAGAGTTTAACTGCAACAAGTTATCAGAAATAAACAACCCAACAGATGCTTAATAAAAGTGGAAAATTTCCAGTTAATACCTCACACACAGTGAAACTAGCTAGAAAAATACACAGTACACAAGGTGCTATAAATAACAAAGAAATAAAGAACAAAATAAACAAAAAACAGGATACTTAATGTTATATATTATAGCTCCGAGTTTCCTCAGTGTCCTTCCTTCGATCAGTTCAGTGTGACACCTTTTTCGGAGGCTCTATCTGGGTCGGAGGTCTCACCCCCTCCAAAGACCAAAAAACATAAGGAAAAGCGGATTACTTAAGGCAACTTTTTCGGAGGCTCTATCTGGGTCGGAGGTCTCACCCCCTCCAAAGACCAAAAAAACATAAGGACAAACGGAGTCACTCGGTTTCTGCATCTCTGTCAGTTACAGAACTGAGTTGGCTCTGTGCTTCTTCAGCACAAACCTTTTCAGCACTAGGATCTGTGTCCTCTCCCTTGGTGCCAACCATGGTATTCACTCCTATTTCAGTTCCAACCACGGCATCACTGACTTCAGTGCCATCCTTGGTTCCCACATCGGCTCCAATGACTGCACATGCCTCTGCACCATCCCTGTTCATGGTGCCAACAGTCTCCTCAGCTCCATGGGCTCCGATGACTGTACATGCCTCGGCACCATCCCCAGCCATGGTGCCGACAGTTTCTTCGGCTCCAAAACTCGTATACCTGCCAAGGACAAGATACCTCCGGTGCATATTGTCTTGGTTCCGACAGAAATGTTTTCCCTGTTGGCACCGTCCACCCTTGCTGCATCGGCTCCGGTGGAACCGATGCTCTCCCAAAGCATTGCTTGGACCGTCCGTACCTTGGTATCTAGCCTGGCACCTATTTTCTTGCTGGCACCGTCTATGTCCAAGATTCCGATGGCTTCCAGTTCTCTTGCTCTTCTCCCAACCCTCTCTTTCGGGACCCCGGGCACGGGAGTCACAAGAACCCTCTTTGAAGGGAACCCCTTCTCCGGAGTCTTCCTCAGAAGATCCCACTGGGGAGCCACCCCAGAAGAAACGATGCAAGAGGAAGCACCTTGATTCACTGGAGGAATCTATCACCGAAGACACTGATTGAGACGAGGGGGAAGGGTCCTCATGGTCTCCCCAGATGACATCTCATTCGGAGACATTCTCGAAATCCTCAAGTAGCGGGGAGACTGGAAGTCCTATAACCCTTCTTCTGAGGAATCAGTGTTCCTGCAGGCCTTCCGTGCCTGGCCATCTACTTCCTGGATGACCCCACCAGCAGATGACCTTGTTAAATTCATTGTGCAGTGTGCCTGGAAGGCCCCAGACAACATAGAATCTGTCCCTTGGAGGCCAGACAAAAATGTTATATACACCTGAAGACCAACCCCACTGGTCCCAGCAGTTGACAGTCGATTCTATGGTCGTTGTGGTGGCCACCAAGAGGGAACTGGCAGAAGATAATTCCACCATCCATCCTCCAGAGTCCCGTACCATGGACAGACTAGGGAAACGGACCTATGCTTCAGTGACATTCGCCATTCGGTCGTTGCAAGATGATTTGCATCTTACATTCAGCACTGTTAAACACATCCACAAAGTAAATAGCTTCATAAAGCCTCAAACTAAGGACGTGAATCTCCATCAACAGATAAAAAAAGGCACTACTGGAGGAAAAGATTTATTATAAAGCACTTACTCTATCCCTGGAATAATCTTCCTTTGCGTATATAACCAAGTGACACCCTCACTTTCTATAAGGCAAACTTTGATAATTGGATGGGTGCCTGTAAATATATCCTGAACCTGACTTGTTTTGTCCTCCCTCAGGCAGGAGGTACCTATGAGAGTTGGTATTAGCAAGGTGATTATGGTCCATATACTGACTCTCCCTTGTAAACTAGGAACCTATGAAAAAAACATCAACAAAACCAAGCATCAGATCACCTATGGATCTGTCTGCTGTTTTGCATGCCTTGATACCGTTTACCCTCGACTATTAACATGTGCCATCTATAGCTTTGGCAAATGTTCCAGACTCCATCGAAAGAGCTTATTTTCATTAGTTTGATAAATTAACTTGCAAAAGGAAAAAAAAGAAACCAGTGTAACAGACATTCAATACTGCAACTCAAGAGCAGTGCAAAAACAGACCATTACAAGATGCATGTTTGAGTGCACGTGTGTGTGTGTGTGTGTGTGTGTGTGTGTGTGTGTGTGTGTGTGTGTGTGTGTCTGTGTGTGAAATCTCAAAGAGTCAGACAGTGAAGCTAATGGCTTAGGTATATCTTAGGGTTTACAGCTACAATCTCAGCTTCAGTCAGCACAGTAACTAAACTACATGATGTTCATGTAGTTGCATATGCTATTGGCATTTATAATCTGTTTTAAATTACTAGCAATTGTTGCAAGTATTAAAAATTACCAACACAAAAATTCAAATTCTCATGGAAATAACTGCTTAAATACAGTGCCACATTTTTATATGTTTAATTCAAATACGTTATAAATTATGATTTTTTGAGCTTGTATGGCTCAAAGATGATGTTAATTCTCTTTAAACCAACATGCTATTACTGTTAAATATTTCAAAATATGACAAATCTCAAAGTCAGCTGCTTTAGAAAGTTCTCAGTCATGGTAACAGAAAATAAGGTTGCTAATTTGTTTCTCAAATTCCTATTATTAAATGGCTGAGCTTGGTGATTTAGTCAAATACTTTTCCTTTTTTATTAACATTAGAACCTCTACACTCTCAGATCACAAGTAACCTTATCATGCTCAAACCAGGCAAAGATGGGGGGAGGATACTAAAACCTCGGTTTTGCTTTTGAATAATAACAGTTCCAACAAGTCTGAACTTGTTTATCATTCTCAAACCAAAGCAAAGCACCATGGCTGCAGTAGGGGGAGGGGCTGAGAAATTCTAAAACTTCTTGAAGCTTTGCTTTGAAAAACAACTTAGCTAATAAGGGTGAGGCATCCCATGACTTGTTACTCACTTACAGGAATAGCTCTCTAAATATCACATGACCAAGTTGCCTTAGCAACGGAGATTATCTTGCAGTGATCTTTTTGTAAAGAAAAGGGCTGAGATGAGCCACGTGGAAATCATGGCCCTGGAATATAAAGACAGTGGACCTGAGACATCTAGAACAACAGTGTCGCAAAAGAAAGTAAAAATAGGGGCAGGCACACTAAAAGTGAATAAGGGAGGCCTAAGCATCAACAGTGCGGCAATAACATTTTCATTAAGTATACAGCAGTACAGTTTAACCATGCTTTTTGAAGTTTGTAGCAAGATCCACACTTTGTATGTTTCTTCAACGCTTTGTGAGGCACTTTTCCACATTCAGGGCACTGAAGAGCTATGTTAAGATCCTAGAAAATATGGTTGGGGGAGGGCATTTTTTTTGTGGGATCAGGAAGAATGTGACAGAAAAATAAGCTTGTGGAGAAAAAGCAGTAAGAGCTGTATAAGGGAGATAAACCCTTAGGGTTGCCACCTTTTCAGATACCCAAAGTGGGACATTTTTTCTAGAAATGTGAGATTTTGAAGGGCAAAACATACACATAGCCAGGGCAAAGTACAGAACTTCACTTTTTTGCACAAATAAAAGCTCATTCTTATAGCATTTGAGTTGCTTTTGCTGTTTCATATAACATTTAGGTATTTCAGATACAAAATAACTTTTGTATGCAACTATTAAAGAAAACTTGGGAAATGTTTTTGTCCTAAAATGTCAGGACATTTGCCATTTTGTAGGTTTTTTGCAGGACACAACTGCCCAAAGAGGGACTGTCCCTCACAAAGAGGAACAGATGGTAATCCTACAAACCCTGGTTCCTATTACGTGATCGAACTTCAACAAATTCGAACCCTAGATGGTCAAAACCATATAGTCGAACTTGCAGAAGTTCGATCATGTATAAAAAAAATAAAATAAAACATTCAACACTAAACTAACTGTTGCAAGCAAGGGGGCAAGCCCCCCTACACCCCCACCCCCCACTCTTTAAATATACCAACTCTGAGATTGCACTGCAGTGCAGTAAAGGGAAAAGTTTGATCTTGTTGTGTTCGAAGTTTTGAAACTTCGACAACATAATAGGAACCCGATAAACCCATATTTATATGTGATTAGTTCTAATGTCATCAATGAAAAAAAAAAGTCAGGGCAGCGAGATCTTGGTTATATTCAGGGCCCTGGGCAGCAAATGTCACCCCTTCTCTTGAGTAAACTGGTCGATTTCTTTGTTTATTTGAAGTTCATTAACTGGGATGGTGGGCTATTACAGGACTCTTTTCAGCTACTACCCAGGCCATAGGGCTACACAACACACTGTGTAGTTGATTTATTTATTTTGGAACTTTGGTATAGTTATAAGCATAACTATACCAAAGTTCCAGAATAAATAAATCAACTACACAGATAAGTATGCTTGCAATTACAGTTAAGATATAATGTCGTCCAGATTCCTAACACCACATTTAAACCTGTGGATGTCTAAATCACGTAAATAAGACTAATGATCACTTACAAATTTTGTTGTACTTATGCAGTGACAATAAAGCAATCTCATGTTCATAGCTAACTACAGAGCACCCTTTGTTTTCCATTCAGAGCATGATATCTGTCTTAACACATTATATGAAATCTCCATTAAACCTAACACCTTTTTCTGAGGGACTTGAACTATCCATCAGTAAACTTGCTGGCCTATACTGCCAACTGTTGGCATGCTTGACACTTCTTTGACATTATAAACACTGGATGTTCCAATCCTTGATATAGTACTCACAAAATGTATTGCATATTTCCAGGAAACATTATCATCCTGCCTTGTGAAATCAGACCATGAGTTAGTGAGGTTTTCCTTTAAATCTTGTGGTACGTCTCTGTAAATATCTCTGTGTTTAAGGACTCCTCAAAAGCAAGCCTTCTTCAGTTACCTTATGACTAATAAATGTAGCCGTATCCTCCTCAAATGGATTTCATTGTTGAAGCTGTTTGTTGCTTATGCCTTTGACGTCTGTTGTCACTTAAATTGATAAGGCAGTTGCTATCCACACCAGATATAATGAGAAGTTTAAAAACAACCCCCTATGGTGGAATACCCACCCATATAAATAAATTATATAACAATAAAAAAAAAAAACTTGCTTAATGCCTACAATAGGTCTTTAAGAGCACATTTAAGGAAACTAGTAAAGAGCTTAAGGGAACCATTAGGAAGCTCAAAGCTAAGCATGAACTTAAATCAGCCAAAAAAAAAAAATCTTACTTTTAACTATGCCAGGAAGTTTAGAACCAACACCTAACCATGCTCAGAACTAGTCCAGAATTAAACTACACACTGACCCAAGGTAAATAGCTAATATATAGCTGACAAATTTAATGTAAATCTTATTCCACAAACATTTATATCTATTTCATAGATTCTATAGTCCCAGTCACATGGCTTCTGACATCAAGATTTGCACGGTCACTCCCCAAGTGAGCTGCAATCGTTAAAAGTTTGATAAACACCAACACACAGTACATTAAAAAAGTTACAGCTTCAGTATTTTTTTATTTTACCAGTTTAATTCCCAAGCTGCAATTTGTGCCTTAAACTGAGACACTTAAGTCAAAATGCATCAAATCATCTCCTCTTATCTTCACAACTGAATAGCGTAAATATCCCTGTATTTTCAGCAGGTATTCATGAGGTTAATTACCTCCCTGATGGAAAGGGTGTGTAGTGAGATGTAAATCTATACTAAGTCTAATTTATGCTCATCAGCGAAAAGCAGAGTACCGCATCATATTTTCAGGTGGGCCTTAAAGTATCCAGTACAGCTTCATTGCTAAATGATTAGACTTGTTGTTGTGTCTTTCAGCTTTTCCCGGTTAGGGGTCGCCACAGCGGAACTCCGGTCCGCTAATGATTGGTAGTTGATTTTTACGTGCTGAGTTACCAGCCCTGACGCACAACCTTCAACGATTAGACTATGTATAATAAATAGGCAAGATGAAAAAAAAACAGATATGCTGAGCTCAAAGTTCACCTATCAGTTTAGTATTGCTCCTTTTTTAATCATATGTGCAATCACTCAGTGGATCCCCTTCCTACATCCAGTTGTTGACCCATTCATTTCTCCCTCTTTCTGAGTAACAGCTGGGCCATTTGTTCCATGGATAGGGAAAGACTCCTGCAGCCCTTTTGTTCCCTGACTAAGGTGAGGGCCTGTTCAGCCCATTTCCTTCAGAGGAGAGAGTCTCCTTCTGCAGCTCATGCACCCCCCCTTTCCTCCCCATAAATGGCTGTGACAACCACATTTGCTATTCACATAGGGTGCATGCTTGTATCCACAGTGCTAATCCCCTATCAGTGCAGTGCACTACTGTGCAGTGTTGAGCCCCTATGATCCATACAGCTATAGTCGTATATCCACACACTTGTAGGTGTCAGCCGAGCAGTGAGCTGGACTGACACCCCCCCCCAGGAAGGGTGTGCTGGTATCCAGCACTCACTCCTATCCTTTCTTACTCAGCTTCTCCAGCACCCATGCAGTTATCAGTCATGGGTTGTTTGGGTTATATTCAGGGCTTTATCATACTAGGAAGTTTACTTTTGCTTTTAATTGTCTTATTATTAATGTGTGTCTTAATAATAATAACATAGCCTAAGAATAATTCATAATTATGATTTAAGACAAAACATAATGCTCCTTGTTCCAACTTCATTGTCAAACATATGGAATGACAACCTGAAATAATTTGGGTGAGTTCCATGCCAGTCACTGGTGTAAGAGCGTTCTTCTGCACTGCCAGTCAGATGTGTTCTGCTACTGACCTGGTTTGCTTGAGGGTGGGATTGAGTAGCCGATGCCATTTCACTTACTTTGGGGAGGGGATAGGCAACAATATACTTCTAAATTGTTCATTGCGGTGATCAGAGAGATATCAAGAAGAGCTAGCAGACACAGAGACTGACAGATTTCTTGAGCATTCTCACTGGTGTTATTACATGCCTTTGGTTCAATGGTTGTATGGCATAAGCCAAAAAAAATGCAACTTAGCTGCATTATGATGGGAATCTTGGTTAACTCTCCACTTCATTGTGTGGAGAGTGTATGTTTGTGTGTATGTAAGTGCGTGTACGCATGCATGACTGAGAGTGTGTGTGTGTGTGTGTGTGTGTGTGTGTGTGTGTGTGTGTGTGTGTGTGTGTGTGTGTGTGTGTGTTTGGGGGGGGTGTCAATACATAACTTATATATGCAGGTTGTGGCTGAAAAGGGTTTTTGTACCAGCCCACCTAGTTGGTAATCAAATAGTAAATGAATAAATAAAAATGTCAGGAGATTTTTATGTTTGAAGAGAAGACCAAGGTATGGTTCATTGCAGTGTTCAGCCAATAAATGTATGAACCAAGGAATGAATGATATAGTGAACAGGTAAGGATTATTTGCTCGGTATTATAGGCTATAATGAAAAAAATGTGATGCAGTTTCAAAATATGCCCAGTGCTGTTACCTTCTAACAAATTCATATATGAAAACCATATAGTGTGATCTGACTTTTATGATGATTTTTCTTATTTACATGGGTATGCATTGTTAACTGTGTAGTTACACGCACTATTATTCTTTCTATGTAGTGCATACTTCTCAACTGTCCAGATTTTTACCTCATATTTTTGGTCTATTCCTCATAAAATTTGTGGTTTTCTGACAAATCACTAAGGATTGATGTCACTAAATAATGACACAGATTTGAGTTTTAGACTTTATATCCTTCAGAAAATGCATGCAGATGCAAACCTTTTATTCTAGCAACTTTTGATGTTTTTAAGAACAATATTTAAAATCTGTCCTTATTTTTGGGCCTTTGTTTCCCCATTATTTTAGACTTGAGAGGTATAAGTGCAGCTGTTTTTGTACATTAATTTTCCTGGATCAAAGCTGAAAATAGTTCATTAGGGTCTGCTAATTTACTTTGCTAAAATAAATAAATGCATACATAAATACAGTGAACATTTAATTGTATGCTTTTCTATGTTAATGGCCTTTGTTGAGTGAGTCACAGATGAAACTTAGAGGTGGATGAACACCCCCTGGAATATTACCATTACTGAAGGCAAAGAAATTAATCTGGACAGGAACTGCAAAAATAATTCACTCACTTATTTGCTCACATACGGCATGCAGATCTACGTAATTTAAAAGAATATAGATGAGTAAATAGGGCATTTCATTGAATGCTGTCATAATAGAAATATAAATGAAAGAATAATTATCTGTTGAGGGCTGCAGTTGTGCTGACATTTTCCATTTTAAAGGAGATGTTTTTCTTTCGGTTTTTCCCAGTTAGGGGTCGCCACAGCGGAACTCCGGTTCGCTAATGACTGGCAGTCGATTTTTATGGTGCCGAGGTGCCAGCCCGACGTCCAACCTTCAACTAAGGCATGCCCATTCACGCATGTCTTTCAAATGCCACTCGACGGCGGGGAGGACATGCAGACTCCACACAGAAGGCACTCCAGACGAAAATCGAATGGGAGGACCTCTTGCTGTGAGGCGACAATACTACCGCTGCACCACTGCAACATTTACATAACCAAATTGGTGGTAATAATTAGTGCTTTGTACTTAAAAGATTTACGAAATCAGCAGGTTGCAGAAAAAAGTATGTTAAAATTATTGGCTATCCCCTTAAGATTGCTAAAGGTAGAGTTACTCCCTCTTTCTTATCTAACTGCTTAGTGCACACTGCAGTTCTTAGGATATTAACCCATTTGTTGAATCTTATCTTTAAAATCTGCAACATCTACACCTAGACAACCTGTGACGATCCCACTTTGGGCCAGTAATCAAGGAGCCTGAATCCTCACCACTGACACTGGAGAGGGATGTTCACTTGGAATACAAATGGACATACTCAGTATTTCCAGATGCAGATTGCTCTGCAACAAGTGCAGTTTCCCTTAAGAACACACAAGACACACATCCAGCCCAGGGTCTTGGTGCGTCTGTCTCCCTCCAGGTCCCCAGTAAGACTCTCCACTGGCACAGCTGTAGGGTTAGGTTCTCAGCCGAGTGTCTAAGCCAGTCCTCCAACACCCTCTCTGTGAAACTGGTGCTTCGTGTCCCTGCTCCAAGTAGCTGACTCACACACATTTTGAGATTTAATTTTCACAGACATACACACACACACACACACACACACACACACACACACACACACACACACACACACACACACACACACACACACATACCTAAGAAAGGCTGGCACAGATTTACTAGCTATGCCACCTTTTGTGCAGACTATAAGGTAGTTTCACTGCCACTAGTCAGTTACTATAAGGCTCTTAAAAGGATATACAACTATACTGAGTGAAGTTAAGACTAATACAAATGTTGACCAAACAGTAAGGCTTTCAGGAGTGGCCAGAGTTATCACCAAATAAATATATGCAAATACTCTCAAAGTTTAAATATTTTCTAAAAAGGAACAGCCACAATGAAAAGTTTAAATATGTTTAATAGTAAATAATAAAATAATATGTTTGTCTTTGTTTGTCTTTTCGGCTTTTCCCGGTTA
Organism: Protopterus annectens; assembly: GCF_019279795.1. Classification (NCBI taxonomy): domain Eukaryota; kingdom Metazoa; phylum Chordata; order Ceratodontiformes; family Protopteridae; genus Protopterus; species Protopterus annectens. The sequence goes on along the minus strand of NC_056738.1, from coordinate 346,503,989 downwards.
GGGGTCACCACAGCGGAACTCCGGTCCGCTAATGATTGGCAGTCAATTTTTATGGTGCCGAGTTGCCAGCCTGATGCCCAACCTTCAGCGAAGGCACTCCCATTCACGCATGTCTTTCTGAGGCCACCCGACCGCTGGGAGGACATGCAGACTCCACACAGAAGGCACTCCAGCCGAGAATCGAACAGGAGAACCTCTTGCTGTGAGGCAACAACGCTATCGCTGTACCACCACTGCTAAAATAATAAAATAATATGAAAATACTAAATATCTATTTACAGTAAACACCAGAGTTTCAGCCACAGGAAATATTAAAAACAACACATATGGAAAGTTTCAAACAGTTATAGAAAAACAGTATTTAGCTAATCTCGCTATCTATTCCTGATTGACTAAAATAATTACTGTTCCTACTTATTGACTAGATCAAGGCAAGATGTGTGAGTGGTCCCTGTTGTCAGATCCAAGACAGAATATAGAATGCTGGTGAGACTTCAGTTTCCTCTAATATTAAAACATAATTTCTGTACAGAATAACACTGCATACATCTGGTCATCTGTTTCAAATGCTATCACCAGCACTAGAAGCTGCCAGAAGTTTAGCACCTACATGTCAATAATACAACACAAAAGCAGTGCTCAGATGTGGATGCTGGAAGTCATAAAACCATAAAACCATCCCACTCTTCCTACAGGAGCTGCAATCTATTCTCTAGCACAGACACTGTGTCTCTGGCTCCATTCAAAACTGTGGGATAACATCTTTATGGCTTAACCCATAATGTAATTTAATTTCAAGAATATTTTTCAAAGTCAAGGGGATTAACATCTTCTCTCCCAGTGCATGCTGTTACAATGTATACATGTAAACAGTTACAATAATGCATGTACATATCTTTTCTGTCAGTCAGGAAACACTGTTGATATATTTTATCACAAGCAAACCTCACAAATAAATTTTCAGCACAAGTATCTTTACAAACCAGTTTGATATACAAATGACACATAATTATTTACAAAATTCCAGCTAGCTCTGCTGGCATATATTACACATCAACTGCCACACTTCTTCTGCCATGGCTGGCAGTACCTCCTATCATCACATCTCTCCAACCCTTTGAAGACTCAAGTTAGTTTTTGCAAGTGCCCCTTAAGAAACATTGCTTGAGAGGAACAAGCCTGTCGGGAAACACATCATCCCATACCATGTCTTGAGATGACATCTGCCTTGGCATTGCTGACCCCACTACAGTGCTGCTGTGTCATATCATATCATATGCCTGCAACCCTAGGCTCCACCACAGTAACTTGGCATTTGCTGGCTGGCTCGATGTAGCTATATATTCCCCTCAGACTCCTCCTGCATCCTACTGCAAATACTTAGCACCAGGGCTTTCCTTACTATGGTAAGGCTTCATCATATTAACCTGGTACAGTTTGGGCCCCTTCCTCCTATGTAACAGTTCTACCATGTAGTTAACTTCATTGATGTTCCTTACCACTTTGAAGGGTCCCTCCCAAGCTGCCTGCAGCTTATTGTGCCTGACAGGAATGAGAACCATAACCTGCTGACCTCAGCATAATCTCGGCCTCAAGCATTCCTATCATACCAGACCTTTTTCTGCTGTTGGGCTTCTGCCAGATTCTCCTGGGCAATGCCCATGAGCTTCCTGAGCCTTGTCCTGAGGTTTAGGACATATGCCATAACAGACTTCTAGTGGGATTTAGACTCACCCTGTCACTCATCACAAATCAGATTTGAAGGTCCCCTCACCATATGCCCATACAGCAACTAAAGGGTGAAAAACCTGTGGATTCCTGGGGTATCTCTCTGTTAGCAAACAGCAGATTGGGCAAATATTTGTCATACTCTCCCTTAAACTGGTCTGCAAATGCCCATAGCATGGTTTTTAGTGTAGAGTTTAATCTCTTCATAAGACAATTAGTCTGGGGATGGTAGGGGGTGGCCTTTAGGTACTCCACCCCACAGTACTTCTACAGTAAGCCAGCAGGTCTGACAAGAAATTGGCACCTCTATCAGTCAGTATTTCTCTTGGAAAAACTACCCTGCTGAAGATCTCTAGCAAAGCATTTGCCACCTTTCCTGCCTCAACAGAGGACAAAGCCACTGCCTCAGAGTATCTAGTAGCACAAGCTACTACCACCAGGATATACTTCTTCCCCGTGGAGCTTGGGTTACTCAGGGGTACCACAATATCTATAGCTACCCTCTGAAATGGCTCCTCAATCACAGGCAAAGACATCAAAGGAGCTTTGACCTTGTCTCCTGCCTTGCCTAATTTTTGGCACTGCTCAAAGGCCCTGCAGTACCTTGTCACATGCCTTGCAATCCCAGACCAATAAAAGTTCTGCATAAAACATCTCTTGGTATGCTTTATTCTCATATGACCTTAAAATGAATGCCATGGGCTATAGCTAGAAGTGCCAGATGGTAGACTGTAGGCACTACCAACTGCTGTATTACCTCACCCTCTAGCCCTCACTCAGGTGTTCACTGTCCATACAGTAACCCTTTGTTCCAGTATACAGATTCCTCCTTTCCTTGGGAATCAGGTGCCTCCTTAGCTAACTCCCTCAAGCCTCTTAGTGTAGGGTCTGAGAGCTGAGCCTGTCTAAGCTCTACTTGACTCTTCACAGCTCCCCTTCCTCAGGAAGTCTGGTATCCTCTGACATCATTGCCTCACTGTCAGTCTGGGAAATGCCACTCTTGCAGTCACTCTGTCCAAGGGAACATCAGTACATACCACCAGCTGTGGCTTACCTTTAGGCCCACTGCTACAGGGTAGCTCCCTTCCCTGAAATAGCCACCTCACCAGCCCTGGGTTCATATATGAGGTCTACCAGGGTCTATCCCATGTTACCAGACCCACATGCCTGTCTCTAAGCCTGGCTGTGTGTTAACTGCATGCACACAAGATACTGCATTTACAAAACCATTCCCTATCAAGACATCTGCAGGGATATCCTGAGACACACCTGCTTGCTTGCTTCCTTTTCTACACTCCCAGTCAAGGTGAACCCTGGCCAAAGGCTTTGGAATGGGGTCCCTCTTAAAGCTCTGACTTGAGTGGACTGCCCAAGCAAGTACTATTCCTCTTTAACCACTGCAGGCTTCACAATGGTTATGTTAAAAGCTGTGTTTCTCTTAGCAGTTGCCTGTTTTTCATCCACTAAGATAGGATGGGTCTATATTAGAAGACCGAATGTTTAGGTGATCGAACACCTAAACATTGATCTTCTAATATCGAACCACACAATGTCGAACATCCCAGGGAAACACATCCCTCAGCCACAACACAAAAATCATTACTTTAAATCTAAATTAAGTGGCGGGCTTTTCCCCCCACACCCCCCTAACTAAATATACCAACTGTGAGATTGCTCAACAGTAGGGAAATAGCAAACTCCGGCGAATGGCCAAGGGAAATCTTTCCCTACGTTAAATCGGCTGTTCGCCATTTTTTGCTTTCGATATTAGAAGATTGATGTTTAGGTGTTCTATCACCTAAACATTCGGTCTTCTAATATAGACCCAATAGCATATAATCTCTTGTGATAGTTTGGTACCCCTGTTGTCTCCGGATAACTTACCACTGGCATACTGTTATTCCAACTTGCTGGCTCCTCCACCTTTGCCAGCCCTTCAGAAATGGTGACCTGACACCCTCTCACCCATCTATGAAAATAAGTACTTAAGTCAGCAATATAATCACACATGCTTTCACCTGTCTTGCATCTATGGTCATGAATTGTTTCTGTAAGTTCAGGTGTTAACTTAAGGCATTCAAGTAAATATTTCTTGACTTTTTCATAGTTTAGAAAATCAATATCAGACAATTTAAAAACAGGAGTTACAGCTTTATAATGGAGTAAACCTAAATTCCTTGGTTACCATTATACTGTTTACATACTCTTTTGAAATATATGAATAAAACTATCAAAATTATCACCCTCTGTAAACTGTGGAAGACATTTACTGATCTTTATTGCTTCTGGGGTTTGGTTATTTCCTTTCTCGTTACCTGCATGACGCTGGTGAAGAGTCAGCATCTTCCTCTCATGCTGATACTGCTTCTCATTTTTTCAGTCTCCAAACACCACAGTCTCTCTTTTGATTCTAATTACTAAAATTTGGCCTCCAGGTGAAGTCTCTTTAACTCCAGACAATTTTTAAGTCCTCTGAGGAAAAGGTGAACTGTCCTGTTTCTGAGGGCTGCAAATTCCCATTACCAGATTGGTTATCCTCCTGGTTGCTGGTCTGAGCTGTGACTAAGCTGAAATAATTTTTTTCTTTAGTCAGATTAGCATAAACCAGTCCTTTGGCTTTGCATACCTTGGCCAACTGGTTCTTTGTCAGTTTGCTATAATCCTCTGCTGACATTTTTGCCTGCTCTCCCTGACTAAACTAAACTAACAACAACAAAAAAAAAAGAATAAAACTGTTGTGATATGAAACTCTGAAAGTCTACCTTGTGGCTGCTGAGAGAATGCACACCTTTAGTGACAACTGCTTACAGGCTACAGAAGTTCAATGTCCCACTGCTGCCACCTATATGTGATGTCCACAATCTGAGACAGTAATCTAGGAGCCTAAATCCTCTTCACTGACACTGAAGAGAAACGTACACTTGGAATACAAATGGATACACTCAGTATTTCCAGATGCAGACCTCGCTGCATCAATCACAATTTCCCTTAAGAACATACAGGGCACACACTCAACCCAAGGTCTGGGTGTCTTTATCTGTCTCCCTCCAGTTGTAGGGTTAGGTTCTCATCCAAGTGTCCAAGCCAAGTCTTCCAGCACCTTCTCTGTGAAACCAGTGCTTCATGTCTGCTCCAAGTAGCTGACACACACACACTATATTTGAGATTTAATTTTCACAAACATACACATCTGGGAAAGGGTGGCACAGATTTACTAGCTATGCCACCTTCTGTCCAGACTTTAAGGTAGTTTCACTGCCACCAGTCAGTTACCATAAGGTTCTTAAAAGGTTATCCAATTATACTGAGTGAAGTTAGTATTAATACAAATGGTAATGTTGACCACACAGCAAGGCTTTCAGGAGTGGCCAGAGTTATCGCCAAATAAATATATGCAAATGCTCTCAAAGCTTAAATATTTTTTCAAAGGACCGACCATAATGAAAAGTTTAAATATATTTAATAATAAATAATAAAGAACATGAGAATACTAAATGTCTATTTACAGTAAACACCAGAGTTTCAGACACAGGAAATAGTAAAAACAACCCAGATGGAAAGTGCTAATTTCACTATCTATTCCTGATTGCTTAAAATAATTACTGTTTCTACTTACTAAATAGAGCAAGGCAAGATGGGTGAGTGGTCCTTGTTGTCATATCCAAGACAGAATACAGAATGCTGCTGAGATTTCAGTCTCCTCTAATATTAAAGCACCATTTCTATACAAAATAACATCACATACATCTGGCCATCTGACTCTGTTTCCTGTGTTATCACCAACACTAGAAGCTGCCAAGATTTTAGCACCTACATGTCAGCAATACACACACAAGAACATTGCTCAGATGTGGTGCAGCTGATGGAAGTCATAAAACCATAAAACCATTCAGCTCTTCCTACAGGAGCTACAACCTATTTTCTAGCACAGACATTGTGTCTCTGGCTCCATTCAAAACTGTGGTTAACATCTTTATGGCTTAACCCATAATGTAATTTAATTTCAAGAATATCTTTCAAAGTCAAGTGGATTAACCTCTTCTCTCCCAGTATATGTGGTTACAATGTATACATTTAAACAGTTACAATAATGTATGTACATTTATTTTCTGTCCAACAGGAAACACTGTTGATACATTTTAACACAAGCAAACCTCACAAATACATTTTCAGCATAAGCAACTGTACAAATCAGTTTGATATACAAATGACATATAATTATTTACAAAATTCCAGCTAGCTCTGCTGGCATATGTTAGACATCCACTGGCCCACTTCTCTTGGCATGGTTGGCAGTACCTCCCATCATCACACCACCAATTATTGGGGAGCCCACATTTTGTAATCATCTTGGAATTAGTAAATAAAAAACAATCAGAAATTGTTACTAAAACAACTAAGAAAATGACTAATAGTAATCTTAATGAACCAAAGTCCAATGATTCACTAAAAAATATATAACATATAATAACTCCATTTTCTATTAAAAAATAAAAAACATGAATTAAGTGCTTTCATCCTTAGTATATATAGGACTTCATCAGAATCACAAAAAATGCCAAACCTTATATATAATAAAATCATACCACACTAATTATTTAACTAAGGAATGGAACAGTGGAATTTAAAGAACAACTAACATAAGAAAATAAATATCTAAAAATTAACACATAAAATACCTTAATATACACTTTCTTAAATATAAAATAAATATTGTAAACATTGTAAATACCTATAAATCTGTTTAAAACAATAAACATTAAAATTTTGTAGCTGTCATATAGAAAACAGGTTGGGTGGAAAGATATTCATTTAACCCAGGATGCAAGGTTGCCTGCAGCTTTAACTGCCATCTCAGTTCCTTATTTTCCTGCACTACCTTCATGTCTCCCCCTTGGGGTTAGAAATAACTGAATCAATAATACCAAAAGGAAACTTAGAAAATGAGGGGCAAACTAACAAAACATTATGCTCCCTTCTATTATTAATATTGTATAAATGCTTGTATATGTGTCTACACAAGGACCTCTCCATTTTACCAATATAAAATGATGAGCATCCCATGCACATGGCCATATAGATCACCCATTTATTAGAAAAATTCTCTTTAATAATAAAAGCAACCCTTTATTCATGTTTTTTATTTTTTAATAATAAACAGAGTTATATATTTTTCAGTGAATCATTTGACTTTGGCTTATTAAGGTTACTATTAGTTATCATCTTGGAATTAATGCTTCTGTTTTGCTCCTGGCAAGAAATGGAGCATAGGAACAATATTCCCTGGAGACTGCTGATCATCAGAAAGCCTGATAACTGTTTCATAGATGTTGGCTTGGAATTTGTGCATGCATTTTGGTCCATGTGAGAGAAGGAGCAGAGTGCATGGATTCCTGACTATCTTTGATTGGGCAGTGAGTGTTTGTGTGGGACCTTCCTGATTGGTTTGGTTTTTATTCAAGGTGTTTACCAGGAAAAGGCTACAAAAAGCCTTAAAAAAGACTATAACAAGTCTACAGAACCCTGAGTAATCTGGGAGAAAACTGTTGATCACCAAATAGTACATGGCCTGTTTCTCATCTTGGGATTGGTGCTACTGTTTTGCTTCTGGTAGGAGAAGAAGCTAAGGGGCATTGCATCCCAGCAGCATGAAGCTGTGGTGAGATCTTCACTAGTAGTAGCCAGGTACTAACCAATTAGGTGAATCCCCACTATTCATCATTCCTGACAAAGCAAATTATTTCTTTTCAGTAAGTACTGCTTGATTAGCTATTGTCTAACCTACCTTCAGAATATCTCCCTAAGTACATCATCCATAAATTATTAGGGTCTAATTTAGTAGTTTCCCCTAAAGTGTTTGGCAGTGCCTTGTATAGATGCAGGCATCTTGAGCTGATACTTTTTCCTGCAAAAGCACTCTTGAAGTTTCACCAATACCTGGTTGCACACAAGGGCCACTAGTTTGCAGTGACAAGCTCTGTTCGAAGAGCTGCAAACCAGATACTTCTGATACTACCTTATATTCTCAGTGCAACCATCTAATCAATAGAAAAGGGGCTGTTGCTAAGGATATAAACTTTCCCAGTATCTCTCTTACAAGTTTGGTGGATATGAGCATCTCATACCGCTCAACCTCTAGGAGGAAGAAATTTGGACAAAACCATAAAGAATGGGGGGCAAAGGCCCAAAAATAGGGACAATTTTTAAATATTGCTCTTACAAACTTAGAAAGTTGGTAGAGTAATAGGACTCATACTAGCATGAATTTTAAAAAGGATATGAAGGCTGAAATTCAGATTTCTGTCATTATTATCCGTCTTCAGTTCTCAGTGATTTACTAGTGATTCACCATGAAACCACAATTTTAGGAGAGACACATCAAAAATATGAGGCAAAAATCTGGACATTTTGTGAAAATCGGGGCAGCTGAGAGGTATGGGGTATCTTGAAGCAATGTAGAAATTGCCTCATGTTTAGCGGCAAACAGGTAATTCTCAAAAAAACTGATATGGTATGAGAGAGATGTATTTACATTGTCCCTGGAGACAAAGCTCTCACATAAAAGCACTGCTAATGTCAAACATGTCTCCAGTTGTACATACTGTATGCTGTACCTATCACACAGTACAAAGCAGATATATGCTGAGACAGGTAAATATAAACTTCCTAAACCCCAAAGGCCTGCTAACAAAGTAGACATAAAAAATGCCCTCGGCAGCCCTGAATGCACTCTTTCAACACAGCATCCACATCAGCACATGCAGCCACATCTCATGGAACTTCTACTTCTAAACCCATAAGACAAGCCCCCAAACACTTCAACATTCTGGTCACAGGAGGCTCCATTGTGAGACACACTGCTGTCCCTCTCACCAGGCTGAGTAAGGAGACAGTCACAGTCAGTTGCTTATCAGGTGTCAGGATCCACCATATTACGCATGCACTCAGGTCAATGGACCACAAGTGCCAGTATGATTCAGTCATAGCCCATGTGGGTGTAAATGACCTGAGATGTGCCTCCTTAGACTATATGAAGAGATACACCCTGGAGCTCTCAGAATATGTGCCCCAAGCTGGTATGAGCCTAGCACTGAGAAACATTTTACCTTCTCCAAGGATGATGCCACAATACATAGAGAAGATGACTGACTTTAATAATTGGCTTAGTTTCTGGTGTCATTCTAAGGGGGTGCAATGTTTGTTAGCATGGAAGGAGATGGTCAACAGACCATGCTGCTTTGCTAGGGATGGTCTCCACCTCTCCCACGGAAGGTTTCAAATATTAGCTAACACATTGCCCTCCCACATAGTGCCTTTTTTAGACAATGCTGAACTGAAAGTACTTCTGACATAGCAATTCAAAACCAAGAAAATCTAAAGATGTTACTGCTCAATGATAGGAATCCATAAACAGGAAACTACACTCACTACAAGCTTTCCTCACTCTAGAGAATGCTGACCTCTGTGCAGTCACTGAGACAAGGGTTAATGGCGTGGAGGGCACACTGGCAGTGGAAGACTATAATGCCTTCCACACATTTAGAAAAACTACTACACAGACAGGGACTAAAGATGGATGTGTCGCAATTTACATTAAAATAAATATACCTCAAGACTGGTCAAACAGGACAATGCACTTGAGCTTCTCCACATTCAACTCACATAGACAAAATCCCATACTACTTTCTTGCAAGCTATAGGTCCCCCTCTGTGACCCAGGAAACCCATAACACATATTTAAGCTTATTGGAAATATTCACTCACCATCCAAACCAATGCCATATTCATGGGCGTCTTTAATTGCCCCTCTATTAACTGGGAATCATCTACGACACCAAATGTGCAGGCACAGAGATTCTGGATTTTGTAAATACAAACTCCCTGGACTAGACTGTAAAGACTCCTACCAGGGGAGCAAACATACTGAACGGGTCCTCGCTAATATGGGAGAGTGCTTCATACCCCCCAATGTAATGCCCTCTCTGGTAGGGTCAGATCACAAAGCAGTCTCCTTTGAAGTAAAAATAAAACCTGGAACTCCAGCCAACTCCTGAATGTTCAGGAACTACATGAAAGCTAACATCCTGCTATTAAGTGATAACTTAAATTTCTTTCAAGTCTTCATAAACCCTGAGAACAGTGCTGCCTACATACAACTGTTCACAGAAACCATATACAAGCATGTTAATAGCTGCATAGAGGTAGCTGTACCCATCAAGAATAAGTACAGAACTAACTCAGAAAACAAGCCACCCTGATGGAATCACAACACTATGCTTAAAGTGTGCAACATAGACAGTGAAACTTACATAGTGGAAATTGGAAGTTATGCAATGTAATGGCAACACAAAGCAGAAGAGCATAGCTAGGACAAGGCAAGAGGTGCAATCTCCATTGGTGCAAAGTGTTGAGAGGGTGCAATCGGATCTCCTCTACAGTTAAAGAGCTATCTACCTGGGGAGGGGATATAAGTTTAATAACCTAAAAATGATTGGGTTATTACAGTGAATTGTTTTTTTTTTTTTTTTTTTTTTTTGCTCTCCAGTTAAACAGCTACCTGGGGTGGGGTGCTGGCCTGTGGTATCAGCACAGGGCACTGACTGAGCCAGCTACTCCTTTGACAAAAAATACTCTGTTTAGACAGGGAGATATAATGTGAGTGAAAATATCTGGATCACTCCAGTGGAGACATGGATGATACTTGAAATGTAATTGGATGCAGAAAAAGGACTTTCTATTTTTTCTATTGATTATAAGGACATATTTTGAGATAAGTCACCCTTGAAGGTAGCAATAAAGTACTACTCATACATAATAGAAATGTACAGAAGAAGCAAGCCCACCACTGTGTGGCAAGAGTAAATATGCTATTATAATATAGAAGCAATAAACCCATAGCCGTGAAGCTGTTGCAGCTTTCAGCATATTCAAAACAAGTTATTGCCACTGGGTTAGACTTTTTTGAAAGTTATGAAGGCCAGGTCTGAGCTTGACCAGAATGTTAGTCCCAAGCTCCACAGATCTTATGCTGTGTCATAGGCACTACGTCTTAAAGTTGAAATGACCTGGTTCCCCCTTGCTTGTTGATGTACTACATGATTGCAGTATTGTCTGTAACAACTTGAAAGAGTCCTGGAGAACAAAGATGATTCAGGGAGATGAGGGCCTTGATTGGGGCAAGCATCTCTTTTATATTTATGTGCTTGTATCTGTCCTTAGTGTCCCACACACCTTGCACTTTTACCCTCCTGAAACTGTTCCCAAGCAAAGTCTGAGGCTTCTATGGTGACTGACTGCTTTGGGGTAGGGAGTGAGAAGGGGAGACTTGGATTTAAGGATATTTGCTGTCTCCACCAAGTGATTTTTCTTCTGACAAACACCAGCACTGGGATTTAAAAACACAAAGGATATCGGTACTGGGACCAAAGAGAATTCAAATACTATTGTACAACACTTTTGAAGTGTTTTAACTGTATCCAGAGCCATCCAGGCTAAGATAAGAGTATTTTCTTGATTTATTACTTGCTTCGTATAGTGATAGCTACTGTTTTGAACATTTTTAAAAGCATTTATTTGTTTTTGTGGCAAATAATCATCATTTTTTGGTATGTTAGCTTTTTCTAGTTCTGTTTGTCTCCAGATTGCCTTCCAGAAGGGTAAATTGGCCAAGGATTTAGTTATTATTTTTTTTAATGTGCACTTGAAAGCTACGTCTGCTGTGCTGTTACATTAAGAAATTCAAAGATCATCCATCTTGTAGCAGAAGGTGTTTGCTTGGTCTCCCTGAGTTGGGAAACACTCCGGGGAGCTCAATGTGTGGTCATTTATTGGCTAGAGAGCAGAGAAGTTAGTTGTCAAGCTCTTCTTCTCTGCTATAAATCAAGCACGTTTTCACTGAGCTGCCCACTGTACAGTAGAATATGCACGGACAACAAAATTTCCCTGTAAAGTCAGGATTAGGTCTGAAACCTGTTAAGTAGTGTTGCATTGCATGGAAATAAGCTGACAGCAGCCAATTTGTACATTGAATAACATTACCATATCCTAGCACTCTATGACATCTTGCCCTTAACCCAGAAACTACCCTAGGAGACCACTGTTAAAACCAAGCCATTAATCCTAAACAGCTCACTCTATTACATGTCTAGACAACATGGATACTCAATTTCTTAATGTCTCTGTGGCTAGCTTGGTAGATTTGGGCATCCTAAAGCAGTATAGCAATTGTTTCATGTTCTCAGACAACCAGTTAATCATTAAAGAAAATACCACAGTATGCAAGAGATGCACATACATAACTTCCTTAGAGGCAAAAATCTCCCTTATAAATGAGGTTGTCAGAAATACCTACACTACATCCTTCAAACATACCAGTCACCACACACACACACACACACACACACACACACACACACACACACACACACACACACACACACACACACACACACACACACACATTGTCTTATGCTGAGGCACTTAAAATAAACCTTCCCTTATCTCAAAGACCCCCAAAGCCACCTAATGACAACACTGTTCTTCAGCAATCACTAAAATACATACTAAATGAAACTCCAAACATTTCACATAAGCCTACACACAATACTCCCCCAAGTCTATAAGTAAGGCATATACTTTACCTAATACTCTTGTCATTGGGGACTCCATTGTGTGACATACAGATGCCCTACTCACCAGGTTAGACAAGAAGAAGATAACTGTTTGTTGCCTGTCTGGAGCCAGGATCCACAATATCAAATACATACTCACTTCAGCTACCAATATGATTCTATCATAGTCCATGTGGGTGTAAATTACCTGAAACATACCTTATGGACTATATGAAAAGAGAGATAATGGGTCGTTCATAAAATGTGTCACAGACAGGTACAAGCCTTCCAATGAGTGGCATTCTACCTTCACCTAGGATGACGCCACAGGACGAACTTAAAAGAATTGATTTTAATAATTGGCTTAGTTTCTGGGGTCACTCCAGGGGGATCCAATATCTGTCAGCATGGGAACATGGGACCGACCATGTTGCATTGCCAATGATGGGCTGCACCTCTCCCCTGTAGGCTTTTAGATATTGGCTAAAACATTATCCACCCCCTTAGAGCCTTTTTAAGGCAATGGCCAAAAGACAAAACTAATAATATAGAGAAAAAGCCTCCAAGCAAGCTTAAGGTGTTACTGCTCAGTGACAGGAGCCTAAACAAAAAGCTCCACATCTCTTCATACCGTTCTCACTCTGGAGAATGCAGACATCTGTGCCGTGACCGAGACTTGGTTTAAAGCCATAGAAAGTACTCCAGCGAATTCTGGCCCTGCTCTTCATATTCTTTACTTTTCTCTGTTTGTTTGTTTGTTTGTTTCTTTCTTTGTTTGCTTGTTTTGGGGCACTTTCTGTTGCTGCCTGATTTTCGTTTACTTCTAGTTTGTGTTCTAGTCCTGCTCCTTTCATAAAATGCTCGTTTTAATCTGAGCAAAGATGTCATGTTAGATTGTTTTCTTCATGTTTGGATCTGATTGTGTCAATGAATATGCATGCAGTAGCACAACTACATACTTATATATATAGTCAGTTTTCATGAGGCCAATGAGGAGTGGTGATTCATCACTGTGACATAGCAGAAATTCCCTGAGGCTCCAAGAGCAGAATATTTTTTTTACATTTATTTCATTGAATTGCACTTCTTAACACTTATAGTTGTGCTGTACAGTAAATCTATTACATTTTGCACTGTTATAAAACTTTTTTTACTGTTTCACTGCATTTTTGTACTGTTTTATACTGTTTTAACTGTATTTTCATTGCTAGATAGTGTTTCATTACTGTAATTACATTTTATTGAACTACTTAACTATAAACTTCTTTTTCACACTGAGAGTTGCATTTTCTGTTTACGAGTGCTCAGTCTGTGCTTTTCTGTGCATTTTTTGTGAGGTTTCTGTGTTCTAGTCAGGTAGCATAGTCCGCTGTATCCAGGCCTGGTTGTTTTGCTTTTTGAGTTTCCTGTGTTTCTGGCAGCCATCTTAAGCTGGTAGGGGCTTGTCTTCTCTGTTACTGAAAGTAACCGGGCTGCCTGACCTTCTCTGACCTTTACAGCAGTCTGAGACAGACCAAGAAACAGATTTAAAGGGGAAAAAAAAAACGGAACTCGCCAAGCAACTCGCATGCGCAGTTCGAGTTCGGACTTTGTGAGTCAGTCGGACTGTTTTTTTAATGCAAGTCAGCCACTTTTTAAGTAAAAAATATTTTTTGTTTAAGTATGTTGTGCTTTTCTTTTTCTTACACAGCTGGTGGGCTGCAGTCCTGGAGTCCGATGCCACGAGCCGCCACTGCCAGGCTATACTTCATACCACACCTTTTGGCCACCTAACCTGGACTGAAACACTAAAGGCGAAGGTGTGTCCATATTCATTAAGAATATCCACACCTCCAGGCTAGTTTTTCAGCATAATGCATCCGAGATTATCCAAGTGCAACTAACTCTGGGCAAGACCACAATCAAAAATGTAGCTTTCTACAGATCCCCCACCATGCCCCATGATTCCCACTCCTCATTTCTTGATACACTGGAAAATATTAGGGTACAACCTAACACCCTAATAATGGGCGATTTCAACTACCTCACCATTAACTGGGAAAACTACTCATGTACCAACTCTTGTGCTCAGCGTTTTCTGGAATTCATAAATTCCAACGCCTTGGATCAACTTATCCACACCCCCCACCAGAGGCAGCAATATCCTAGACCTGGACATTACCAACACGGGCAACCGGTGTTCCACACCAGAGGTCAATTCCATGTTGGTCAGATCCGACCACAAGCTAATCACCCTAGACATCCACATCCCACCCCCACCCTCACTAGGGAAACCACCGTAAAAAATTTCTCCAAAGCCATCTTCATGCTTCTTAAGACAGAAGAGGCAAACTTCACGACACCCATGCTGATGGACAATAGTGGTACGACTGCTGAATCCTACACAAATGCACTCTATAAGCACTTACACAAGTGCATGGATCGTGCAATCCCTAACAGAACCAAGATGTTATCCTCCAAAAAAAGGAAGCTAATCTAAACAAACTCTACAACAGAAGAAAGAAACCATTGCAAAAAAAGAGTAAAATCCCATGATTGGAGGAACTCCCTGGTCAGCCTCCATAGGAAGCTGAGATCCCTCATAAAATCCTCCAAAGCTAGTTATGAAAACAAAATCGCCACTGATTCTAAAGACAACCATAAAGCATTCTATAGCTATGTCAAGAATCTCAATGGCAGCACTCAGATCTGCTCTGAGTTACAGCACAATGGCACTAAATATACAGAACCAACTGATATTGCCAAAATCCTGGCAGATAGGTTCAGTGCTAACTTTACCCCTCTCTCATCCACTAAAGGGCCCATCTCTATACCGGAAGAATGCAAAGTTCCTGTAATCATGGCTGCACAGGTAAAAAACACACTCTCCAAAGTCAAAAACACAGCATCCATGGGACCTGACAACATCCCAAATTGCGTCCTACATGAACTACAGAATGAACTGGCACCCCATCTAAGTACCATGTTCAATCATAGCCTCACCTCAGACTTTGTGCCCACTGAATGGCACACAGCAATGGTTATTCCACTCCACATAGGGGGAGCCACCATGGCCCCCTGCAACTACCACCCCATTAGCCTGACGAGCCTGGTCTGCAAGGCTATGGAATGTATCATCATGGAACTTATAAACAATGACATTGGTAATCTCCAAACTGTGGACCCAACCCAGTTTGGGTTTGTAAAAGGTAGATCATGTCTCCTAAACCTGATAGACTTCTTTGAAATGGTCACCAAAGCTGTAGATGAGAGTAAGGTGGTTCACACAGCCTATCTAGATCCTGCCAAAGCTTTTGGCACCATCCCCCACTCTGGAATTATAAATAAACTCACTAAACTAGGCATAAATCCCTATGTCACAAGATGGGTTGCAAACTGGCTCACTGACCCACACTGTGAAAGTAGCAGACTCCAAATCCAACTTCAGACCAGTGACAAGTGGAGTACCACAGGGTTCAGCCCTGGGTCATCTCCTGTTTGGTATCTACTTCTCTGAAGTACAGGCTAACACAGAAGGTATTTGGCTAATGAAGTTCGCAGACGACTGCAAACTAGGAGCCATAATCAAACTCCTAATGATGTGGACATTCTACAAAAGGGCCTCATTGAGACAGATCCCTGGTGTCAAAGCCATGGCCTCAAGCTCAATGCCAAAAATTACATTGTCATCCCTTTTGGTAAAAACTCTGTACCCATGAACTACCACATAGGCGGTAGTCTACTTAATACCGAAAGTGTGATAAGAGACCTTGAGACACAGGTGGACAGTAGTCTCTCCTTTGATAATCACATCACCACAGTAGTCAGGAAATACTTCTACGTGGCACACCTCATCACAAAAGGTTTCTCATCCAGGAAAAAAGAGGTCATTGTCCCCCACTACTCATCACTCATTAGACCCATTTTAGAGTACAACGCCCCTTTTAGTATGTACCTCACAAGACATCTACAACAACTGGAAAGGCCGCAGAAATACCTCACAAAGAGGATTACTTGCCTCACACAGATGCCCTACGCAGACTGTCTCAAAAAACTCCAGCTTTACTCCGTCGCATATCGCCTACTCAGATGCGATCTCTGCCTAACATACAAAGCTATGTCAAACCCAGAGCTGTTGGGCATGCCCCACTTAAAGAAATCCCAATCCATTCGAGCTACACACTCCAGGGACCTAAACCTTGTCACCACAATAAACAGAACATGCTGGAGGGATAGATTCCTGTCCCAGAGACTTCCCATACTCTGGAACAAACTAAATATCTATATCAAATAAAGCTCCACATTAGCACTCTTCAAGAAGAATCTTAATGATTGGATGGGAGATAGGAAATTCACCCCGGTGATCACTTCTGTGGCTTTGCTCGACAGGGGCACAGGAAAATAATTTTCTTGGGTGGCAAAAGCCAGGGTACCTTTTGGCTAGGCTTATATAGGCCCTGGGGCCAATAGCCTAGTACCTACCTATGAACCTAGGAAAAGAGCTTGAGGAGTGGACAAGCCAGATTCTGCCATACTACTCATCTGTCAGAGGACAGCAGAGGAAGTTTTAGGAAGCATGTAGGAGTTTTTGGATAGGGCAGTTAGCAGAGGATTTCTAGAATATTATGACAAACAGGACATCTCAAAATTTGCAGGTAAGATGTGATTCTTAACAGAGTTATAATGCACTTGATTATTATAGTGATGAAGGAATTCCCATACCAGTGATTTGCACAGTTGATTGGAACCGGGGTGGTTTGGGAGTATGAAAAACATCTGGATGGGTGACTGACATAAAAGGTCTGGAAGCTGTCTGCTGTCCATGGTACTCTAGTCATCACAGGAGTGCTCCATAGGTAAGGAGGCTTCACTGATTGTCATTTGGAAATGTGCTATGGAAGGCTTTTACTTTAGTCACTGACAGGATGCCATGTAAGGTGCTAGTGACCATGATTATTGGTGGACTGAGATGGAAAGAAGGTAGAATTGCACAGGTGTCAGACCACTGACAGGTGAGCAAGAGGAGGTTCCAGACACAGTATACCAATAACTGACATGTGGGAGTGAAGGTACTCTGACAGCTAACAAGTGGGGGAGATGACCAACTGGGAAAACTGATGGTTATTTGGGAGGTACAGTTGGAAACACTGAGTATTACTATGTTGCACACTCTCTGCTCAAATGTTGATTATAAAGCAGCACAGATGGAGACACAAATAACTGATGAGGGGTGAAGGGGGGAAGGTATATAGATTACTATGGAGAAGGAGGCTAAGAGTGGATGAGGGTAGCTGGAAACTGAAGTTACTGAATGGAGAGCAGAGTGGCAGTGGACACTGGTCACTACTGAGAGGTGGGTGGGGATCCCAGTCACAGGCAGGTGTATGTGGAGGATGCCCAGGGAATGTTACCATAAGTAGGAAGCTTGAGTGTAGTTTTTGCAAAATTCACTGTTACACTGTAGAGGAAGTTCCAATCACAGTGAGGCTTGAGGCTAGATTCTGCCCTTCTGAGCTGGGAATTTCTGGTTAAAGGCTTATTGCGCATGCTTACTTGAACTGTTTCTTTCTGAAATCGGTACGCCTTGTTTGCTGTAGCATAGACTAGATTCAGGCCAGCTGGATCTAGCTTTGTTTGTATAACTTGTGTACTGATCCAGGCCATCTTTTTTGGAGAAGGTTTCTCTGTACCCTAGTGGCAGAACTGTGCAGTTAGAACTTGTCTGATTAAAGACTGCTGGAACAGGGCTCAATTTTAAGCTTTTTAACTGGTTAATTGGGTAAAGTGTTGTTTTGATTGTATCTGCTCTATTTTCTGGAAAAAAAAATATGTATATATATATATATATATATATATATATATATATATATATATATATATATATATACTTGTTTCTCGCCTTTCTGAACTAGTATAGTCCAGTTTTCAGGTTATTGCTGAATCCAGGGCTGTGTTACAAGTTTCTCTGTTGCCATACCTTACTTGGATAGAAGGAAGTTTCTCTGTTCACCTGTAAGAGAGGGGAGCTTTGAGCAGGCTATCTGTCCCTGGAGGAGTGGTTTCAGCCCAGAAGTTAGTAGTTTATTGGCCATTTTGGGGTCATTTTTATCTCTTTCATTTCCCTGCTATAAAACCCGCATTTGTGCGGTTTTGGGCACCGGGCAGCACCATTTAGCTAGAGTTAAACTATTCTCGGCTCCACAAAGGCTGCTCTTCAATTTTTCCCTTGGAACTAGACAAACTTTCAACTTTAGCACTCAAACCATTCATTTCACAAGTCAAGCACTTGCTTAAAACTCATAGCAAGCACTAATTAACCCTAGCACTAGACCCCCCTATACTGTCCAGAAGGACAAGGCTCTCTATTCGTCCCCACCAGCCAATCAGAAAAAACAGCTCACTCTACCTATTCAGGCATGTCCAAAGGACAGTTTCCGGTGTACTCTCCAGTCCAACTTGTGAATCTGGGCATTTTGAGGCAATGTTACAACTGCCTCATATACACAGACAACCCTCTCCTCCTACCACCAAACACTAATATATGCGAGAGATGCAATTATACAGCCAAACTGGAGGCAAAGCTCTCTCAACCCAAGACTGGAATTGACAGTCAAGAGGAGAAGGATAATACTTGCAACACACCACCAGTCTCAAATAAACCTAATAAACCAACACCGGCAAATAACACACATGAATACATGAAAACATACTCAGAGGCTCTAAATAAAAATCTGCAAAAGCAACAGAGACCTCCAAAGCAGACATACAAGCAACCTACACACCCCATCACCAACCATGAAACACATACTTCACATAATCACAGCCATTAATGCAAAATAACATACCCAACACACTAGTAATAGGCGACTCTATAGTCAGGCATACTGATGTTCCTCTAACTAGGCTAGACAAGGAGAAGGTGCCAGGATCCGCCACATAACACAAGCACTCAGGTCACTCCAGAACAAGTACAAATACAACTCTGTCATTGTCCATATTGGTGTAAATTACCTGAGACGTACCTCCCTGGACTAAAGAGACATGGAAGAGCTCTCTGATCATGTAGCCCAGGCCAGTATGACCCTGACCCTGAGTAGCATCCTGCCCTCACCAAGAAGGATGCCACAGTATAAAGAAAAAATGATCAGTTTCAACAATTGGCTAAGTTTCTGGTGTCATTCAAAGGGGATCCAGTATCTATCCATCTGGGATGACATGCTCAACAAGCCACATTGCTTCGCAAGAGATGGCTTGCACCTGTCACCCTTAGGCTTTTGAATACTGGCCAAGGCTCTTGCCACCCCCATAGTGCCTTTTTTAGGCAAGGCTCAAAAGACAAACCCACCACCATAAATAGCACAAGTAACCAAAAACTGAGGGTAATGCTACTCAACGCCAGAAGTCTAAACCTCAAAATGCACGCACTCGAGGCACTCCTCAGTGTGGAGAACATTGACATGTGTGCAGTAACAGAAACCTGGTTTAAGGCTCCTGAGAGCACCCCAGCACTACTAGGCTATAATTCATACCATACCTTTCGGCCACAGAATCAGGACCGAAACACAAAAGGCGGGGGTGTATCCATATTCATCAAGGATACCCACACCTCCAGGTTAGTGGCGCAGCACAATGCATCAGAGATCATCCATGTGCAACTAACAATGAGCAAAACTGCAATCCAAATTGTAGCTTGCTACAGATCACCCACCATGGCCCAGGACCCGCATTCCGCATTTCTGGAGACACTGGGAAATATGAAGGTCAATTATCCAAACATAAACTGGGAGAACTACTCAAGTACTAACTCCCTTGCCCAACGCTTCCTAGAATTTCTAAACTCGAATGCCCTGGATCAACTGGTCAACACCCCCACCAGAGGGAACAACATATTGGACCTGGTCATCACCAACATGGGTGACCGGTGTTCCACACTGGAGGTCAACCCCTCACTGGTTAGATCAGACCATAGACTAATCACTCTGGATATCCACATTCCCCCCCATCCCCAATCAAGGAAACCACCATGAAAAACTTTTCAAAAGCAAACTTCACGTTATTTAAGACCGAGGTGGAAAGGTTCACAGCACCCATGCTAAAGGACAATGCTGTCATAGGTTCATAGGTTCATAGATTAGTACTAAGCTAACTGCTCTTGCGAGCCATTTTAAGCCTAGCCAGTTATCCCTTGTGAGACTCAAACCCTGCACCTTGTGTTTGTAAGGCAAACACCTTAACCATTAGGCCACCCTCCCAACCCTGTTGTCCAAGCTGCTGAAACCTTTACAAAGGCACTCTATGAGCATCTGCAAGAATGCATGGATCATGCTATCCCAAGTAAAACCAAGACTCACTCCTCCAAGAAAAGGAAACCAGTCTGGTGGACCCCTGCCATAAACAAGCTATACAACAGAAGGAGGAAACTAGTACAGAAAAGAGTAAATTCCCAAGAAGGAAAGACATCCCTGATCAGTATCAGCAAGAAACTACGATCCCTCATTAAATCATCCAAGGCTAGTTTCGAAAGAAAAATTGCCAATGACTCCAAAGATAACCACAAAGCGTTCTTTAGCTATGTCAAGAACCTAAGTGGAAACTCTCAGATCTGCTCTGAGTTAGTGCAGAATGGCACATAATACACTGAACCGACTGATATTGAAAACATTCTGGCAGACAGGTTTAATGCAAATTTCACCCCCTCTCACCCCCTAAAGGGCCCATAAGCATACCAGAAGAATGCAGGGCCCCATCAATCACCGATGCACAGGTTAAAACAGCCCTATCCAAAGCCAAAAACACAGCTTCAATGGGACCGGACGGGGTCCCAGGCTGTGTCTTACAAGAGCTCCAAAATGAACTAACCCCTCACCAAAACACACTGTTCAAACTCAGCCTCTCTACAGGCTACATACCCATAGAGTGGCGCACAGCAACAGTTACCCCGCTCCACAAAGGTGGAGCCACAACGGACCCTGGGAACTATCTCCCTATAAGCCTGACTAGCCTGGTCTGCAAGGCTATGGAACGCATCATCATGGAACTCATTAACAGAGACATTTGGAACCTCCAAACCTTGGACCCTACCGAGTTTGGTTTTGTTAAGGGCAGATCATGCCTCCTAAACCCGGTGGACTTCTTTGAGATGGTTACCAAGGCATTAGATGAATGAAAGGAGGTCCACACAGCCTACCTAGACCTCGCAAAGGCTTTCAACGCCATTCCCCATTCTAGTATTATAGACAAGCTCACCAGCTTGAACATAAACCCCTACGTCACGAGATGGGTTACCAACTGGCTCATGCATAGAACCCACATGGTAAGAGTTGCAGGCTCTACGTCCGACTCTAAACCGGTTAAAAGTGGCGTCCCCTGGGCTCAGTCCTAGGACCCCTCCTGTTTGGTTTATACTTCTCAGAGGTACAGGCAAGCATAGGAGGACTATGGCTGACCAAATTCGCAGACGACTTCAAACTAGGGGCCATAATTGATTCTACGACTGATACAGACACCCTTCAGATGGGTCTCACTGAGACGGATACCTGGTGTCAAAATCATGGCCTCAAGCTAAATGCCAAAAAGTGCACAGTCATCCCCTTTGGAAAAAACAAAATACCCGTGAACTACCCCATAGGTGGTAATTCCCTAAATACAGAAAATGTAATAAGGGATCTGGGGACCCAAGCAGATAGTAATCTCTCCTTTGATAATCATATTGCCAAGGTGGTTAGAAAATCCTTCTATGTGGCCCACCTAATCACAAAAGGGTTCGCATCTAGAACAAAAGAGGTTATTGTGCCACTCTACTCATCACTCATTAGACCCATCATAGAATACAACGCCCCATTTGGGATGTACCTTACAAGACACCTACAACAGCTGGAAAGGCCACAAAAGTACCTCACCAAGAGGATTACTGGCCTCAAACAGATGCCCTATGCAGCCCGAATCAAGAAACTCCAGCTGTACTCAGTTGCATACCGCTTACTCAGAGGTGATCTATGCCTTTCATACAAGGCCATGCCCAACCCAGAATTGATGGACATGCTCCACCTAAAAAAAACAAATCCCAGAGAGCCACACGCTCTAGAGATATAAACCTCACCACAACAATAAATAGGACATGCTGGAGGGATAGATTCCTATCCCAGAGACTCCCCATGCTTTGGAATAGGATTCCAATATATATCAGGAAGAGCCCCTCACTAACACTCTTCAAGAGAAACCTTGGCGGGTGGATGGGAAACAGAAAATTTACCCTGGGGATCACTGCACTGGCTCTGCTGGACAGTGGTGCAGGGAACTAATGGCTCTGCTGGACAGTGGCACAGGGAACTGATGGCTCTGCTGGACAGAGGCACTGGGAACTAATCTAAGGGGGTGGCGAAAGCCAACACATTCTGGCTAGGCTTATAAATGCCCTTGAGCAGATAGCCTAGTACTTACCTATGAACCTATGAACCTATAAAGGTTGACCACCACATGTGTCCAATGTAACAATCAGGTTTGGGGAGATAAATGCATTGGCAGGTGGGGGACATCCAATGTTGCCAAATGAGTTCTATACTGGTATATTCTTGTGTATACATGCAGACTTTTTGCTACCAGCAGTTGTGACTATGAACTGTATTTCCATACTTACAGGATATACTGGTTATTTTGCATTTCCATATGGCATTAGCAGCAAATATATGTGCATGGGCTTTTGTCTTGATTTCACCATGTTATCCATTTTAAAAGACACAAGTCTGGAGTAAAAAATAGTACCAGATATAAAGGCTTCATAAATCCAACCTGATATATTTTAAATATATGTAATGTGATGGGAGACAGGATGAGTGGATAAGGGCAGCTGGAAACTGAAGTTACTGAATGGAGAGGAGAAAGGCAGAATAACACATGAGTCAGACTTTCTAACAGATGAGCAAGAGGAGGTGCCAGGCACAGGACACCAATAACTGACCTGCTCACCAATCTGCATAACTCCACCAAGACAAAAATGGAACAATGCTATAACAAAGTTGCAAAGTTCGCAACAAACTCCAAATATTATACACAACATTGTAAACCACTACAAGAACTAAATTGGCTTGAGCTCTCCAACCAACTAACATATAGGTTCATAGGTTCATACTAGGCTATCTTCCCTAGGGCATTTATAAGCCTAGCCAGAATGTGTTTGGCTTTCGCCACCCATTTTAAATTTATTTTGCTATGCCCTTTTTCGAGGTTAGTATACTGTGCCTCTGTCTAACAGTGACACAGAAGTGATACCCGGGGTAAACCTACGATCTCCCATCCACTCATCAAGATTCCTCTTGAAGAGAGTCAATGAGGGACTCTGCCTAACCTGGACTGGGATTTTATTCCAGAGTGAAGGGAGTCTCTGGGTTATGAATCTGTCCCTCCAGCATGTCCTATTTATTTCAGTGCTGAGGTTCAAGTCTCTCGAGCATGTAGCTTGATGGGATTTGGATTTTCTGAGCTGCAGCATGTCCATTAATTCTGGGTTGGACATGGCTTTATACGTCAGGCACATATCGCCTCTGAACAGGCGGTATGCCACTGAGTAGAGCTGGAGTTTCTTTAACCGGGCAGCATATGGCATCTGTTTGAGCCCTTTGTTCCTCATGGTGAGGTACTTTTGGGGTCTTTCCAGTTGCTGCAGGTGTCTGGTAAGGTACATCCCAAAAGGGGCATTGTACTCAATTATGGGCCTGATGAGGGATGAGTAAAGAGGCACGATGACCTCCCCTGATCTAGATGTGAATACCTTCATGATTAGGTGGGCTATATAAAATATTTTTCTAACCACTTTGGCCACGTGGTTGTCAAATGAGAGGTTGCTATCAACTTGGGTCCCCAGGTCCCTAATTACTTCTTCCATACTTAATGGATTACCACCTATGTGGTAATTTGTGGGCACTTTGTTTTTGCAAAAGGGGATGACTATACACTTTTTGATATTTAGCTTGAGGCCATGGCTCTGGCACCAGTTGTCTGTTTCTATGAGGCCCTTTTGGAGGATGCTTGTGTCGGCTGGAGAGTCAATTATGGCACCCAGTTTGCAGTCATCTACGAACTTGGTCAGCCACAGTCCTTCCATGTTGGCCTGTACCTCCGAGAAATATATACCGAACAAGAGAGGTCCCAGGACTGAGCCTTGTGGGACACCACTTGTAACTGGTTTGGAGTCTGACATGGCTCCAGCAATTCTAACCATGTGGGTTCTGTCCTTGAGCCAGTTTGCAATCCCTCTAGTGACATAGGGGTTTATATTTAAGCTGGTGAGCTTATCTATAATGCCTGAGTGGGGTATTGTATCGAAGGCTTTTGCGAGGTCCAGGTAGGTTGTGTGGATGACCTTCCCCTCGTCAATGGCCTTGGTGACTGTTTCAAAGAAATCAACCAGGTTTAAGAGGCAGGATCTGCCCTTAACAAAGCCGAACTGGGTAGGATCCAGTGTCTGTAGGTCCCCAATATCTTTATTTATGAGGTCCATGATGATCTTTCCATAGCTTTGCAGACCAAGCTAGTCAGGCTTATGGGGCGATAGTTTCCAGGATCCGTTGAGGCACCACCTTTATGGAGAGGGACCACTGTTGCTGTACGCCACTCTTTGGGCACATATCCTGTAGTAAGGCTGAGATTGAACAGTAGTTTTATGTTTGGGTTTAGCTCTTCTTGGAGTTCATGTAGGACGCAGCCGGGACACCATCTGGTCCCATTGATGCTGTGTTTTTGCTTTGGAGAGGGCGGCTCTTACCTGCGGATCTGAGACGTCAGGGGGGCGGCACCCTGCTGGGGTAGATATTTGCCCTTCTGGTGGGGAGGGAGTTTGCGCTGAACCTGTCAGCTAGGATGTTGGCAATGTCTGTGGGTTCAGTGTATTTTTTGTTATTTTGGACTAATTCTGAGCATATCTGGGAATTACCACCCAGGTTCCTAACATAACTAAAGAAAGCCTTGTGATTATCCTTAGTGTCCTGTGCAATTTTTCTCTCGAAGCTGGTCTTAGACAATTTTATGAGTGCCCGTAGTTTTTTGCTAATATTGATCAGTAATGCCTTCCCTTTTTGGGATTTTGCTCTATCATTTAGTAGCTTCCTCCTTCTATTGTATAGTTTGTTTATGGCTGGGGTCCACCAGACAGGACATCTGCCTTTGGAGGATTTCGTCTTGGTTTTATTTGGGATCGCATGATCCATGCATTCCTGAAGGTGTTCATAGAATGTGTTTATAAAGGATTCTGCGGTCTGGGCCGTATTTTCCACAGGCCCGGGGGCTTTGAAGGATTCCACCTCGGTTTTGAGGAGTGTGAAATTTGCTTTAGAGAAGTTTTTCACTGTGGTTTTCTGGGCAGGGGGTGGGGTCAGGATGTGAATATCCAGTGAGATTAGTTTATGGTCTGATCTTACCAGTGAGGGATACACTTCTGGTCTGGAGCATAGAGTCCCCATGTTGGTGATGATCAGGTCCAGTATGTTTTCCCCTCTTGTGGGAGTGGTAACAAGTTGTTCCATAGCATCTGAGTTTATAAATTCTAGGAACCTTTGGGCTAGGGTGTTGGAGCTAGAGTAATGCTCTCAGTCTATGTTTGGGTAGTTGAAGTCGCCCAATATAATGGTGTTTAGAGAGACCTTCATATTTTCCAGTGTTCTCAGAAAGGCCGAGTGGGGTTCCTGGGTTTGGGAGGGTGGTCTGTAGCAGGCTATAAACTGGAAGGCAGTTTTACCCACTGTTAGTTGCACATGGATAGTCTCTGATGCTTCGTGCTTTGCCACCAACCTGGAGGTGTGGGTATCTTAGATGAATATTGATACTCCCCCTCCTTTTGTGGTTCGGTCCAAGTTTTGGGGCCGAAATGCATGGTATGAGGTATAACCTGGTAGTGCTGGGGTGCTCTCGGGAGCCCGGAACCAGGTTTCTGTTACTGCACAGATATCGATGTTCTCCATGCTAAGGAGAGTTTTGAGTGCGTGCATCTTGAGGTTTAGACTTCTGGTGTTGAGTAGCATTACTCTTAGTTTCTTACCCCTTGTGATACCTATGGAGGTGGGTTTGTCTTTTGAGCCTTGCCTAAAAAAGGCACTATGGGGGTAGCAAGAGCCTTTGCCAATATCCGAAAGCCCAGGGGTGACAGGTGCAAGCCATCCCTAGCGAAGCATCGTGGCTTGTCGAGCATATCATCCCAAGCTGACAGGCATTGGATCCCCTTTGAATGACACCAATACTTAAGCCAATTGTTGAAATTGATCATCTTGTCTTCATATTGTGGCTTCATTCTTGGTGAGGGTAAGATGCTACTCAAGGTTAGGGTCATACCGGCCTAGGCTACATGCTCAGAGAGCTGCTTTATGTCTCTTTTCATGTAGTCCAGGGAGGTACGTCTCAGGTCATTCACACCAGCATGGACAATGACTGAGTCATATTTGTACTTACCTTGGAGTGACCTGAGTGCTTGTGTTATGTGGTGGATCCTAGCGCCCGAAAGGCTGCTCACCGTGACCCTCTCCTTGTTCAGCCTGGTGAGTGGGACGTCAGTGTGCCTGACGATAGAGTCACCTATTACAAGTGTATCAGGTGTGTTGTTTAGTCTTAAGGGCTGTGACTGTTCGGCACACTGGCTTTGTGAGATATGTGTTGCACGTGTTTTGTTTTGGGGTAGCGGTTGCTTGGGTGTCTGCTTTGGAGGTCTCTGCTGCTTAGGCAGATCTTTATTTAGAGCCTCCGAGTATGTTTTTGTGTGATTATGTGTTTGGTTTGCTGTCGTGGTAGGTCTATGTGAGTGAACTGGAACAGCACCAAAACAAGAAAACAAGAAGGGGATACCACTTGCTCAGCCTTCGACTCAAGTACAAGTCCAAAAAAAGTTGTCCAGAAGCAGAGATCATTTAGAAATACTCCTTGTTAAGGCTTTAACCCAAAGAACATGAAACCAGTGAATAAATATTCAGAACTGGAACAAATCTTCTTTATTCAGACATAAAGTAAAATATATATAATATATAATAGTAGGTCTATGTGAGACTGGAATTGTAGTGAGTGTGGTTTCCTTCTCCTCCTGACTGGTTATGCCAGTACTGAGTTGAGAGAGCTTAGCCTCCAGTTTGGCTATATGGTTGCATCTCTCACATGTGTTGGAATTTGTTGGGAGGAGGAGAGGGTTGTCTGTGTACATGAGGCAGTTGTAACATTGCTCAAGATTCCCAGATTCACCAGCTGGACCGGAGAGGAGATTGACAACTGACCTTTGGACATGCTAGAATAATATTGGGAATTCCTTAATAATTGAAAACAAGGGCCAGTGGGGAGTGAGGGTGTAGTGCTTTTAATTTTTAGTGCTGACTTGTATAATTGCTTTAGCGAGCAAGTGCCAGGTAACTTAAGTGCAATGTGTTACAGGTAACTTAAACGCAAAAACGACAAACAGTAACTTTCTTTCAAGTGAAACAAGGAAATAAGTACAGTAAGCAATGCAGATATCACTAGTGATCCACAGAAGCGCTGAGAAGCCGCGTATTAGGTGGAATTAGCATTCCAGGGAAATAACAAGCAAACAAACAACAAGCATATAAACAAAGCTAGATTCAGCGGGCCTGGATCTAGTCTATGCTACAGCAAACAAGGTGTACCAATTTCAGTAAGATACAGTTCAAATATTCAGGCACTATAAACCTTTAACCAGAAATTCCCAGGTCAGAATGGCAGAGTCCAGCCTCTTCTCCCACAAGAGTGCAGACCACGAACCTTCTTAATGTAAAATAACTGGCCTGAAGCCCAAGTGCTTAAACCAGAACTAATACACTTTAAGAATAACAGACACTGGGCTCTCAATCAGCAGTTCTCAACTTAGAAGGATGAAAGCTACCTGTCCTGCCACCACAGTGCATGCCACAAACCTTCCTAATGTAAAACAACTGGTCTGAAGCCCAAGTGCTTAATCCAAAAGACTTAGAATGATAGCTACACTTTAATCAAGTTACTACCAAGCAGTAATAAATACAATTGAATACTTTAGAGAATACCTGGATTAGTGCTCAAGTTACACAAACAAAGCTAGATCCAGCAGGCCTGAATCCAGTCTATGCCACAGCAAACAAGGTACACCAACTTCAGTAAGAAGCAGTTCAGATATGCATGCACTATAAGCCTTTAACCAGAAATTCCCAGCTCAGAAGGGCAGAGTCCAGCCTCTCCTCCCACAAGAGTGCAGACCACGAACTCTCTTAATGTAAAATAACTGGCCTGAAAGCCCAAGTGCTTAAACCAGAATTAATACACTTTTAGAATAACAGACAATGAGCCCTCAATCAGCAGTTCCCAACCTAGAAGGATGTAAGCTACCTGTTCTGCCACTACAGTGCAGACCACAAACCCTCTCAGTGCAAAACAACTGGTCCGAAGCCCAAGTGTTTAAACCAAAAGGCTTAGAATGAGTTACACCAAGCAGTAATAAATACAACTGAGTAATTTTAAGATGATGCAAAAGTAAAATAAAGTAGGTAGAAACACAAGTACAGTAAAAACAGATGAATTTTTTTTTTCTGAACAAGTGCTGAGATCAAAGAAACAGATTTGAGTGCTGAAACTAGAAAACTGGCTAGTTATAAGAAAAAAAAACTAAGCTAGAAGGCTTCCCTCCAACACAGAAGGGCTTGGGGGTTCAGAAGTCTACAAATAGTCTATACCACTTAACAGGAAAGGCAGGAAACAAGCTTAAATTTTTTTTCTGTTTCCCAGATGCTCTCTTTGTACACAGTAGGAGTGCCTGAAATCAGAATATGATCTCGCTGCACTCATTTGAGTGAGCAAATGAGATGGGCCCAGAAGGACTATCCAAACACAAATTTACAAGAGGGGTGGGCAGTTTAAAGGCCACTAAGATTAACACCAAAACAAAAACAGGGAGGGTGGGTTGGACTAACTGAAGAGCAGAGTCAAAACTTCCAGTTCAGTTAATATTCCTGCAACACACAGTTAAAATCAATTTAAATACTGTATTTTTTTGAAAGAAAAAGTGCAGATAAAGGTACTTAAATTCTCTTATACGTCCAGTTGAATACAGCAAGTTCTTAGCCGGCCAAAGCTGAGGTTTTTAAGCAGAAAATATTTAACACTGTACCACTTAAATAGGCAAGGACAGGAAATCAAAGAATGTGGCTACCCCCACACCTGTAATTACTAGCAAATAACAAAATTCAGCAAACACTGACTAACTTCCAGTCCAGTTGATATTCCTGCAACACACAGTTAAAATCAATTTAAATACTGTATTTTTTTGAAAAGAAAAGTGCAGATAAAGGTACTTAAATTCTCTTATACGTCCAGTTGAATACAGCAAGTCCTTAGCCAGCCAAAGCTGAGGTTTTTAAGCAGAAAATATTTCACACTGTACCACTTAAATAGGCAAGGACAGGAAATCAAAGAATGTGGCTACCCCCACACCTGTAATTACTAGCAAATAACAAAATTCAGCAAACACTGACTAACTTCCAGTTCAGTTAATATTCCTGCAACACACAGTTAAAATCAATTTAAATACTGTATTTTTCTGAAAAAAAAGTGCAGATAAAGGTACTTAAATTCTCTTATACGTCCAGTTGAATACAGCAAGTTCTTAGCCGGCCAAAGCTGAGGTTTTAAGCAGAAAATATTTCACACTGTGCCACTTAAATAGGCAAGGACAGGAAATCAAAGAATGTGGCTACCCCCACACCTGTAATTACTAGCAAATAACAAAATTCAGCAAACACTGACTAACTTCCAGTTCAGTTAATATTCCTGCAACACACAGTTAAAATCAATTTAAATACTGTATTTTTTTGAAAAAAAAAGTGCAGATAAAGGTACTTAAATTGTCTTATACGTCCAGTTGAATACTGCAAGTTCTTAGCCAGCCAAAGCTGAGGTTATTAAGCAGAAAATATTTCACACTGTACCACTTAAATAGGCAAGGACAGGAAATCAAAGAATGTGGCTACCCCCACACCTGTAATTACTAGCAAATAACAAAATTCAGCAAACACTGACTAACTTCCAGTTCAGTAAATATTCCTGCAACACAGTTAAAATAAATTTAAATACTGTATTTTTTGGAAAAAAAGTGCAGATAAAGGTACTTAAAATCTTTTATACATCCAGTTGAATACAGCAAGTTCTTAGCCGGCCAAAGCTGAGGTTTTTAAGCAGAAAATATTTCACACTGTACCACTTAAATAGGCAAGGACAGGAAATCAAAGAATGTGACTACCCCCACACCTGTAATTACTAGCAAATAACAAAATTCAGCAAACACTGACTAACTTCCAGTTCAGTTAATATTCCTGCAACACAGTTAAAATCAATTTAAATACTGTATTTTTTTGAAAGAAAAAAGTGGAGATAAAGGTACTTAAATTCTCTTATATGTCCAGTTGAATACAGCAAGTTCTTAGCCGGCCAAAGCTGAGGTTTTTAAGCAGAAAATATTTCACACTGTACCACTTAAATAGGCATGGACAGGAAATCAAAGAATGTGGCTACCCCACACCTGTAATTACTAGCAAATAACAAAATTCAGCAAACACTGACTAACTTCCAGTTCCGTTAATATTTCTGCAACACACAGTTAAAATCAATTTAAATACTGTATTTTTTGAAAAAAAAGTGCAGATAAAGGTACTTAAATTCTTTTATACGTCCAGTTGAATACAGCAAGTTCTTAGCCGGCCAAAGCTGAGGTTTTTAAGCAGAAAATATTTCACACTGTACCACTTAAATAGGCAAGGACAGGAAATCAAAGAATGTGGCTACCCCCACACCTGTAATTACTAGCAAATAACAAAATTCAGCAAACACTGACTAACTTCCAGTTCAGTTAATATTCCTGCAACACACAGTTAAAATCAATTTAAATACTGTATTTTTCTGAAAAAAAAGTGCAGATAAAGGTACTTAAATTCTCTTATACGTCCAGTTGAATACAGCAAGTTCTTAGCCAGCCAAAGCTGAGGTTTTTAAGCAGAAAATATTTCACACTGTACCACTTAAATAGGCAAGGACAGGAAATCAAAGAATGTGGCTACCCCCACACCTGTAATTACTAGCAAATAAGAAAATTCAGCAAACACTGACTAACTTCCAGTTCAGTTAATATTCCTGCAACACACAGTTAAAATCAATTTAAATACTGTATTTTTTTGAAAAAAAAAAGTGTAGATAAAGGTACTTAAATTCTCTTATACGTCCAGTTGAATACAGCAAGTTCTTAGCCGGCCAAAGCTGAGGTTTTAAGCAGAAAATATTTCACACTGTACCACTTAAATAGGCAAGGACAGGAAATCAAAGAATGTGGCTACCCCCACACCTGTAATTACTTGCAAATAACAAAATTCAGCAAACACTGACTAACTTCCAGTTCCGTTAATATTCCTGCAACACACAGTTAAAATCAATTTAAATACTGTATTTTTTGGAAAAAAAATGCAGATAAAGGTACTTAAATTCTTTTATACGTCCAGTTGAATACAGCAAGTTCTTAGCCGGCCAAAGCTGAGGTTTTTAAGCAGAAAATATTTCACACTGTACCACTTAAATAGGCAAGGACAGGAAATCAAAGAATGTGGCTACCCCCACACCTGTAATTACTAGCAAATAACAAAATTCAGCAAACACTGACTAACTTCCAGTTCAGTTAATATTCCTGCAACACACAGTTAAAATCAATTTAAATACTGTATTTTTTTGAAAAAAAAAGTGCAGATAAAGGTACTTAAATTCTTTTATACATCCAGTTGAATACAGCAAGTTCTTAGCCGGCCAAAGCTGAGGTTTTTAAGCAGAAAATATTTCACACTGTACCACTTAAATAGGCAAGGACAGGAAATCAAAGAATGTGCTAACCCACACCTGTAATTACTAGCAAATAACAAAATTCAGCAAACACTGACTAACTTCCAGTTCAGTTAATATTCCTGCAACACACAGTTAAAATCAATTTAAATACTGTATTTTTTTGAAAAATAAAAAAGTGCAGATAAAGGTACTTAAATTCTCTTATATGTCCAGTTGAATACAGCAAGGTCTTAGCCGGTCAAAGCTGAGGTTTTTAAGTAGAAAATATTTCACACTGTACCACTTAAATAGGCAAGGACAGGAAATCATAGAATGTGGCTACCCCCACACCTGTAATTACTAGCAAATAACAAAATTCAGCAAACACTGACTAACTTCCAGTTCAGTTAATATTCCTGCAACACACAGTTAAAATCAATTTAAATACTGTATTTTTTTGAAAAAAAGTGCAGATAAAGGTACTTAAATTCTCTTATACGTCCAGTTGAATACAGCAGGTTTTTAGCCGGCCAAAGCTGAGGTTTTTAAGTAGAAAATATTTCACACTGTACCACTTAAATAGGCAAGGACAGGAAATCAAAGAATGTCGCTACCCCCACACCTGTAATTACTAGCAAATAACAAAATTCAGCAAACACTGACTAACTTCCAGTTCAGTTAATATTCCTGCAACACACAGTTAAAATCAATTTAAATACTGTATTTTTTTGAAAAAAAAGTGCAGATAAAGATACTTAAATTCTCTTATACATCCAGTTGAATACAGCAAGTTCTTAGCCGGCCAAAGCTGAGGTTTTTAAGCAGAAAATATTTCACACTGTACCACTTAAATAGGCAAGGACAGGAAATCAAAGAATGTGGCTACCCCACACCTGTAATTACTAGCAAATAACAAAATTCAGCAAACACTGACTAACTTCCAGTTCAGTTAATATTCCTGCAACACACAGTTAAAATCAATTTAAATACTGTATTTTTTTGAAAAAAAGTGCAGATAAAGGTACTTAAATTCTCTTATACGTCCAGTTGAATACAGCAAGTTCTTAGCTGGCCAAAGCTGAGGTTTTTAAGCAACACTATACACAACCTAATCCACAAACCCACTGCCTGTCCTGCCCTAGAGAAGCTTGTCAAACACTACATACCAAGCAGACCAGTCAGATCAGAAGACAAAAACCTACTAAAAATTTCCAAACCGTCTAAACGACAAAGTCAACTTCTATACTCATACTCAGTTTCTAAACTATGGAATTCTCTCCCACCTCAAACACCAGGTTAACCCCTAGCCTGCCATTCTTTCAAGCCTCTCTAAAAGCACACCTACATAAGTCTTGGCTCGGCACATGTTTAACTCCAGGTTAATACCCCTCTACCTCTGCTTCCTCTACCCACACCCTTTATTCTCTTCAGACTTCTATATGGCCTGTATATCTTTAAAGCCCGCAAATGTTTATGCTTCTTCTCCCCTTCTCCAAGTAAAGCTGCCTATATGATCTTGTATGGTCTAGTGTAAGCCTTTTCTCATGATATGCTAAGTACATTAACTATCTTCTTCTCAAGTAATCTACATACATACATACATACATAGTACGTATATACATACACAGTAATGCATACATACATAAATACATACATTCATACATACATAGTAATATTTTAGAAGTTAAGCAAAACACTAAGAAACTGTGCACATTTGCTCTTAACTTTAACCTGTCTGCAGTGTACCATGTAAAGTCTTAGCAAACATTTTTGTTGTAAAAATTGTAATCAATCTATTTATGTATACCTAAATGTCTAAATGTGGAGCTTTTCTCCCCGGGCCTCTGCTGAAAACGGTTTATGTGACCTAGTCGGACTATCCCAGTTAACAAATGTCAAATAAATAAAAATAAATAAATAAATAAAAATACAGTAAATGTGTACAACTGTAGAAAGATCTGGACAAATCAGTTGTGTGCTGTCTTGCCAGGTTCAGTTGCTATGAAAATGAAATTATGAGCAAAACTTTGAACATAATAAGCCTTTGTAAAGGCTTAGCTGTTGTTTGATTTATTCTGTAAGCTGAATATATTACTACGCAGCCATCAACATTACATTGCCTCTCTGTTACAAATGTCCGCTAACCAAACAATTGTTTCAGTTTCTGGATGAATAACAAAATGATTTGCAGTGTATTTTACTGTGAATAGTGCATATAATTTATTCTGTTTTGATGCACTTTGTAGTGCTAGCAAGGCAAATTACAAAATATGCTGACTTTTTAGTTAAGCAGTTACTGACTTCTGTACATTTTTTGCAGTACACGTAAGAAAGTCATTTGACTTGTACCAGATCAGGAAAGTTGGTTGCGGAACCTTCTGCTTATAGATGTAAACAGAAGTAGTGTTTACATTATCTAGTCATAGCATGCAAACAGAGCAGGATGCTTCTCTTGACACACCCTTGCATGTGTTTCTTCAAGCAATAGTTTCACTGTGACCTATTACGAAGCTTCAAGCAAGTTGACATGGCAGCATTGTAATAAATTGAATGGCAGCATGAAACATAGGCTGTTTTTTGGGGTATTAGAACTTTCTGGTTATCTCTGCACAGATGACTTTTCTCTCCTTTCGGCATTGTTTTGTTGCTACTGTGTCTGAAACAAATGATAGAATCCACTGTTATTTTTGATTCCTTAAATCCTCACCACAGTATATGTTGTCACATTCTGTATTTTTCACTGCGTAAAACTGTTTTTCCATTCATATGGTTTTATTTTATGAAACATGTAAAATCAGGTTACATTCCAGATGAAACATTTGTAACATAATACATCTTCCACATATCTTCACAACGATTTACCCCACCTTTCCAGTAACCACCCCATGCCTTAGTGAAATATTTGGAATGAGGATGATTGGAACTAACAAAAGTAGAACTATCAGCAAATAAGAATGTGCAGAAAAACAAAACTGGAAAAAAAAAACAGAAAACCTATCCTGCCAGACAATTCTAAACCTAATCCTAATACTGATACTATGGGTCCACACAATTACCAGTACTTAACTCACCACCAGTCAAGAAAATGGGTGACGAGATTCCACTTCAACAACCTGCCATTCTGCCCTAGTTAACCTTCTGCTTCCACTCCACTACTATTCTTAATGGAGCTTACCACTACCAGAAGGTACACATTCTTTGTGCATTGAAATCTAAGTATTAAACTAAGAACACGCTGATGGGTATGCACGATACCAGAACAGAATCATGGAAGCTGAGCTGCTTTATTTCAACCACTTGCATTGCATTTTGTAAACAAGCCTGTTTTTGATAAAAAAAAAAATATATATATATATATATATATATATATATATATATATATATATATATATATATATATATATATATATATATATATATATATATATATATATATATATATATATATATATATATATATATATATATATATATATATATATATATATATATATATATATTTATATATATATATATATATATATATATATATGGATCTACTTCACATTGCCGAAATTTCATAATGCCGACTCCCATATGGCCGACA
Organism: Protopterus annectens; assembly: GCF_019279795.1. Lineage (NCBI taxonomy): Eukaryota > Metazoa > Chordata > Ceratodontiformes > Protopteridae > Protopterus > Protopterus annectens. The sequence continues at coordinate 346,468,277 of NC_056738.1, read as the reverse complement.
CCATATGATCGACATTTGAAATGTTGACAATGAAAGTAGACCATAAAAAAGAAAGAAAAAAACTTTCTTTACACTGCTAGCAGGGGTGCTACACCCCCCCACACACCCCCGTAACTTTAATATACCAACTCCGAGATCTCACTATAGTGCAGGAATGGAAATCTTTCCATTCCGCACTGTACGTTCCGCATTGTCGGCATTTCAAATGTCGATCATATGATGTCGGCCATATGATTATTGGCATTTTGAAATGTCGGCAATGTCAGGTAGACCCATAAATATATATATATTTATATATATATATATATATATATATATATATATATATATATATATATATATATATATATATATATATATATATATATATATATATATAGTTTTTCCCCGGCCACACTAAATTCTTCTTTGTGCTTGTATCAGCTCAGCAAGATCCTGCCCAAGTGTTCCGCAGAGACCTACAGCACCAGAGAGAGACTAGAGAAACTTTGGAGTGTTTAAGTACTATTTTTCTGCTTTTTCTTGCTGTTATTTTTAATTCCGCCTAAACGCTCGGTTTCTGGCATTTACTGATACTCAAAAAGCTAATTTTTAACTGCATTTGTACTTATTTACTGCCTGCACTTTAAAAAAGTAATTTTTGTCTTAAATTGCATTATTTAACTGTTATTGGCATCACACTCAAGTGCGATAGCCGTTTCTGCACTGTAAAAGTGTTTTTTCTGCTGTATTTGTGTTATTTTTGAAAAAAAAAAAATCTTCCTATTTCCCGCCTTTCTAAGCTAGAAAAGGACGGTTTTCAGATATCTGCTGATACCTGGACTGTGTTTAAGCTTCTGTGTAGCCCATACCTTACTTGGATAGAATGAAGTTACTCTGTTCATCAGTAAGAGTGGGGAGCTTTGAACAGCTTACCTGTCCTTGGAGGAGTGGTTTCAGCCCAGAAATTGTAGTTTTATTGGCCATTTTGGGCTAATTCCTATCCCTTTCATCTTTCTGATATAAAAACTGCATTTCAGCAGTTTTGCGCATAGTGCAGTGGTGGTTAGCTAGGGTTAAACTATTCCCGGCTACACAGAGTCTGCTCTTCAGTTTAACCCTTAGTACTAGCCAATTCTTCCAGTATTAGCACTCCAATCAGCGCTTTCCGACTAGCATTTGCTCAAAAAAAATGACAGAAGCACAAACAAACTATAGTACTCGATCCCCAACATTTGTTTGTAGGGAACAGTCAAATTACTCTCCCCCACCAGCTCAACAAGAAAAAGTTCCTCAACCCATTCAGGCATGTCCAAAGGCCAGTTCCCAGTGTTTTCTCCTGTTCACCTGATGAATCTGGGTATCCTGAGGCAATGTCACAACTGCCTCATGTACACAGACAACCCTCTCTTCCTACCACAGGACACCAAAATCTGCGAGAGATGCACTTACACAGTAAAACTTGAGGCAAAGCTCTCTCCAGCCACGACTGGAATAGACAGTCAAGAGGAGAAGGTAACAGCCTGCAACACCTCACTTACTACACATAGACCTACCACTCCTGAAACTGAAAATCCCACACATAGATTCACAAAGGCATACTCAGAGGCTCAAAATAAAAATCTGTGGAAACAACAGAGACCTCCAAAGCAGACACGCAAGCAGCCTTCACCCACAAACATACCACAACCAACACATAGCCTCCAAAACCAGTGTGCCACACAACCACAGCCCATAAGGCATAACATCATACCTAACACACTTGTAATAGGAGACTCCATAGTCAGGCACACTGATGTCCCACTCACCAGGCTGGACAAAGAGAAGGTTACTGTCAACTGCTTGTTGGGTGCCAGGATCCGCCACATCACACAGGCACTCAGGTTACTCCATAACAAGTACAAATATGACTCTGTCATTGTCCATGTTGGTGTGAATGACCTGAGACGTATCTCCCTGGACTACATGAAAAGAGACATAGAAGAGCTTTCTGATCACGTAACCAAGGTGGGTATGACCCTAGTCCTGAGTAGCATCTTACATTCACCAAGTATGATACCCCAGTACAAGGAAAAAATGACAACTTTCAACAACTGGCTAAGCTTCTGGTGTCATTCAAAGGGGATCCAGTATCTCTCTGCCTAGGATGACATGCTCAACAAGCCACGATTCTTCACCAGAGATGGCTTGCAGCTGTCACCCATGGGATTCAGGATACTGGCCAAGGCTCTTGCCACCCCCATAGTGCCTTTTTTAGGCAAGGCTCAGAAGATAAACCCACCACCTAATAAGTACCAGTGACAAAAAACTGAGGGTAATGCTGCTCAACGCCAGGAGTTTAAACCTCAAAATGCACTCACTCGAGGCTCTTCTCAAAATGGAGAACATCGATATTTGTGCAGTAACTGAGACCTGGTTCAAGGCTCAAATGAGCACCCCAGCAATTCCAGGCTACAACTCAAACCACACATTTCGTCCACAAAACCTGGACCGAAACACCAAGGGAGGAGGCGTATCCATATTCATCAAGGATAACCACACCTCCAGACTAGTTGCAAAGTATGATGCCTCAGAGATCATCCAAGTGCAACTGACAATGGGCAAAACTGCAATTCAGATTGTAGCTTGCTACAGATCTCCATCCCTGCCCCAAGACCCCCCACTCCTTGGTCCTTGAGGTACTGGAAAACATGAGGGTCCAACCAAACGCCCTAATACTGAGTGATTTCAATTACCCAAACATCAACTGGGAAAACTACTCAAGCATTAATACTTTTGCTCATCGCTTCCTGGAATATATTAACTGAAATGCCCTGGATCAGCTTATCAACACCCCTACAAGGGGCAACAATATACTGGACCTAGTCATCACCAACATGGGGGACAAGTGCTCCATACCAGAGGTAAATTCCTAGTTGGTTAGATCAGACCATAAACTCATCACCCTCGATATCCACATACCAACCCCCCCAAGGAAACCACAGTGAAAAACTTCTCCAAAGCAAACTTTACGCTACTGAAGACAGAGGTGGCAAACTTCGTTACTCCCATGCAGAATGACAATTTGGTTGAATCTGCTGTAGCCTACACAAAAGCACAATTATATGAGTGCATGGACTGTGCTATCCCGAACAAAACCAAGACCCATTCCTCCAAAAAAAAGGAAACCAGTCTGGTGGACCATGGCCATAAACAAACTCTATAATAGAAGGAAGAAATTATTACAAAAAAGAGTAAAAATCTAGGAATGGAGGAGCTCCCTGACCAACCTTAGCAAAAAGCTAAGATCCCTTATAAAATCCTCAAAGGCGAGCTTTGAAAGAAAAATTGCAATGGACACCAAAGACAACCACAAAGCATTTTTTAGCTATGTCAAGAACCTAAATGACAACTCTCAGATCTGCTCTGAGCTACAACATAATGGTTCAAAATTCACGGAACCAACTGATATCGCCAATATACTGGCAGATAGATTCAGTGCAAACTTTACCCCACCCTCACCCCCTAAAGGATCCATACCTATACCAGATGATTGCGCTGCCCCCGTAATCACAGACACCCAGGTGAAAAAGGCACTTTCTAAAGCAAAAAACACAGCATCCATGGGACCAAACAGCATCCCAGGCTGCGTGTTGCATGAACTCCAAAATGAACTAATCCCTCACCTAAATACCATGTTTAACCACAGCCTCACCTCAAGCTATGTGCCCACTGAGTGGTGCATGGCAACAATTGTCCCGCTTCACAAGGGAGGAGCCACCATCGACCCCGGGAACTATCGCCCCCTCAGCCTGACGAGCCTCGTCTGCAAGGCAATGGAACACATCATCATGGAAATCATAAACAACAACATTGGGAACCTACAAACCCTAGACCCTACCCAGTTTGGTTTCATAAAGGGCAGGTCATGTCTTCTAAACCTGGTTGACTTTTTCGAGATGGTCACAAAAGCAATCGATGACGGAAAGGAGGTCCACATGGCATATCATGACCTTGCGAAATCCTTTGATACCATTCCCCTCTTGGGAATTATAGACAAACTCACTAACCTAAATATAAACCCCTACATTACAAGATGGGTTGCTAACTGGCTCATGGACAGAATCCATACAGTGAAAATAGGAAACACTAGGTCCGACTCCAAACCTGTTGCAAGTGGAGTACCCCAGGGCTCAGTCTTGGGACCACTCCTGTTTGGTATTTACTTCTCCAAGGTACAAGCAAACACAGAGGGACTATGGCTAACAAAGTTTGTGGACGACTGCAAACTGAGTGCCATAACTGAGACTCCTACTGACACAGATATCCTTTAAAAGGGTCTCACTGAAACAGATACATGGTGCCAAAATTACGGCCTCAAGCTAAATGCCAAAAAGTGCACTGTCATCCCCTTCGGGAAAAAACAAGTACCTACGAATTAGCACATAGGTGGCAGCTCACTTAACACAGAGAGTGCGATAAGAGACTTAGGGACTCAGGTGGATAGTAACCTCTCCTTCGATAACCACATCACTAAAGTGGTTAGAAAATCCTTCTACATGGCCCACCTTATCACAAAGGGGTTTGCATCTAGAAAAAAATAAGTTTTTGTCCCCCCTCTACTCATCACTCATTAGACCTATTATTGAGTACAATGCCCTATTCGGGATGTACCTTACTAGACACCTGCAACAACTGGAGAGGCCTCAAAAATACCTCACCAAGAGGATAACGGGTCTAAAACAGATGCCCTATGCCACCAGGCTAAAAAACTTCAACTGTACTCAGTTGCATACCGGCTACTCAGAGGTGATCTCTGCCTGACATACAAGGCTATGTCAAACCCCGAATTGCTGGAAATACTCCACCTAAGAAAAACCCATTCTACTGAGCTACATGTTCTAGGGACCTTAACCTGACCTCAACAATAAACAGGACTTGTTGGAGGGACAGATTCGTGTCCCAGAGACTTCCCTTGCTTTGGAATAAGGTCCCCATATATGTGAGGCAGAGCTCCTCATTAGCGCTCTTCAAAAGGAATCTTGATGAGTGGATGGGGAACAGGAAATTCACCCCAGGAATGACTTCTGTGGCCCTGCTCGACAGAGGTGCAGGTAACTAAACTACTTGGGAGGCGCAAGCCGAAACATTTTAGCTAGGTTTAATTATGCCCTAGGGCCAATAGCTTAGTACCTACCTATGAACCTACAAACCTATGTATAAATACACACACACACACACACACACACACACACACACACACACACACACACACACACACACACACACACACACTCCCTCAGGTGTACCTTTTTTCTCCAGGAGGGCCATACCAATCAGTCCCAGAGAAAATTTGTAAAAACCCATTCAGTCGTTTAGCTTATATTTAAAGGAAGATAGTAAGCCACACTGTTTACTATGCTGGGGAAGTTTATTCCAGAGGTCAGGAATGCACTGGGTACGAACCTGATCCTCCACTGTGTTTTATTTAATTGTTGTTGAAGATTTAGGTCCCTGGTCCTACTCTCTGTACGACCATTGGATTTACAGAGATTCTGGAGGTCCAGGACAACTAAGTCTCTACTAATGGTGTGGTAAACAAGATAGAGATCTTCCCATAAAATGTCTATACTGAAAAAAAGGGACAGAGCTTCTAGTCTCTCTTGAAAGTTCAGGGACTTTTGTCCTGTGATAATTTTGGTTAGGAAACCTTGTATACTTTCACATTGTTAAATATGTTTAGTGAGATTCATCCCAAAAGGAGAATTACATGTGATAATTGGTCTAATCAACACTGAGGATAAGTGATTATCTATTTAGATCCTAATGATATTCTTTGGGCAATTAGCTGTGCTAAATAAAAGAATTTTCTGACATCCATTGCCACATGATGGTCAAAAGAGTGGGAGTTACCAACCCAAGTTCCTAGGTCCCAAGCTATTTTTTCATTTTGTAGTTACTTATACAGTATGAGGAGGGAGTGTTGTCTACCAAAATGATGATACTAAATTTTTTTTTGCATTTAGTTTGAGCCTATTTTAGTGCAGCAAGAGTTTATTAGGGAGAGTTCATTTTGTTGGTTTTACATGTCAGGAGGTGACTTAACAACAGCTCCTGGTTTTCAACCATCTGCAGACTTTGTTAGCCAGAAGTCTTGACTTGGAGATTTTGGAGATCTGAGAAGTAAAGAAGTAAAGATCGAACACGAGAGATCCCAGTATTGTGCCTTTAAGGACAGCACATCACTTTAATACTTACTGATAAGGCATCTGTAGGGGTTTTAACCTTTCTACCAGTTTGTTATCCATCTTATTAAATATGGATTGTTTTTTAAATCATCTGGCTTTTGTATGATGCTAGCATTAGGAATGGTGTTAAAGGCCTTGGCCAGGTCAAGATATGTGTTGCATGGTCACTGTCTACAGCCTCCATAACCTTTTAAAAGAAGTTTACCAGATCCTTAGAGAGGATCTACCCTTAGAAAGACAAACTGTTAATGGAAAAGTGTAATGATATACTTGATAGCATAATTTAAAAGGTCAGTTACAATACAGTCCATGACTTTGCATATGAGGCTTTTAAGACTCATAGGTCTGTAATTACCTGGGGTAGTTGTAAGGCCACTATTATAGAGGGGCATCTCCACCTAGGTGCACCACTCATCAGGGACAAAACCAGTAACTAAACTTACATTAAATAGTTTAAGGAGTGGGTCTGCAAGACATGTTTAACAGTATTAACTAAATAACCGGGTATATTGTCGGGTTCCATGTCAGAAGTATTTTTTTAACACCTTTATTGAATTACCGCTTGTTCATAGGAGGTTACTAGGCTAGCGGCCCTACAGCCTGTACAAGCTTAGCCAAGTTAATCCCAAGTACTCAGTTTGTTCTTTCTGGATAGTTTGCAGAACGAATTTATGAACAGAGTAGGTCTGTGATCAGCACTGGCTACCCCAGTCCATGAGGGACAAAATGCTGAACAACAATATAATGAACAAAAATTCAGTGAATGTCCTTTCACAGGTATATGGAACACAACCTTCTATAACTGAATTATTGATAAGTATTGTTAGTGTGTATCAGTATTGTTGCTTGTGTATGCAGTAGCATTAAGAATTTCAGAAGACATTTGACTATGATACTGATCCAGGTTTTACTTTATGAGAGTGTATTCATTTCATTAGTTGTAACAGTGGGGCTGGAGAAGACTGAACATTCTCTCTAGGATGAGATCCTGTAAGAGGAAAGGCTTACATGCACTGTAATTTGCCAGAGCCAAGAAAGTGGAAACCAAAAGAAGAAAGGCTTACATTCACTGTAATTTGACAGTGCCAAGAAAGTGGAAACCAAAAGAAGAAAGGCTTACATTTACTGTAATTTGACAGAGCCAAAAAACGGACTCATAATTTCTCATTCTTAGGTTAGGTTTATATAATTCTAGACATTTCTACAATTATAGAAACTGCAGGAAAACAAATTAAGCACCACAGCTGAATAACAGGATAAAAAACACTTTCAGGAATAGTTCGAAATAGCTAAATGAAGTACGGAACACCAAACTTTAGAGCTTTCATTCACTTTATTTTACGTGAACTTCATCAGAAACAACTCACCCAAACCCAAAAGCACTTTTTATAATAAAAAGAAAGTCACATGTTCAATGATGTCAATAATTGATTGATGTCATTAAAATACATTATATATATAAAAGCCTTTTTGTATAAAAAATACAAAAGTACTCTAAAGTTTTAACAAATTATGTAAAACATATAAAAGTAACATGAAATGAAATTCATTTCATTTGTAAAAAACATTTTATATTAACTAAGTCATTTAATCCATGAGCTTGATCCGCTCCTAGATATACCTGCCACAGAGATTCTTTACATTCTAACATAACTTTGTTGCCTCCTGTGAAAGTTCCTTGGGAGACACTATCTAAGACAGAAAAAATAAATTTTTTGAAGTTGTTACACATAGTTGAATGCTTAGCTAATGCATTAGTCAAGTCTTTTTTCTTTATAGCTAAAAGATGCTCACTAATTCTTTTTTTGAGACATCTTGTGGTCATTCCTATATAAAAGCTTGGACATGACACGCACTGAGCTATATACACCACCATTTCACTGTGACACGTATAATAGTTTTTAGACCAATGTGTTCTATTTATATGGGAAAAATAAACTGAAGAAGAATTACTAATATATCTGCACTGTTTACAGTGATGACATGCATAAGTACCTTTGGTTTTAATAGTACTCTCACTAAATACACCAGATGAATTTGTTCTTTTTTCTAATAAACTCTTAAAAGCGGAAACCAAAAGAAGAAAGGCTTACATTTACTGTAATTTGGCAGAGCCAAAAATGGACTCATAATTTCTCATTCTTAGGTTAGGTTTATATAATTCTAGACATTTGTACAATTATAGAAACTGGCATGTTTCTTGTAGCTTTGATTTTGAGTAACTGTGGCTTCTTTGCATTATTCCTTGCTTCCCTGTATTTAATTACCCGAATAATCTGCTTTGTTTGGTGATGGTTAGACCATAGATGATCTTACTGAGTGACATTGTATTCTTATTTAACAAAACTTATTATGCAATCTCAGAATTAGTGTATTCCGAGGTTAATGTTGGGATGTGAAGGAAACTGATTTTTAGTGCTGTATGGGTAAATGAGTTATAATTTTATATGTTTATGATGCAGTGAGCTTTAGGTTTTTCATCTGTGATACTGTGAGTCTGTATTTAGGGAGGCTAACTCTCACACTACAGATCCTTGAACAAAACATACTAGATGTGAAGATTGGGTAGAGATGGGTGAAGGCTGCCAGCCTAGCCAAATATAATTTGATACACAATTCTGGCATTTGTAAATATAAATGTAAAATACAGGCTTGTTTCTTAAATGAAAGAAAACACTGTACAATGTTGAACTTCGAGATTGTAGCAACATTGCCATCTGCTGTAAGGAAAACTAAGTCAAGCATTTAAAATCTTTCTTTTAAAATTAAAATTATTTCATCACTGCTTTTGATGTTTTACAATTCGGCTCCGGTCCAGCTAGATGAAGGCTTCCTGCCTATTGTTTAAAGGCTAAAGTTAATGACCAGAATTTACATGTGGAATGTCCTTTATTGCACTAAGTGTAAAAGAATGTAAATGCAGTTTCTGTGTGGCCTGGGAACCAGAAAGGTATAAAAGATGATGTAATGTTTAGCAGAACTGCAGTTTCAATTTAAACAGTGAGAATCAGAGATTATGAAGCATTTTGATCTTGGATATCTAACACAGCACTGCTTATGCTCTCTTAAGTAAGTTATCTTAGAAGTGTGTTTTTTTGTAGAAATAGCTAGGACTATAAAGATTAGACTAAGTGTTTTTCAGTTATGTCAGAATTGTACTACTGAATTATTTTAAGTTTCTGTGTGATCTCTGAACTCTTGAATGGCACTGTCGTGTAGTAGTATTGTCTTGTATTTTTTGTATTTATTATTAAATATTTTTTTAACTCTTTTCAACTGTGGCTGGTTTATGTAGAGATAAGCTAGGCTCTAGAGTACATTGCATATTTATAGAGCTTATTGTACAAAGCCACTCTAATAAGCCTTAAGACTGCTTAGTTACACTACTATTTGATAATAATATTGCACAGTAATAATTGGACACCCTTTTAAAGGCCTTTGGGTAGCTGATAGTTATTAGCTGGTGGTGGCAGTAATTACTACTGTATAGTCTGAGTATAGGGGCACAGCTGGAGAATCTGTGTCACCCTTTCCCAGGAGTGTCTGTGAAGTTGTATAAATACTTATCTCTAAGTGTGTGTGTGTGTGTGTGTGTGTGTGTGTGTCTGTGTGTGTGTGTGTGTGTGTGTGTGTGTGTGTGTGTGTGTGTGTGTGTGTGTATGTGTGTTTGTGTGTGTCAGCTACTTGGGCAGGGACACGAAGCACTGGTTGGACAGAGAGGGTATTGGAGGTTAGCTTGCCAGCAAGGCTGAGATCTGGACCCTATAACTGTGCCAGTGGGTAGTCTTATTGGGGACCTGGAAAGCAGGGGAGCAACCAGCCCCAGACTGACTGTGATCTCTGTGTGCACTTAAGGGAAATTGTACTTTACTGTGTGTATTTGTTATCCTTTCCTCATATATGAGGCGCCCCTCTGGTGTTAGTGTTGAGAATTGAGGCTCCTTGATTGCTAGGCCAGGGCATGGGCATCACACTAGGTTTTAGGCAAGGCATGTATACCAAAAAATGTTAAGAAAAAATGGAGAGAGGGTGAAGAAAAAAATTAAAACAGCAAAGCACAATATGAGACGAAAGTTGGTTGGTGCTAATGAAGACTTTGATGAATTTCTTGAATAGTGTTCATTCCCCTTTTTTTCAGTCCATTCATCACTTTTCTCTTAGAATTCCTTGCATACGGGGTTTTATGCACTATGTGGTAGTACACATAGTGACATATGTTATACTAGAAGAGCATGCCTAACCCCCAAGCCTGCCATTTAACCCCCAACACAGCAAATCAAAACAAAGCAATCATTTGACATTCATTATGTGTACAACAGTACATAAACATAATACTTGCCTGAGTTATAAGGAACTCCATATTATAGAAAGCATGGTGACTCACTTTTAAAATTTCTACCTCATAAATACTGGGTCCATGGTTCAGTTTTGACAGACAGTCACTGTCTATGAGTAATTTGCATGCTGTGCCTTCCGGCTAGATACTCTGGTTTCTTCTCACCTCATCAAAGCATGCTGGTTGAAGGTTGTCTATATAGACATTACAATTACCCTTGTTCTAGGGTTACTTCCTGTCCCACTTTGTGAGGGACAGTCCCTCTTTGGGCAGTTGTGTCCTGTGAAAAAATAAAAAAAAAATGGCAAATGTCCTGAGATTTAAAAAATTTTTCCTAAGGTTTTTTTTTAATAGTTGCATAAAACAGTTATTTTTTATCTGAAATGCTTAAATGTTATACGAAATACCATAAGCAACTAAAATATTACAAGAATAAGCTTTTATTTTTTGGCAAAAAATGAAGTTCTGTCCTTTGCACTGATCATGGATATGTTTTGTCCTGCAAACTTTTACATTTCTACAAAAAATGTCCCACTTTGGGCATTTGAAAAGGTGGCAACCCTGCCTTGCTCTTTGGCCTTGTTGTAGTTGAAAAGCATCTGTGAAAGACTGTATCACTTACCCAGTTAAACAAACAAATAGGTGAATAAAATTAATTAAAAATGTACAAGATTTTTTTCCACCATGACTACTGACTTTGTTATTTCCTCCATGGTTACCTTTGCGGTATTTCCCATCCTCAGTGATCCCTATGCTTATGAAGTCTTTCTGTTATGACATGCATCTGGAGGCTCCCCCTTTAAGAGAAGAGCCAAAGGTTCTAAGGGGAGAAGGCCACCATGCTCAACCAAATGAGATAGGGCCAGGTGATGGTCCATCATAATGCAGCTCATAACAGAGTTATAACTTATGCTAGAAATTTGTAAGACTTGCTAACTTATGTCATGAAGTAGATGTGCAATGGTGCTGTGAAGGGAACTGCCACCCCCCCCCCCAACCTATGTATGCCTAAGTACAGCAACTGCCTTGCATCACACTTATAGTATTACCACCAGAATTCATGCACTGAGGGTGTGCCTCCAGCACTTACCCCCCACTCCCACCTCCCCGTTCGGAACAGCCAATCAAACATCTCCTCTTCATTCCTGTTTTCTGTCATCAGTGACTCTTTCAGCAGCCAGACTGCTAACTAAATCTGGGTTTGTCTTGGTTACAAGTCTTCAGTTTTGAGTGATATGAAGTCCACCAAGAAGGTCATTGCACGAGTGCTGCATAAAAAAATGATTTAGGGCCATTGAAGGACATTGTTAGCATAACAAGGGGAAAATCAGAAATTGTACTGAGAAATTATCTAAGCAGATTGATTTTTATATGCAGATTAGCTGTGTGTGTATGTGTGTGAGTGTGTGTGTGTGTGTGTGTGTGTGTGTGTGTGTGTGTGTGTGTGTGTGTGTGTGTGTGTGTGTGTGTGTGTGTGTGTGTGTGTGTGTGTGTGTGTGTGTGTGCATATGTGCACGCGCATTTTTTTTTCAGGGAGGCTAACTACTGTGTTTTTATTTAAAGGTGGTTTGTATAAAGTATTTTATACATGCACACAACTGCACATGTGATACAGACTGATTTTTCAACAACTACCAATTCAGAAAAGATGTTCATTATGATTTATGCATTGTATCAATTTATGTAAAGGCGTAGTGTGTGATGTTTTCTTAACAAGATACTTTCAGCAAAAGGGCAATTCATCTGAAGACAGCAGCAAGGTAGTGTAAGATAAAAAAAACAACTATTTTTTGATTGCTTAAGAGAACAGTTTATACAGTGTAACCTGGGGATATAAAAAGGCCAGCTGGTGAGCATGATTCAATACCTGAGCAAGGAAACAGTCACAAAATGGCAGACAATGCTGTATATATGGGAGTTTTTGATATTGATGTGGAAGAATGGTCAACTTATATTAAATTAGTGGAGTTTCATTGTGAAGTTAATGAAGATGCACAGAACGTTTGAGTGTTACTTATTGCAGTAGGCACCACAATATAGGCAGCTGTTGTGCAGTTTACTCACAACATAGAAACCTAAATCGGTACCTCCATTTGAAAATACTGTAAAGAGTTTACAAAACATTTAAACACAAATCCATTAGCAGAATGATATCAATTTTTAGATGAGAACAAAGGAGAAATGACAGTATATCTGATTATGTTGCAAACTACATATACTATAGGAAAACTGCAATTTAAAAGTGATTGGCTTAGACTACAAAAGTTAGACTTTTGTGTAGCATGCATGGCTAAAGTACATTAGTAAAAGGTTGCTAGGAATGATAGAGTTATCAGAATATAAGACAGTGAACATTGCAGTGTCCACAGATGCAGCTGCAAACAAAATGCTACTGAGTTGCAATAGGATGCAGCTGAGTGTATTATTAAAGAAAGCTTTTAAACAGACATAAAACGATGCACATTTTCATTGTGGCACAAAATAAAGAGAATAGTTCACAACACATAAGGTTGACTTCAACAACAAAATGACAAAAAAGTGGTTTTGTAGGGGGCATGCCTCCTCTATATCCCTCACACTTCTGCATCTGTAAACATATTGATTACGGTATACCTAGTGGACTAATGCACTTTGCAACCTTGGGAGCTGATCAGTTGGGAATATGGATTACTATTATGAGCGGGGAAAGAGTTGGCCAGGGATACCAATGGTTAAGAGGCTGAGTCTGAGACATGGCAGCTGGGGTCCTTAGGAACATGCAATAAGAGTAGGAGGTCATCAAGGAATACAGATTAATACTGAAGAGGAGGCTGGGGATACCAATTACATAAAGGCTATGTATTGGTGAAAGTGGCTGGAGACTTTGATTAGTGATAGGAGTGTTTTCCAAGGGGTCACTGATTATTTGTGCAGAGCAGAGATGAGGTGATACAATCAATTAAAAATGGGCACATGTGGAGAGTGACCAAGAAATCTGATCACCTCTGAGAAGCTCATATGTAGTTTGGTGAATACCTCTCAACCTCTTAGAATAAGAAATCTGGACAAAGGTCAATAATAGGGACAGTTTTTAAATAATGCTCTTACAAACTTTGAAAGTCGATAGAATAACAGGTTTTACATTAACATGGATTTTCTGAAGTTTATGGAGTTTGAAACTCAAATGTGTATCATTATTTTCTGACTTCAGTCCTCAATGATTTGCCACTGATTTGCCAGGAAACCAAAATCTTATGAGGAACAGACCAAATATAAGAGTAAAAAATCTGGACATTCTGCGAAAATCTGGACAGTTGAGAGGTATTTGGCACAAAATATGCTGGTAGACTATGGAGATGGACCCATCACAGTAAGGATGCTGAGAAAGCCCCAGCTCCAGTTGTCATCAGGTCAGGTTGATGTTGATCACCATTTGTCCAATGTAAAGAGCAGGTTTTGGGTGCATTGATGATTGGCAAGGAGGCATCTACTGCTGGCAGAGAGATGACAGATGGATTGTACATTAGAACTTCCTGAAATGCTAAACCAGACCATCTGCTACCAGCAGAGCTTTTTGTGGACTGCATTCCTGCACCTGCTATATATACTTAAGGGGGTTCACTACATAATCTCGAAATTTTAAAATATCGAATTTCAAAATCTCGAGACCATATAGCTGAAACCCTTAAATACCAAAAGAGCAAAAGCGCAAATTTCAAACTCCCGAAGTTCGGAGATGTTGAAGTAGCGCTTCTGGTGTTGTGGTATGTGAATGGATAGGTGGAAGGTCAGGTAAGTATCTATGTTTAAGTGTGTTGGTTAGGGGCTTCAGTGTGTATGTAAGTGTGTGTTGTGACTGTGATGTGTGTGTGCGAGGGGAATGTAGGTGTGTGGTGGTGTTTCTATGTGCTTGTCTGAGTAGTGCAACCTTGGAGTTAGAATATTTAAGTAGGGGGGTTGGGGGGCAGGGGGGGCTTTCCCTCCTGCTTGTATGTAGTGTAGGTTTGTGTGTTTGTGTTTTGGGCGATGGTGTGTGTATGTGTATCTGTGTGGTGTATGTTTAGTGTAGTGCTCAGGATTTTGAAATTCGCGCTTCTGGTCTTTCAGTATTTAGGGGTTTCAGCTATATGATCTCAAGATTTTGAAATTCGATATTTCAAAATTTCGAGATTATGTTGTGAACTCACTTAAGGATATGTTACATGTTAACAGTGTGGCATTAGCAAATGTGTGGGTAGGGAGCATTTGAATGCAGTTCCCCACATTATATCTTATATCTGCTGCAAACACAGAGTTATGGGTTTGTGCCGGGTGTAATAGAGTTATAATTCAAACATTTGTATTTAACTGAATTGTTGGTAAATGTATACATCTGTTCAAAAATGGATAAATAACAGTTATGTGTAATCTTGTCAGGAACTGTCAAATTTAAATGATGAACATAACAGTCAGAATAATTTGCTCTAGTTTAGCACTTCCATAATTACTGTTAGGGTATTATAGTTATAGCTATTACTGCGCAACAATCATATCCTTGGCACTCAAACGTAAAATACAAATGCTGCATTCCTTCAATGCAGTACAAAGATAGTGTGCTGGGGCAAAATCTACACCACTTTCCATACAAATAAAATGAGAATGAAATTAAATTGTGCATTTTGTTATGAAAGCTACAGATATTGCAGGCAATCATCAATGAAATAGGCAGTCTGAGATATACATTTATTATACTGTGTACACATTTTACAAAGAACACGGCAAAGTCATTCGACTTTGACTTGATTGGTAACCTGTTAACCCTTCAGGCTTTTAGATGCAAATTCTAGGTAATGTTTAAGCAACTAGTTGTAGCTGGCAAAGGGAAACATCTGTTAATATGCCCTTGTTTATTGAAACAGAAGTTTCATTGTAACCTCTTGATGGAAGTTTCCAGCAAGCTGAATGTGCCAGCAGTGTCAACAAACCAAATGAAAGCATAAAACATCCACTGTCTGTTTGGCACCAGAAGTCTTTGGTTGGCTCGTTTTCCACATCTTCGTTCCAGAGGTTTAGTAACAAACAGAAGTTTATACATGTCAATATTGTATTTATTTATTGCTTTTAGTAAGTCAGCCAAAAGCTTTAAGAAGATTGTGTTAGTGTCCAGATTTTAAATCTTCAGCACATGGAGTTTTGCAATATTCAGCTTTCTCACTGTCCAAAATTTGACAAGGAATACAGAAAACTGCATTTATTTTACTCTCTATCCTAACCAGTTACACTATGTAAACCAGCTTCACAAATAGTTAATACACACACACACACACACACACACACACACACACACACACATATATATATATATATATATATATATATATATATATATATATATATATATATATATATATATTATTTATTTATTTTTTTTTAAATATTGGTTAACTAACTGGCTAGGCATACTGGGCTGGTACAAGGCCTTTTTCAGGCATGACCCAGACCACTGTGGCACTAACTTACAATAACTTTTGCAATTGTGCAAAACATTGAGGAAGTATAATTAAATGACAGAAGCATTTGTAGATTTGAAACAATGCATATGTAAGATCAGTAAAACAGTATAAGTGATAAAAAAGAGCAAGATATACCTTTCTCTTATCCTTATTCTATGACCTACATATACCGCATGCACATTTACATATTTGTAGATGAACTTTGTACTTTTATAGATATATTTGTATGCAAAAAGCATGAATAACTTAGTTTTTCAGCCTGGTTTATCATAGCACACACAGCTATTTTCGTCTTCCTCCAGATGCTTTTATAGTTGTTCTCTGAACTTATCAAACCCGTGTTCCTGATTTTCTCAGGAAGCTTATTCCAGGTTGCTGGGGCAATTTTTGAGAAGTCCTCTCAACTAGCGGAAAGATTGGATCTGAGGGAGTATTGTACTAGTTGTGTTTCTAAGTTCATAAGTTTTACTCTTTATTTGAAGCCAATTATTTGGGGGGAGGGGAGTAGTTTTCATTTATTAGTGTGAAGCATACCCCTCAACCTCTTGCCACAAGAAATCTGGACAAAGCCAAAAATTATGAGGGTACAAAGGGCCAAAAATAGGGACACATTTTAAATATTGCTCTTATAAACTTAGAAAGTTGATAGAATAAAATGTTTTGTGTTAGCATGCATTTCTAATAGATATGAAGTCTGTAACGCAAATGTCTACCTTTATGTAATGACTTCAGTCTTCAGTGATTTTCCAGAAGACTACAAATTTTATGAGAACAGATCAAAAATATCTGAAAAAAATCTATATATTCTGCAATAATCAGTTGAGCGCTATGGTTTGAAGGTCAGTGTGTTTAATAGGAAGGTAGATCTAGCAGGGATCTGTAGCTAATTGTTGTTGTACAGTAGTGTTCAGTGCTGGAATTCAGATGCACAAAAATTAGATTTTATTTTCCATTTTTTCAGAATGGTGGAATTTGGGGCTAAATGTGGGACAGTAACTGGAACAGCACATTCTAATTTTGGCAGGAGTAAGTTAATGGTAATTGTCGTGCTTCTTTACTAAGGAGATGGGAGATTTTATATGCCACTTTTAGATGGGTTAGTACTATTTGTAAACAAGTTTCAACATGGGAAAGGAAGGTTTAGTTCTGATTTAATGATTCACAACAGGTAAAATTTGCCCATGTGGGTCAGACATTCTTAGTCATCATAGGATAATAGGGGTTGTAGCAAGTCTTTGGGGTGTACATAGAAGCATTACAGTGGATTCAAAGTGTTTAAACAAAATCTTCTTTGAGTCAGTCACCAGAGCTGTGGATGAAGGCAAGGTGGTTCACATGGCCTACCTTGATCTGGCCAAGGCCTTTGATACCATTCCCCACTCAGGAATCATATAAAAACTCAGTAAGCTAGGCATTAACCCCTATATCACTAGGTGGGTTGCAAACTGGCTCACAGATAGAACCCATGGTGTGAAAGTAGCTGACTCCAAGTCAGACTGCCGACTAGTCACGAGTGGAGTCCCACAGGGTTCAGTCCTAGGTCCCCTCCTGTTTGGAATCTACTTCTCTGAAGTCCAGGCCAACATGAAGGGAATCTGGCTGACAAAGTTCACAGACGATTGCAAGTTGGGAGCTATTATTAACTCCCCAAGTAATGTTGACATCCTACAGAAAGGCCTCACTGAGACCAACGACTGGTGTCAGAAACATGGCCTTAAGCTCAATGCCAAAAAAATGTGTTGTCATTCCCTTTGGGGAAAAACCCAGTTCTCATGAATTACCACATCAATGGTAGTCCACTGAGCACACAAGGCGTTATAAGAGATCTGGGAACACAGGTTGACAGCAACCTCTGTTTCAACCACCACATTGCCACTGTGGTCAGAATGTCCTTCTATGTGACACATCTCATTACTAAGGGTTTTGCATCCAGGAAGAAAGAGGACATTGTCTCCCTCTACTCTTCCCTCATTAGGCCAATCATCGAGTACAATGCCCCATTTGGCATGTACCTCACTAGACACCTGCAACAACTGGAGAGGCCGCAAAAGTACCTTACAAAGAAGATTCTAGGCCTTAAAAACTTGTCCTGTATGGACAGATTCAAAAAACTCCAGGTATTCTCTGTCTCATACCGCCTACTTATAGGCGATCACTGCTTGACTTGCAAAGCCATGTCTGACCTAACGCTGTTAGAAATACTGCATCTAAAGAAACCCCAATCCCTCCGCACCACACACTCCAGAGACCTCAACCTCATTACCACAGTCAACAGAACATGCTGGAGGGGCAGGTTCATAACCCAGAGACTGCCCATGCTATGGAATAGACTTCCCAAACATGTCAGACAGTGCACCTCAATGGCCCTCTTCAAGAGAAATCTTGATGAGTGGATTGGAAATAGAAAACTCACCACGGGGAATCACTCCAGTGGCTCTACTTGACAGAGGCACTGGGAACTAAGGTCTGGTGGCACGATGCCAGGGTAATCCTATGGGCTAGGCTTGTAAAGGCTCCAGGGCCATTAGCCTAGTACACACCTATGAACCTATTCTTTTTGAAGCCACTTTTAAAGTTGTGATAAATAATTTTGTACTGAGGAGTTGATTTTTTTGGTGGAGTAACTAGTTTTTGTGATAACTATATCATTTGTGTATAATAAACAACTTAAGCTTGGTCGTTCTCAAGAAAGATTTTATTTTTATTTATTTATTTTATTTTACATTTGTTAACCGGGCTAGTTCAGATGCTGCGGTAGCGTTGTCGCCTCACAGTAAGACGTTGTCCTGTTCGATTCTTAGCTAAAGCGTCTTCTGTGTGGAGACATGTGTGAATGGGCGTACCTTCGTTGAAGGTTGTACGTCAGGGCTGGCAACTTGGTACATAAAAATCTACTGCCAATCATTAGCGGACCGGAGTTCCGTTGTGGCAACCCCTAACCGGGAAAAGCCGAAAGATACAACAACCGGGCTAGATCAGCTGGATATATTTCCATTTTCAGTGGAGGCCCGGGGAGAAAAGCTCCAAAGGTAACACCGAGATAAAACACTTAAATATATCATGTACAATTTATACAAAGAAAGGATGTTAAAATAAATGAGTATTAATGAGAGGAAAAATACATTAAAGTCCTATGTGCATATAGGATAGGAATAAGTCATTGAACAGTATGATATCTGTAGAATATACAGTACATTCCAAGGATTACATTCATAACATAGGTCATTTAATTTTAGTTGAGATATTTACTGCTATCCAGGGGGGTAAAGTAGTAATGGTTGGTAAGAGGAGGCAGTCCAGAGATTGTACTGAATGTTAAGAGGAGGCAGTACAGGGATGGCAGTAGAGAAAGCAGAGGATTAGTCAGGGTTACAACAAGGACATAACCAATGAGTTTTAAGATGTTTCTTGAGCTTCTGTTTAAAGAGCTGCAGGGAGGGTTGTAAAGTTAGATCAGGTGGCAGAAAGTTCCATTTTTTTTCCTGCAGTATTGGAGAACAAGGAGTCCCCTGCCAAGTTATTAGACTTACTTGTGCTAGCAAGAAGTTTGTTAGAGGATCGTAAGGAGTTGAGATTCCTATAGGGGGTGATAAGGTTGGAAAGTATAGGTGTGTTATCAGTGATGAAAACTGAAAAGGAAAAGAGTCCTATCACAGATCCTTATGGAACACTTGTATTACAGACAGAAGTGCATATTGTTATAAAAAAAAAACAATGAATGTTCAATTAGTTAGTCAGTCAGTAAGCCAGCTGTAGACTTCAGCTGAGAATCCCCAGTATTATAGTTTTTGCAGAAAATGGCATGATTAATTGTCTAAATGCATATTTTCAAGCCTACAAAGATAGTTTAGTTAAGTAACTCTTTGTTATACACACTGTGAGCTAAGAAACAAATAACTGTTAAAGTCCATTACATTCTTCTTCCACTTCAGAAGTGAGCATATATTAAGTACAGGGTGGGCATTATGGGGAAACAACAGACCATCAAGGATGTTGCAGATGGTCTGTTATTTCCCTACAATATCCACCCTGGAGGGTATTATCGTGCTTAGAAAATGGTCTCTGTATTTGTTGGTAATGTGCTTTATATTTTATTTCTGTGTTGGAGTGCTTTTTTATATTTTGCTTCTTGGCAGCAGAACTAAGGTTTGCCTAGTAACGTAAATTCCATCTTCCCATTTCGAAGCTCACCAAATCATACTCTGAGAAAACGTTTCAAACATTGGGAAAAAGTGACCTGGTTCACCTGCATTTCAGTCTAAGGCACTGCTAAGAGAAATCATCTTGTTGCTGATAATTGGGTACAAAGTATATAACTGCAGACAGCTGATCACTGACTCATTAAACATGCTGCTCACAACAGTTTACTTTTATTTTACTTACCTTTGTATTTTTCAAGGATAATAGCTCTTCAATATGATTGCAAGTAAAATAAAAATAAAATTAACACTGATTGTAAAGCACTATGCATAAAACAGATGTTTTTAATTCTTTATATCAGGAATATGACAGTAATTCAGATTATCCTGATATTCAGATTACTCAGTCTTGGATAACCTGGTTTCCACTAGATTCTATACAAAATTTCCTGGGTCTGCCCTGGGCCTCTTCCCAGTGGACCATGCCTGAGCATTATCAGAAGTTGCCAAGATCATCTCAGCTGAGTCCTCCCAGTGTACATACAAAGTACATTGTACAGTAAAATGCAATGACTCTACTCCAAGATCATCCCAGATTGACAAACTCTTCAGTCTATCATGGAGAATAAGCCCAGCTCCACTGTGAAGGTATCTCATTTCTGCCACTTTTATTTATGTCTCATCTTTTCAGTCACTACCCACCCTCATGAGTATAGGTGAGCATGTGGACATAGACTGAAGACCAAAATGGGAACTTGATCCTGTTTTTGAGGCATACCAATTAAATTCTTTCATCAATAATTTTGGACAAGGCCAAAAATAACAGGGAATAAAGTCTCAAACCTGGAACAGTTTTTAAACATCACTTAGTCATTTAAAATTTTAATAAAACAGGTTTTGCACCAACATGCATTTTCTGATTAACAGAAGTATGAAACACTGATGTCTGGTGTTAGTGATTGATTGTGAACCTCTACATACCTCTGAACTTTTGCTTAAGAACTCTGGACAAAGCCAAAAATGATGGTGGGATAAGGGACCAAAATCAGGGACAGATTTTAAATATTGCTCTTATAAACTTAAAAACAAACTGCTAGAATAATAGGTTTTGTATTAACATGCATTTTCTGAAGGATATGAAGTCTGAGACGTGGATGTGTTATTATTTAGTGGGTACAGTCCCCAATGGTTTGCCAGAAAACCACAAATTCTATGAAGAACAGGCCAAAAATTTGAGGTAAAAATCTGGACATTCTGTGAAATTCTGGAGAGGTCAGAGGTTTGATCCTGAGTGATTTACCAGAAAAGCAAACATTTTACAAAGGACAGGGCAAAATGTGAGGCCAAATCAGAGATGTTCTGCAAAATTCTGGACAGTTTATTTATTGATTCTTGTTTGTTTAGTAGGTAAGTGGGCTAGTTTATTGACCCTTTCAGCCACCGCCCATGATCAACGGCAGTAAGGATAACAATTTACACACGTACAATAAGACCGTACATTCATGTTCATACTTTGCACATTTCAGAGGTATGTTAAATTTTCCTAAGTTGGTGCAGACCTGCGTGTTTATTGCCTTTCATGCACTGAGTACCAGGATAGTCTTTGGCTCTCCTGTCTAACAGCTTACATGAGATACACTTCACTGGAGCTAGGCTGACTTCCAGTGTAGTAATCATTTTGCTGTATTTAATAATTCATTCATTCTCTTACACCCAATGTATGCTACTCGGGATCATTATGGGGATAGACTGAGACTTCCTGACAAGCTCTGGGACTAAGGCATAAAAACAGTTTAGATTCATCAATTCATAGACATTCCAAGGACAACAGATCTTATGACCATTCACACTTTGCCAGTAACCTCCCTCAAGCAGCACCTCCTTTTTCCAGTAAGGCCATACCAGTAAAACCCAGAGTAAATCTGTGGCTATCCATCCAGTCACTAGTTTATGCTTAAAGTAAAACAGTGAATTGCACTGGTTAACATGTCAGAGAAGTCTATTCCAAAGGTTTGGGTGGTGCTGCCTTATAAACCTGCCTCTCCACTGTGCATTGTTTATCTGTTGGTGAAGATTTAGGTCCCCAGTTCTAGTACTGGTGGCGATATTGAACTTGTGAAGATAGGACAACTTGGTCTCTAATGGTGCAGCAAGCAAGACAGAGCTCTCCTCAAAAATATTTAAGACACTGAATAAAGGGTAGAGCTTCCAGCCTATCTTCATACTGCAGGGATTTTAAGCCTGTGATCTTTTTGGTTAGGAACCTTTAAGGTTTAGCTAATTGTTTAACATGATTAATGAGATACACCCTAAAAGGGGCATTGTACTCAATAATTGTCCTGATCAATGCCAAGTATAAGGGAGTGATTAACTCTTTAGGCCATGAGGATGCTTCTTTGGCAATTAAGTGGGCGAAATAAAAGGATTTCCTGACAATTGCTGTCACATGATGGTCAAAAGAGAGGGAGCTATCAGCCCATGTATCTAGGTCAGTGACAAATTTTTCATTTTGCAGTTGAGTATTGGCTGAAAATTATGATGTGGGGAGGGGTTGTCCACCAAAAGTGATAATATACTTTTTAGCATCTAGTTTGAGCTCATTTTTAGTGCAACAAGGGTTTACTAGGGTGAGTTCATTCAGAGGAGTTTGGCTGTCATACTGTGACTTAACAACATCCTTCAGTTTCCAGTAATCTGCAAACTTTGTTAACCTGATGTCTTGGCAATCCACTTAGAGATAACAGCGGTTAGTGTTGTCATCGCTCAGCAAGAAATTCTCTGGTTTAATTCTTGTCTGAGGTGCCTTTTGTATGGTGTCTGCATATCCTCCCTGTGTTTGCGTGGGTTTCCTCCGGGTGCTCCGGTTTCTTCCCACATTCTAAAGACATGCGCTGGGATTGTTTCTCACAAGGCCTCCACTGGAAATGGGCTTGTTCCCAGTTGGACTTTCCCAGTAAACAAATATTAAATAAATAAATACTAAAATGGAGATGTTACAGCGCTGTGTCCTGAGGGGATACCACTGATCAAATTCATACTTACTGATGCGGCACCTGCAAATAGCACTGAGTGGGCTCTGTATTTCAGCCAGTTTGCTATCCATCTTTCCACGTTTTTAAAACAGTTAGCTTTTGTATGATGCCAGCATGGGGACTGTTTTTCACCAGGTCAATATACACCACATGCACTGCATGGCCACCATCTACAGCCTGTGTAACCCTTTTGAACAAGTTTTCCAGGTTAAATAGACAGGATTTAACCTTCACAAAGCCAGACTGCTGGGAGCTAATTCAAAGAGTTATGAGATCACAGTTTATGAGGTTAGTTATAATACACCCCATAGTTTTGCAGATGAAGCTTGTAGGGCCGATAGGACTTTAACTACCCAGGTCAGTTGCAAAGGCACCCTTATGGAGGGGCATCAAAACTGCAGTGTGACACTCATCAGAGACAAAGCTAGTAACTAAACTTAAGTTAAACAGCTTGAGGAATGCGTCTGTAAGGGCATGTTTAACACTACTGTGTAACCAGATATATGATATGTAATAATCAATAAAGATACACTCAAGAAGATTGCTGTATACCAGAAATCTGACAAAACAAAAATCTTGCATGTTTTTTCTTCTCTGTATTACAGTGTTATAAAATGTTTTATGGAAAGTAGCAAACCTTGTTGATAAGCTATAAGATAAACAGGGCAGTCCCTGACAGCACTAAATATTTTGACTCTGGCATTTGGTGAAATGAAACAATGTCCCCTACATACACCTATTGTGCCTCCTCTTTCCCCCACTTGGTCATACAACACCATACAGATTACTTTGTTTCTTGTTTTCCCATACTTTGTTGAACTATTCAGATCTTTCCTGCATTAATATATCTTAAATGGCTAAGACTACACTATAATAAATGCGGATAAAATAATCAAATGAAGCCAGCAGTCGCTGCCCCCCCCACCCCAAAAAACATTGGGTTCTAGATGCTCTGAGGTGCATTTTATAGCTTTTTTTTAACCTTTTGAGCCAAAGATGATCCAAACAAAAATTGTGGCTAGAGACAAAATGCATTCTTTGTCATCACTTTCTTCTTGCCTTCTTTTCATCACTCCCTAAATAGCCAACACTGCAGTGTAATAACTGAGGAGGAAATAACAGAAGTAAACTGAGAGTCTCAAGGCTGCTTGGACTTCAGAAGTCATAGGATTATAGAAAACGTGAGGTACATTTTAGAGCTTTTCCCCTGCCTTTTATCGCAGTTATGGCCTGGACAAAAAAACATGACTAACTATAGAAATCCAGGCTTATTTTTTCTTTCAAGGAAGAAACAAGTCGTGCCCAGGGCTTAATGATCAAAGTTGACAAAAATGTAGTTCCTAATAATATGAGAAGATAAATGCTTGTAAATATACGTGAATCATATCTTAAAACAATGTCTGTCTCCCTGTCAAAAAAAAAAAATAGTCACCTTTTGTGTATCTCTGTTATTAGATAGGGATAAAAGTGAATGAATATATATTTCAAGTTACTGGTGTCATGCATCACACAGCTTGCCTGATCATCCCATCCCTAAAAGACAGATACCACTACCTCTGTTTCCATCTGGCAACTTGAATATAGTAACGCATTTTAACTTGTGATCACAATATGCCTTCTTATCCAGATCTAGCCACCTGTATACATTTCTGATATGTGATTATCATTAAAGAGAAGAAAATTTATCATAATTATGTATTTCAACCTGTTGCTCCTAAACAGTACACTGCCCCTACACAAGCTATAGTGATGCCGTGTGCAAACCTGTGAGGTATGATTGTGTGAAAAGTTAAATAAATAATGACTACAGTGTCGCAGCCCGACAAAAGCCACAGTGACCTTCTGTGCATAGTACCTCCAAGGACTGATTGTGAGGAAAATTAGAAAAATAATGACTACACTTTCCCCAGTCCCAAAAAAGTTTTAGTGACTTCTGTGCACACCTCTGAGGTTTGATTGTAAGGAGAATTTAAGAAATAATAATCTCACTGTTCCTAGCCCCCACCATCAACACACAGACAAGCTATAGCAACCTTCTGTGCATACTGAGCAGGACCAGTTGAAGAACATGTGGGTCCAAGGCAGAAGTTTTCAATAAGCTTGTATCAAACTCCACTTCTACAACCTGAGTTGTGGATACTACCAGGATTTAGATGTTTTGTGATGCATTTTATGTCTTACTTTTGAAAGAGAAGGACTTATAGTATATGGATCACTATAATTATTGGGGCAAGGTATGAATGTTAAGCACATTTCTGACATCAGAAACGTGCTTAACAAACTTTTATTAAGTATCTCTTACTACTGTTAAGCTCTAGTCATGCGGTAGAGCACTAACAGAAATTTATGGTCACCACTAAAGACCTGTGGGAAGCTGTTAAACACTTTGGTAGGGCTTTTTTTCTAAAGTCTGACTGAAGTGTTTAACACTATGAATGAAGTGTTTAACAGCTTCCCACCACTTTTTTGTTGTGCTTTTTCTCTGCCTGGCAGGAGTAAGTGTGTTACAGCACTAACGCACTTTTCTGTCTAACGTTTGCATGTATGGTTCCTGGATCACGTACCATGCAGGTGCAGCATTAGCTTTATTAGTACATTTCTATGAAATTTCTGTGCAGTAATTGCAAATGTAATATGCATATTTACACTATATACATCTTGTGTCACAGATATGATTCTGTTGTGGTAGACGACAGCTAAAAAACTGCCCTTTTAGATCATAAAGTGTCCCTTTTGACTTCCACCACACCAGCCTTCAGCATCCTCTGGCACCCCTGATGGAAAGCTTGAAGGGACACAGCTTCATTTTATTTAAAAAAGGTTTATAACATTTAACAGACTGGGAAAAGAATGTATGTGTAGTAAAAGTTAAAGTAGGATTGGGGGGGGGGGCAAAATTATTCCAATTCCTAATGCTGGCCAAGTAACAAACTGATGAAATTGAAGCATGTTAGATTAACACACCAGTAAGGCAAACTGTCAATGTGTAGTGAAGTAGTTTTATATTCAAAGAATTGTTTTGGTAACAGCTCAGTAAGAATCCTACTATGGTATCAGATAGGGGAGCTTTTAGATTTAGCTGGCTGGGAAATAGTCCTATTGACATTGTTCCTTAAGAAGGTTTTCCAAGTCAGCTATAGCAGTCTAGATTGCTGATTTCCACTTAAGCTTTATTATTTTTGCTAAGTAATTATAAAATATATGTTGGACATGGTTTTGTAGGCTTGCTACATACTTTTGTGTCCATCATGACAGGAAGTAAAGCTCCTGAGCTAATATTATTCTAGTAGACAACCATTTATTAACTCTTTAAAAATTGAGCACAAAATGTAAAATTGTGCATGATCAAAAATATGCTCTCAGTAGCCAGAAATATTGAGTAAATATTTTTACATGTGGTGGCGTATTTTACAAATGGAGGCTACACTTGTAGTTAAAGCAGATGTGTATATAATACCAAGGAAGAAACCTACAAACACAATATTTAATTCCTTTATGCGCTCAGAGGTAAATCAGTTTTCTCTCCATCTTTCTTCCTCTGTCCCTTTTTTCAGTCAGTGTTAATTAACTCAGTACTAGTCATTTATTTCCATTTCTTCTATAATGATTGGATAAATTTTGCTGCTAAAGCAGACTAATAAATTATAACTTTTTCCTTTGGTTTTAATTAATTTTCTGGCACATTTCTGTTTGTTGTGATTTATTTTATCACTAGGTGCAGCTGGCATGATCCACCTTGGATCCCAGGAAATACTGCCCCATCAGTCTGATAAGCCTGACC
Organism: Protopterus annectens; assembly: GCF_019279795.1. NCBI lineage: Eukaryota > Metazoa > Chordata > Ceratodontiformes > Protopteridae > Protopterus > Protopterus annectens. The sequence continues at coordinate 346,441,312 of NC_056738.1, read as the reverse complement.
TGCAAGGCCATGGAACGTATTATCATGGAACTTATAAACAAACACATTGGCAACCTTCAAACACTGGACCCCACCCAGTTTGGGTTCGTGAAGGGCCGATCTTGTCTCCTGAACCTGATTGATTTCTTCAAATCAGTCATCAGAGCCATGGACGACGGTAAGGCGGTCCACACATCCAATCTGGACCTCGCCAAGGCCTTTGACACTATCCCCCACTCTGGAATTATAGATAGACTTACTAAGCTGGGCATTAATCCCTACATCACTCGATGGGTTGCCAACTGGCTTACTGACAGAACCCACACTGTAAAAGTAGCCGACTCCAAATCCAGCTCCAGACAAGTGACAAGTGGAGTACCTCAGGGTTCAGTCCTGGGACTGCTCTTGTTTGGCATCTACTTCTGTGAAGTACAGGCCAACACTAAGGGACTCTGTCTAACAAAGTTCGCAGATGACTGCAAACTGAGAGCCATTATTGAATCCCCAAATGATGTTGATACTCTACAAAAGGACCTTACAGAAACAGATGCTTGGTGCCAGAGCCATGGGCTCAAGCTCAATGGCAAGAAATGTATAGTTATCCCCTTTGGGAAAAAACATGTATCTGTGAATTACCACATAGGTGGCAGTACACTAAACACCGAAAGTGTGATAAGAGACTTAGGGACACAGGTGGACAGTGGTCTCACCTTCGATAACCACATCACCACAACAGTCAGGAAATCCTTCTATGTGGCACATCTCATCACTAAGGGCTTTTCATCCAAAAAAAGGAGGTCATTATCCCACTGTAGTCATCCCTCATTAGACCCATTATAGAATACAACCCCCCGTTTGGTATGTACTTCTCAAGACATCTGCAACAACTGAAAAGGCCGCAGAAATACCTCACCGCTAGAGCAAGAAATTGTAGGTAAGGGTATGACTTTTATACCTTTTACCAGAAGTAACTTGATAGAAACTGTGAGAGATGCTAAACTGTATGTGAGGAAACAGAATCTTAAAGCATTTTTCTATGACAAGGGAATGGAACTAACATTGATAAAAATGACAAGGGTATAAAATGGAAAAAGCCCAGTGACTTTTGCCCCACTGTGCACCCCACCCTGAGTGCGTATGAGAGCAAATGCGGGTCTGATATCCACTGGGCCCTTAGTAAACCATGTGGGAAGAAGTTATACAACACTAGCAAAAAGGAAATAGTTGCTGTAAAAAATCTGAGCAGAGATAAGACTTGCAGAATAATGAAGGCAGGTGGGGGAGGGGCATGCTAATCACAGATACAGCTGCTTATAACTGCAAGGTTGTGGTGATGCCTGGCAATAACAGGTTTTACAGTAAGTGTGATTTTTAACACTGTGACTACTGCTTATAAAATTTGAGAGAGCAATAAAGAATGCTGCATGAGGATGATTTCCTGGATGCCAAACTTTTTGACTTTTTGGTCACCCCCCCACCCCAAAAATGCCAAGCTTCTTTGGGATCCCAAACCCCATGATAATATCTCTGATCCTCCCTACAGACCAGTAGTGGCAAGTAGTGGTTCCATAACAATATCCATCTACCTTGATGCCCTGATAAAATAAATGGCAGATGCCAACAGATCTTTTAGTTTAGACTCTCTGGATTTTCTGGATAAAATTAGAGTACTTCCAGAATCCTGGTCACAGTAGATGTGGAAGCAGGGTTCCTATTAGATGACCAAAGACGCATTCTTTCGAATGCGTCTTGGTCGAATTTGAAAAGATGAAAAGGCAAAATGATGAAGTGGCATATAAGAGATTTCTTTCCCTGGGAAAGAAATCACTTGGCTGCGTCCATTACTTTGTTATTTTCGTCACTGTAGTGCGATCTCGGAGTTTGTATATTTAAGTAGGGGGGTGTGGGGGGCACAGCCCCCCACTTTATGTTATGTTTTAAGTGTTTTTTTTTTTGGAACAGTGATTTTTTTTCCCTTGGAAAGAAAACACTGTTCTAAGCGTTTGTGTTTGTAAGCTTTCGCTTTCATGGGGTCGATAAATCATCGTTCGCTTTTCTAAGTATTCGATGATTTAATATAGACCCGTGGAAGCACTTTATACAGTACTTCCACACAGCTATTCTATTCTAGCTGTAATATAGGCATATGAAAAGACAGGAATGTATTACCAGGAAGGAAAGAAGTTCTAGGAAGGTTACTGGATCTAACCGTTAGGAAGAACTGCTTCATGCTTAACAACAGGTTCTCTAAGCAGAATAATGGAATAGCTATAGGGGTGGCCTTGGCCCCAAGCCTAGATAATATGGCTCTTGGAAAATGGGAGGAGGAGCCAGTGTACCAAAGCCCCATATTATGCATCAGTGAAATGCTATCTCCATTTCCTTGATGACACCTTTATCATTTTGGAGGGGATAAACCATACTGAATGAGTTTTACAATCATATCAGTAATTCTCCTAGCTTCCTGATATTCAAAACCTCCCACAGCAACTCCTCAGTCAGCTGTTTAGACATAACCATTTCTAAAGACAAAGTAAATAATTGCCGCACCAGCAAACTGTTCAGAAAACCAACCAGGGTTAATATACAGCTGCATAATATAAGAACACATCCCTAGATCACGAAGAAAAATTTTATAAAATGTCAAGGGATGAGAATTGCAGGTGTGTCTCCAAAGCGCTTAGTGATTTCATCACAAATTTAATCAGCCTACACCAAGACTTCTTGGCTAGGGAGTATGAATTTTATTAACATGTTTGTATTTAATACGACGACTATTTATTAATTATGTTAATGAACTAACAAGTCACATGATTCATTACTATCTATTTAATGATGTTATTTCATTTAGGTGTTCATCTTGAGAAAACTCGGTATTAACCGAGCGAAAGTGCTTGATTTTATTGTGGATTTTGTTTTGTGGTGGTGAAATAAAGATTTGACGTTTTAACATCACTGTTCCTGGTTTCTGTCGCTTGTGGACATTTGGATTTTTCTTGGTTCTTGTTGCTGTTTGTTGTGGTATAGCAATAGAATACTGAATTCCATCCTTAACCTCATCAGAACTTTAAAGGAGGCATAGGAGCCCATTTTGAGGGACCTCCCCCTCCCCAGGAGACATCAAGGGCTCAACAGAAACCAACACCAGAATCCACAGGAGGACAAAAGAAAAAGAAGCATGGCACTCACTTTTATAGCAGATTAAGATTATGACCGACAAATGGGTGGTGATTACAGACAATAAACAACTGGAAAAATTCCTAGGACCCCATCCTTGTTTTGTTTTCAAGAGAGCCAGGAATATTATGGACTGGGCAGAGTGCAAATTCAGACCAGAGGAGGACAGCAAAGGAACTCACCACTGTGGCCCCCGTTTTTGCATTACCTGCAAATACATGAGTAACAAGGAATACTTCTTTTGTGTAGTACTAAGAAGGAAAAGTCAGCAGCACTTGTTCTGGTAAATGCAATACTGCTGCTGTGATATAGCATGCATAGTGGCATGGCTGCAGTTGTTTTTATTTAGGGAAAACTGTGAACAAACTCAAAATCAGGGTGGCACACCACCTGCCTGACATCAGACTCTAGATCCTCAACTAGTGAACTACTGCCATGACTTTCCAGACCATGCAG